>NC_089742.1:60624270-60629270 GCF_040412425.1 Macrobrachium rosenbergii | reverse complement strand
CCTTTATGAATGCAAAATAGGAACAATGAAGGTACAGAAGATGTAATGAGTAAGGAAGGCCTCGGGGAAACTGCAAACGAAAACTGTAATTTATTAGTTTCGTGCAGCTCATAATTTGGTAGGTGGAGTGTTTTCCATCAAAAAGGACTTCTACAAGATGGAAGAAAGATAATATGAAAGGAGGTACAGTAGAAGGAATGAAAGGGGTTGCAACTCGGGGCAGAAGGAACGCTGCAAAAAAACCTTTAGTAGTGCCTACAGTGCACCCCGTGTGGTGCACTAACGGCAACCCTACGGGATTCAAATAATAATTGAGAAAGAGAACACTGAGTAATGTTCGGCGTTACAAAGAAGCAGATGCAAGCTTAGCTGAACCTCTTTTTGCAGTATCTGACGAAAGGATTGTGACGCCAAGAACCCCAATAATGAACGATTTAATTAATGAAAGGACGCGACGCCCTTGCCTTGCATGGAGTTGATAGAGATACAGAATTAAAAGGAGTCAATGACCTTCCCGGCTGTGATGTTCGGAGTTCTGTTACTCCTTATTTTTACCTTTTAAAAAGATTATCTCTTACACCTACCTAAAATGATTACAGATAAGCTTATTGCTTGATTATGACGAAAATGGGTAAATACGCTGGTCACTAAATAAGGAACAGTCTATTATTATACCAGAGGCGATACGTGATGAATCTTGACCTTTGCCATTCTAGAAGATTCCTATTGACGGGAGACGGGGCAAAACAATCCACGGAAAAAGTGTCTGAAAATTTATCTGACACCAGGTTTAAAGAAACTGTGTTTAACAGCGCCATTTTTAAGAACGGGAATATTAGACAATGGTGGGCATTCCACCAATACATCTAAGTACTCTCAGCCTTCTATGTAGTGATTTGATGATGATGATGATGATGATGATCGCTATTTTGCTCATGTGCATTTCCAAACACGTTTATTCTTTTTCACAAAAGTCCACTGGAATGGACAACTGATAGCAAGACACTTGTACGTTTATTCCTATCTTCGTCTACTGTTTGTTTTGTGATTTTGAATAAAAACCCAGAAAGGAAAGAAAAGAGGAAAGAGCAATTCGACAAGCAATCACGGCGACCAACATTCCACTACATATAGAAAGATGGCCAACCACGAGCCTCGATTTTGGGACTCTCTGAACAATGAAGAGGAAGAAGAGGGTTGAGGGGGGAGGGGGAATGGATAGGAACCATTTTCGGCTTGGAATATGAAGCTTGGTACCCTTCCCTCCTCCAAAACCATCACCTGATCCCTCTCTCCCCCATCCCTCCTCCTCCTCCTCCTCCTCCTCCTCCTCCTCCTCTTTCAATACCGAGTCTTCATCGCCTCCTTCTATTTTCCCCAGCTGGAGGACTCCTCTTCACACGCATGAAATATGACGTGCGATTGCCATCGACACTCCCATTGTAGCGCCATCTATACACCGCCTTGGGAAACTACGCTATCAGCCCAGCAACATCTCGGCCAGAGTTCGCGGGGACAAGAAGAGGCTAGACCGAGCGGTTCCTCTTGAGACGCTCTCGCCGCGAGAGACGAATCCCTCGCTCGCTCTTAAGCGCAGGATGCACATCGTGGCTTTCTTGTTCCGCTTCAGTTACAAATGAAGGCGTCTATAGTTGGCCAGAATGCCTTCGATCATTATGATTTTCTTTCTATTATGGTTTCACGTGATCGTTTCCAGCCGCGGAGAAATCGGTGCTGAAATTTCTCTCTAACGTTAAAAGACAAGTCAATGGAATCAGTTACCTTAGTTTCATATGAGGAATACTTACTGGTTATCATTCCACTTTAGGTTCGTATTGCCCGCAGTGTTTTGAATAATGCTTTAATGTTTGAACGCAGGCACTCAGATAATATCATGGTTAATGGAACTTTGAATAAATAATGTAAAAAGACAACACTGTATCTTTAAACTAGGTTACATCATTTTTCAAGGCAAGTGTAATTTTTTTTCAAGATGTATGATATTCTATTAGCCAAACAACAACATTCTTCTAAAACCACACGGGCTATTCTAGACCACTACAACGACAAAAGGGAAAAAACCAAATATTTCTTATAACAGAAACCAAAGGACCACTGCAATCAAGATGACGCTCACACCTTCGAGAAGACAATAATCCTGCTTGCGATGGTTAGTTCGCATTTGACTAAAACAAAGTTCACATGACACCGGTCATGCCTTCAGTAATTAGCAATTTTTCTTAATCGAACAATATTATAAACGCACCTTTAAAGTCTTTTTCTAATGAAGACAATATGAGCGCACCTTTAAACACTCTTAAAGCTACCTTTCCATTCAATACGCAGAAAATATATGGAGCGTTTACCTAACATTTAAAACGTGCGATTGTGATTTCTTGCTTTTAAATCATTTTGATTTTAAACATCTTGATTGGAACCCATTTCCAGTAAGAAATAGCGTTCCATAACGTAATGATCAAGGACTGATAACACTGACAATACAAAGTTTTAAGACGACGTATTTTGGGAATATAATTTCGTTTTTACATCATCAAATATATGGCTATATTAAGACATGAACACAACTATATTATGCTCCAAGTGTTTATTTGTTTGTTACTGTGCAGTAACAACTAATTTTCATGCAAAGAACAAAGCCCAACAGTCATTTTACATAGTGTTCCCTTATCACTAAAGAGGCAACATAAAAGAAATCACGACAGCGAGTCCCGACCCCACGAACGTTACGTACCGACCCACAGCTCCGAGTACATGGGGAGGGGGCCCCTAATCTATCAACATTACACACAAAACAAATATATGAAAACATACTGTGTTTCACAGAAATAAGATTCCTGGCATGTTCAGAGAACTAAAATCTTAAGAGAAGTTAACTTCAAATACTGCTTTACTACTCACTCCAACCAATAAAGTAATTAATGCTTGACCGCCATAACCTTCATGAGGACATCTATATTACAGAAACTGGTGAGAAATACCGACCCAACCCTATCAATATACGGAGGGCGTAAAGGAATCCTTAAAATTTTATGAAAGAAAATATGTTCCTTTCATCGATGAATGAACTGAACTGAATATAGAATTTAGGCCAAATGCCAAGCACTGGGACCTATGAGGTCATTCAGCGCTGAAACAGAAATTGACAGTAAAAGTTTAAAAGGTATAACAGGAGGAAAACCTCGCAGTTGCACTATGACTCAATTGTTAGGAGAGGGTGGAAAGTAAGATGAAAGAAAAAGAATATGAAAGGAGGTACGGTAAAAGGAACGAAAGGGGTTGCAGCTACGGGCCGAAGGGACACTGCAAAGAACCTTAAGTAATGCCTACAGTGCACCGCATGAGATGCACTGACGGCACTAACCCCCTATATTAGCTCGTATGAAATGAAATTATTATCCAAAAACAACCACCGGATTGACTCAATTGGCCACATTCAAACAGAAATCAGCCCATTTGTATCAAATTATCACCGCCCAACAGACAGCTATAGTGAGAAATGGGTTTGGGAAATTTACTATTTCCTATGACAGTGAATTACAGAGGGAACAGATGTGTGTTTTGATATCTCTGACAGGGTAAAAGTGACAACTTACACTATAAAGGATTTCTTTTGGAGCGACCTTTGGCAGTTAGAAGAATGCAATCCAAGTAAACCTTGTCTTTATGAAAATATAATAATAATAAAGAAATATAGCAGTCAATGCAAATACAAATACAGTCGAACCTGGGACGAATCCTCCTCAATAACAGTTATGCATAACCGTCCTCTTTACAATGGTTTGTTTGGGTAACCTGGCGTCGCAACGACAGTCGTCAAGGACGCAGATCCTGTCGATCCTCGTTAGGATCTGAAGGAGATCTAACAAAAGAAACGTCGTTTCGTATCTCTCGCCTTGTCATACAGACTCCCAAAAAACAACAACTCTGCTATACAGACGAGAAAAGGTTTGATGAAATTATACAACGAACCTCGAAATCCAACCGGATAACGAATCAAAAAGCCGGGTACCTAATTGAACAGCGAGATAGAAAATTGGCAAAATGGTTCGAATTGTGCACTAGAGGATCATCCGACGTTCATTAATGGCTATGAAGAGTACAATAAACCGCTATCGTAAACGTTAACAGAACTTCACAGAAATAAAATAAAACCATTTAAAAGTCAGCAGGATTTGTTCTTACCGGCAAATGAGTGGAATCGGGGAAACGAAGGATCTGAAAAGAAGAAAAATCATTAATTCACTCATTACTTGATGAAAATAGGAATAGTCAGTAAAATCTAAACAGCTAATATATACCGCGGTCTTCACAAAACGCGTACGTATCAGTTTATCATATAATACAGTTCCCCGAACCTATGAAGTTATGTATAGCGTGGATACTGAAACACATAAAGCAGCCTGTGAGTTTCTTTCTATCATCAACTTTGACGAAACCGCTGCTCATCCTTGAGGCCGCCACTAACGTTCAGCTATACCTGTGCAGTTATGCCTGCACAATCGGTCTGTTCAAGCAAAACTGAACCCACTACGTTCAGTTATACCGGGGCCATTATGCCTGTGCAAGCAAAACTGAACGTTAGTGGGTTCAGTTTTGCTTACACAGGCCGACTGTGCAGGCATAACTGGGCAGGTATAGCTGAACGTTAGTGGGTTCAATTTTGCCTGCATAGGCCGACTGTGCAGGCTTGACTGCGCAGGTATAACTGAACGTTAGTGGGTTCAATTTTGCCTGCACAGGCCGACTGTGCAAGCATAACTGCGCAGGTATAACTGAACGTGAGTGGGTTCAGTTTTGCCTGTACAGGCCGACTGTGCAGGCGTTGCTGCACAGGTATAACTGAACGTTAGTGTAGGCCTTTAGAAAGGAAGTTATGAACTGGAGAACTCAACCGTTCAAGTAGATCCAATTTTCGATAACCGAACCTCAACTAACAACAAAACGGTTACAATGGTAGATCATAACATATCCTGTGTCGT
>NC_089742.1:60611770-60619270 GCF_040412425.1 Macrobrachium rosenbergii | reverse complement strand
GGTATTCCTTAATACTTTACCTAAACCTTAAGATACTGGACACATGTCATTCATGACAAAGAAAAAAAAAAAAAAAAAAAAAGGAACAAATTGTCGCACGTTTGTAGAATTATTATGAAATGAGTGCTTTCACAACTGACTAAAGACTTTCGAATATCGAAATATATCACTTTCTTCTTCAAAACAAAACACGATAAAACAACCTTGCACTGACATCACGAACTTAATGAATGAACGAAGCAGCAAGGATATGACTAACTGTTAAAGGCAAGCATCAAATATTTCCGTGTTACTCGTTCTGCCGTGAAAATAAAACAACCAAGTTCTTTTATATAAAAATGGTATCCAGTCTTTTCTTAAGGCTTTTATTGAACTGAATTGAATATAGAATTTATGCCAAAGGCCAAGCACTGGGACCTATGAGGTCATTCAGCGCTGAAACGGAAACTGGCAGTAAAAGGTTTTGAAAGGTGTAACACAGGAAAACTCATAGTTACTATGAATCAACCACATGAGGGTGGAAAGTAAGATGAAAGAAGGAGAATATGAAAGGAGGTACAGTAAAAGGAACGATAGGGGTTGCAGCTAGGGGCCGAAGGCAAGCTGCAAATAACCTCAAGTAATGTCTACATTGCACCGAATGAGGTGCACTGATAGCACTAACTCCCTACGGGGCTTGAGGCTTATAGCGACCAAAACTTATGACTAGAAGTAAACTGGGCAACATTCGACACTGGAATTAGATATCATAACACTTGTCATGTTTTTTTTATACGAAAATCACAGATGCCACATCATCATGAATCTTACTCATACGAAGTTTTATACAAATCTATTCTTTCTCCAGTCTACATGATACAGCAGATACACTGCCGTTTTCAAATGAATTCAGCTCTACCGACCCAGGGGTCAGTCCGAAAGTGCGATGAAATGTTCTCTATGAACACCACGACTTTCACAAAAAACCTCTTAACAAGAATTATTTCTCAATATCTTTCAATCTCCCACTCCCGCCTTTCCCCCTCCCCAGTGTTCGATGATACTAAGCACATTAAGCAATGGTTTAAAAGTATTTCAAACATTGATTCGTTCTAAAAATACAAGAGAATTGTGAGCCAACTATTCTAGGAAGTTGCTGGTATGAAACCTTTCTCTTTAGTACCTGCAAAACTGTTAATACTCCTTAATGATGGAAAAGTAATATTTACAAAGGTCCAACAAAACTGAAACAAAATCTTTCAAAAGGTTGTCCTCCAAAATTACTCCTCAATATACAGCCTTTTAAATTGCCTTGCGACCGTTGTTAAGTTGTCAGAATCATTCATCAGCGTACTTCACAAACAAAAGTTTGTATAATCCTTTTGTCCTCATAACACATACGCGAATGGTAAAGGCCAAAGGAAGAAGTATATTTTCATCTTGAAAGAAAAAAATTTTGGAAACAGTCCATGAACTTACAGACGGACACCCCTTATAAACAAGGATGACAAAGCACAAAGCCATCGAGACAGGTCCCCGGGCGATGATTATCCTCTGAACCTAGAACTTGAGACTGAACATTTCTAGGATAGAGACTGAACATTTTCAGGAAAAAGAAACAACGACAGAATGCTGAGCAAATATGAACACCACCCTTCCAAAGAACTCAGAGTGGAACCCCTGACCTTGAACTCTCATTAGCAATTCCACACTCGAGATGACGAGGCACAATTTCATTGCAGTTCACTCGAGGTTTTGGTCTACCCCCAAAAATTATAACAAATTACTGGTGCACGATGACCGGAGGGCATTGAGTACGCAATGAATGTTATCAACCTCCACAGTGCCAAGAAAAATTGATTTTGACTTACAATATTTACTTTACTAATTTTCTCAATGGCTATTGAGGGTCATAACTAACTATGAAATATTTAGCAGTGGTGAAGTCTTAAACTTTTTTCCAGATCCGCTATATTTCATCCAAGTCCTTATCAATACAGTACACCAGAGAGAGAGAGAGAGAGAGAGAGAGAGAGAGAGAGAGAGAGAGAGAGAGAGAGAGAGAGAGAGAGAGAGAGAAAGTCGCCGTGACCTAGGAGTTCCTTCCATTATTGGTGGTTGTCATTCGCGAATTGCAAACCCGCTGGAAAAAGTGATCCAGATCAGGCGAAGGAGATCGAAAACGAGAGTCCGGGATAAGCGCTGGAAAAACAAACACGGTTCTGCACCCTCTACTTAGGCGGCCTTGTTCGCTTTTAATTAACTAATTATCATAAATCAGGTGTGTCACGTGGGACCTCGCGTTAAAACCTCGCGTGAAGCCTCCAGCGAAATCCATCCCGAGGCCCCGCCCCTTCGCTTCGGCAAGAGGCTTCTCGCCACCATTGAAGCCTTTTCTCCACCTGCAGGTTTCCCAATGGCAGGCAGATATTTATTGAGGGCAAATACAGTGTGGGTTTTTGTAAGGGGGGTGGGCTGAAATACCTGTTTCCTTTCAGAGTCAGTGTATTCTCCGAGTCTGTTCTCTCTTCTTCAGCGATTGTGTTAACTACAATAATATCTCCATATTACGAGGCCATAAACTATCCATGCAACGAGAGACGACAACGGGCGTTAATCCCATGGGCGGCAGGGACCACAGTCGCCTGCCCGTCCGCGGCAGATAGGGCGATTGGCAGGCGGCTATTGAAATGCAAATTTTAATAATTATCAACTTGCTGGCGCATAAGCCATGACTGCATTCTTAAAGAGCTGTCAGGTAAGGGTAATCTGCAACATGATCTTACCTTGTTCGCCTACAGAGTCCCTGCTTGTTCGAACATGATGTATTGCACGCGCCCTCGAAGCCAATGGATGGGTGGAGAGAGAGAGAGAGAGAGAGAGAGAGAGAGAGAGAGAGAGAGATAAAAGAGTGAGTTGACGAGAGAGAGAGAGAGAGAGAGAGAGAGAGAGAGAGAGAGAAAGAGAAAGAGAGAGAGAGGAGAAAGAGAGAGAGAGAGCCTGGTGAGCTACGGGGTGGGACGTTGCTATTGTTTGATGGGAAGAACTTTGTGAAGATGGTCTTCGCTGCGATACCGCGATTGTGCTGAAAGATAACGTGTATCGTAGCTGTGAGCAGGATGTACGTCTCTAAGGTGAAGCCAAGTGAATGTGTATCCTTGTGCATATACACATGGAAATATGAAAACATATAATATCATTTAATGCAAAATACACACACACACACACACACACACATACATATACATATATATATATATATATATATATATATATATATATATATATATATATATATATATATTATATATGTATCGATATATAATGTCGATTCATATCAGAGAAAACTCCCAAAAATTTGGCAATAGTATTCTCAACAAGTATGTATGATGTCACAAATGACTAGAAAATTTGTAATCATGTACCGAACAAAATTTCACCATCAGTCAAATTTTAATCGATCTTGTTCATAATGGCAAACATTTAATTCTTGGCCATACACAGAAAACCAAAACAAAAGTCAGCATAGAAAAGCATGTCTCCACATCAAAACAGCTCAAGATTTATGTAGCGGAAACATTTGCAGAAGGCTATCAATCAATGAGATTTTCTGTACAGGTCATGGATATCAAACGTTACAAGCACAAATCATAGGACATGTTATGCTAATGACAACCCAAAACTCAGTGAATAAGGTATTTCATTGTAGCCCTCCAATAACAGGTTATTTAAGTAAACAATGTTCACAGCTGACACGGTATTTGAAATAGGAAATATACCAGAAAAGACACAGGAGAACGCACACAAAATGCTTATCTAAAAAAAATAAAATAAAAGAATAAAAGAATGCAGGATCCGCACCCGGACATTGAGTTACCTCTATGATCATCACTTCTTTGATTTATCGTCGTCTGTCCCTCAACAGAATCTCTCTGAAACTCATGCATAGCATCCTGAGATATCTTGTGGAACGACAAACACACAAACAGGGGTTATCACAAACTGGTATAGTCCGTCCGACGTCACTAAGACATTAAATCGAAAGAACATCAACGATTAAGGAAATGACGACAACATATTATAAAATATTAAATCGTTCTCTTCTTCTTCTTCTGTTTAGACTTCCCAGAACACTCTTAAGGACCGCAATGAAGTATGAACTGAATATAGAATTTAGGCCAAAGACTAAGCACTGGGACCTATGAGGTCATTCAGCGCTGAAACGGAAACTGACAGTAAAAGATTTGAAAGGTGTAACAGGAAGAAAACCTCGCAGTTGCACTATGAATCAACTGTTATGAGAGGGTGGAAGGTAAGATGGAAGAAAGAGAATATGAAAGGAGATATAGGAAAAGGAACGAAAGGGGTCGCAGCTAGGGGCCGAAGGCACGCTTTAAAGAACCTAAAGTAATGCCTACAGAGCACCACGTGAGGTGCACTGACGGCACTACCCACCTACGGGGGCAATGAAGAATGCTACATACAATATTACTAACAATGTCGTGGCATATCAATGACTTCCTCTCTTGAACGCCTCTCGTAATGACAGAGACACAAAACAAAGTGAAAGATAATGGTCTCCTTAGCGTTTCTGGGCAATGATGCAATAGATTTAGGTTATCAAGACTCATCTACCAGGTCAAGGCTCGTCCAGTGGTGCCGCAAGCAGAACTTGCTTTAGCATTCTTTGTTAGGTGTAGCCTATTCACTAAAATTGACTAAACCGGTTTAATATAAGGTTCGCTATAATTTATTTTAGATAGATTATAACGTCCAAGGTTTCTGTCGAATTTCACAACAAAATGATTTTGAATGGTAGTTAAGGAGAAATATGATCGGCGTTTTTCACTTTTCGTGATGGGAAAATTATGCGTATCTTCGTAGTCGTGTAGTGTGCAATCTCTTCATGTAAGATAGCAAGAGGGTCCGAGTATGATATTGGTGTAGAGATCAGATTAGGATAAATAAAAAAAAAATCTATTTCACAATTTCCCTAAAATAATTCATTACCTAACTTCGTTATACTGGGTGTTGTAAAGAGAGAATGACTACTATTACTACTACTACATACTACTAGTACCCTACTCCTATTTATACATTTACTATTGAAGACCAACCACTAATTGGAAGTTATACAAAACGGAGAAAACGATGTAAAGGCAAATTCCTTTATTCTAAAATGATCTCTTTTCAACACACCCTCAATTCCTTTCCAAACTGAAAAACCACATTAAGCAACATAAAAGCAACAAAGGCATTCCAAAACGGATGCACTCTTCACAGACACTAAAACATTAAACTAGCCTTTCAAACTATCCCTTTTGATAACGAGGATACAGTGCATTTAATGGACAAAATACACAAAAGCCGATTAACTTGTACTCACTCACTCTATCTCTCTTTCTGCCTCTCCTCTCTCTCTCTCTCTCTCTCTCTCTCTCTCTCTCACACACACACATACACGCAAGCACACATACACACACGCACTTACACATCCACGGGTACGTAGATACGAACTAATTTTAGAGATCAGAAATAGAAATGGAAATAATCTCCGCACCTCAAAGCCAGAGCTCGAAGATGAAGGGGGATGAATGTAAGTGAACTTGGGAACAGATGACTCATTTTCGTAAGCAAAATAACGATGTTGGCAAAAAAAAATAAAATAAAATAAAATAAAATAAAATAAAAAAAAAACAAATACAATTACCGAGTCGGAAATAAAATTAATCCAGAATTTATTTACGTGAATTTTTCCCTTCATAAAGGAAACTAATAAACTATACCTTCAGAAATGGACAATGATTTTTCACCATTGTTGGACTTGATCGTAACAAATGAAAATACTATTCAACTACGGAGTTTTAAAAAGAAAATTATAGCTATTCTAATACAAAATTAAGACCTTTTCTTATCAACTGAATTGTACTTCCAAACAAAAATAAATCAAGTCAATTCTCACCCAAATACATTTTTTTCCGAATTGTCATAAAAGACCAGTCTTTGAAAATGAGGTTTTTTGAAGAAAAGTATATTTAATTCTTATCAATATGTTTTTAATGATACACCGATGTATGGCGAGAGAGAGAGAGAGAGAGAGAGAGAGAGAGAGAGAGAGAGAGAGAGAGAATAAATACACAAGTACTAGTTTGGACTGCGACCGGTAAACTAACAAACTTAGGATCATGTTGTGTCGCCAGTTCATCCCGCAAGAGAGCAGGATATAGATGGATTTGTACCCTGCAACATTCCGACAATTACAACAAAATATTTCATTTCTCAAGAGGTTTCGAGGACTCATTTTGAGACTGCGACTGGGTGTATTTAAACCCCAAGACCGTCATTAAAAAGTAGGTTATCGAAATAAATCCATTCTACCTATGTGAAACATTAGTTACTAAATCCAAAAAAATTATATGATATATTTTTTGTATATGCAGAGACCAAAGAGAAGGGCATCCCAATGCCCCTATCTATTCCCGGTGGTGACCACGTCTTTACTACCAAAAAAATCGATAGACTCGCCACTTAAATAAACGGTTTTGTAAGAGACAAGAGATGCTGAAGAAGGTAGAAATTTCTAAAAAGCTTAACAGGTGATATATTTGCTGTTGCTTGCTCAGAATCATAGGGTGATGGGAGGATAAAAATTGGCCATTCGTCCAGCCACAAGATATGGGAAGATAAGAGGAGTTCAGGAAAGAAGGCAGAGAAAAAGACAAACCCGTAAATTATTCTCCTTCATAATCACCATATACGTCCTTGCTTTATTTTACGACTGATTGATTGATTTGTGGCTACTAAAACTGGCGTCACAATTTTTTCATATTAGCTCGTAAAAGTAGATTCTCCAGAACGAAAACGTAACTGACATGGTAACAAAATTAGGTCCAATTATTGCTAATATTATCACGTGATCACACATCAGTCCCGAACAAGTAAAGAGAACCATTGCTTTCTCCGGTCCCCAATTATAACATATCAAAGTTTTAATTCATGCGACAGTTTTCCGCGAGGCTACAAAATTTACGCAGGAATACTTAACAGTTAATGACTCAGCTAGTGTCATTAAAATAGCATCTTGTATACACATCTCGTAGCCATACATCTCTTGTCTGACATATTTGGTGAGGTGAGATACCTTTACATTTTCGCAAATGAAATCCTAGAGAGAGAGAGAGAGAGAGAGAGAGAGAGAGAGAGAGAGAGAGAGAGAGAGAGAGAGAAATCTATCTTACTCAGACAATTTAACCTTCCGCCGAGAAAGAGATATTAAAAAATCTTTTCATTGCTCAGAATATTTAATTTTACATACATATACACATACATACATACGCACAGAGAGAGAGAGAGAGAGAGAGAGAGAGACTGGGCTCGGAGCAAACAGAACAGACATCTGTTATTCGAAATGGATGAAAATTCCAAGCCTACATGGCATCCCGCCCGTCGAGTATGCTGGGTTATGTAGGAGAGAAGTGTCTGGTGGGGAGGCAAGCCCAAGCTGATGCCTCCAGGGATTTA
>NC_089742.1:60601770-60606770 GCF_040412425.1 Macrobrachium rosenbergii | reverse complement strand
CTGCGTGAACTGACACGCGTGGCAATATAATAAGAACAATATATAATGAGGGAGCTTTATGTAAATCACAGTGGGGTACACACCAAGGTCACGACCTTGGCTTGAAGGCGACCACGTGTCATCCACAGAGGCTCGCAGTCTTCCTGTAGCACATTCGGAAAGTAAGAGTAGAGGTGTGAGCACAGGAACATCGTAAGGACAACACAGATATTTTATATTTTTAGTTTTCTGTAAGAGAAAACTTTTTGTGCCGGCTTTGTCTGCCCGTCCGCACTTTTTCTGACCGCCCTCAGATCTTAAAAACTACTGAGGCTAGAGGGCTGCAAATTGGTAATTTGATCATCCACCCTCCAATCATTAAACATACCAAATTGCAGCCCTTTAGCCTCAGTAGTTTTTATTTTATTTAAGGTTAAAGTTAGCCATAATCGTGCTTCTGACAACGATATAAGACAGGCCACATACAGCATTATACCGAGACACCGAAAGATAGATCTCTTTTCGGTGGCCTTGATTATACGCTGTACAGAAAGCTCGATTAGCCGAAGAAACTTCGGCGCATTTTTTACTTGTTTTCTTTTGCACAGAGATATTGCAACTAGATTAAAAGCAAAAAGAGGTGAAGAGTTTCTAATAATTGAAAATTAAATGAAATAATCGCAGCAAGGTTCCTACATGTCATTCTAAATAAGGTTAGTTTTGTGGTTGCAATTTTGCTGTTGATAAGATTAGTTCCAGGGTGAACCATACTTCTACTGAAGCTAGTTTTGAGGTCACATTTGTGAAGCTAGTTTTGAGGTCACATTTACATCTGTAAATGAGGTTTGTTTATATATATCATATTATACTATTAATGGGATTATTTCTAGGCTGCAACTTGACTACTACCGAACATGTTTTAAAGTATCATTGTACTTTTATTAAAATTAGCTTTAATGTTACATAATGCCTGATTCGATATGAAAGAACTAGATAAAGATCAAAAGCCTTTCGCCACAAATATAAAAAAGTCCTTCAGCGTCAGCCTACTTGTACAATGCAGCATTTACTGATAATAAGAACTGTCTACAAAGATCATGACGTTTAAATACTAAGGGCTCTTTCAGCAGGGTGGATAAAAATTCTTAACAAGTGACTTAATGATTTATGAAACAATGACATCGATAACAACAAAGGTTAATATTGGTAGATATTAGTATTAGCATATAATACCAAAGCTAAGAAACCGAAATATTTATTGATATCGAAGAATGATTCTAAGGTCATGGCAACTCTGCTAGACATATTTAGAAATATTAATTCACAAAGATTGCACCTTACATATGTGACACCGGAAAAAGACGATGAAGCTATTTACCTACGTAGCAGTTTAATTATCAAATCGCTAAAAAAAAAGAAACTTCATAATACCGTAGTAATTACATATAAAAATTAGACAGGTGCAGCGATGCTTTTTTCTAACACTCACAATAACGGGAACCATAAAGATATGGCAAAGTCTGGTAAGAGAAATGGAAAAGCAACTACAAATCTTTCCTTCTTAATAGACTCCGATTGTGTGACGGAGAAATACATACTTCTGATGCTGTTTTCAAAAGTATTACATCAAAATCCGGTCTTCAATCCTTCATCGACTTCTTCACGTTTCTTCTCATTTGTTTTCTCATTTATCGTAAAGTTTCAAGCACTTCCTATTGTCGTCTATACTTTCTTCCACTCACTGACCTTCTCAAGCTGATAATCACAGACTTATCGCTCGCTCACACCATCAACCTTTTCATCTTAAAACGCAGTTCTATATCCTTTGCAACTCCTCTATTTTCTCTTAGACTGAGCGAATCCCTTTTTCCTCATCCTCTCATTAATTCGTCTGCTATAAATTGCACCCTCTCCCTTCCTTCGCCACTAATAACACGTTTCCTTAAACCCCTTTCCTCTTTCCATTATCCATTTTTCTTAATAAACTATACATCATTTTCCCCTATTTTACACCTTTCGTTTTTTCCTTTTTACTTTCACCTGCCCTTTCACACCCTTACTTTATTCAAGGCTTTCGTTTTCGCATAACTTCAATATTATTTTATCATAATGAACGCTTTACTGATGTAATAAAAAAATAATAAAACACCCATAATGCTTCCCTCGTTTTCATATTATTGCTTTGGTGAAAGTGGAAAATGAATATTAACCTAGTAGGTTCACAGACAAACAGAGAAAACTATTTTGATGAATTCTAGAGTGGTTTCTTCTAAAACAATTTACAGCTTGATGAGATTGGGTTACGATTTCATGGATAAACTTCATAACGGTACAAAAATCTTTTGCCCGATAACAAATGATAATCTTGACGTTAAGAAAAAGGAATTAATCCAGAAACTCTCATAAGCATAGATAGAGGAAAATAGCCGCAAAGCATGACAAACTACCCTACGGCATCCTGTATAATTAAATTGGCCTATATCCAATCTGTTCTCATTATAAATCCTAATATTTATGAGTCCATTACTTTAAGACCACGTTCCTCTCCCTTGCTGTATTTATATATCTGCTATTCGGTTTGAAGTGTAAAGTATGACTTATACGCACCAAAAAAGAAAATACATGCTGAAAGAAAGTCTCTATAAAATATGGTCTCATATTTTTCATTTTCCGACTATGTAAGATCGTTAAGAACGCATTTCAAAATATCTGACGGTAGGGTGGGGGCACTAAGTCTTGGCCTTTAAGGAAAAACTAGATTAAATTCCATATAGGTCATTTAGAAAGCAATCAGCTATGTCGATACTTATTTTCACCTACACATAATGCTGAAACCTCACTCTAAATTACACTGCGTTTTTGAAAGTTATAGCATGCAATTTTCCTGATGCCTAAGCATCTATATAATAATCAATATTCAAGAAAAATTTATCACTTTCATCCACGATCTTTTTTTAAATACTTTCTTTACAACCAACGTAGTTTATTTGTAGTGCTGGGCCGTGTTGATTATCATGTAGGCTTAGATTCTCCAACTTTCCTTTTCTTGGCTCAAAGTTGCTTGCTAACCAACGTCCTCTTTCATTCTAATATTTCTGTTTATTTCTTCTTGTTTAAAGTTTTTTAGTCCTGCTTATATATTTCTTACTGTTTCTATTGCATCTAGAGCAGTAACTGTACAAGGTCATAAGCTGAAATAAAGAATATCATCATTATTGTTACTATGATTGGTTTTTTTTTTCTTGGATAGAGGACTTAGAAATTCAGCTTCTTGTTCCCAAATTACGTCTTTGGATGTATTTTAGTTTTGAGTTTTCAAAATCTTGTTGGTGTACTTTGTCATGTTTCTACTGCATCTGCGGCCTGTAATTATATATGGTCATAAGCTGAAATGAAGAATATCATTATCATCGTTATCATAATCGTCTGTTTATTTTTTGACTGAACAACTGAGATTTAAGGTCAGCTTTCTTGTCCCCTAATCAGGTCCGTGGATGTAGCAGGTTAGTTATGAGTTTTCAGAACTAACACACACCAGAAAACGTTTGCCTTTAGTTCTAAGTTTTCAGAACTAACACACACCAGAAAACGTTTGCCTTTAGATTAAGTTCTCAGAACTAACACACACCAGAAAACGTTTGCCTTTAGTTTTGAGTTTTCAGATCTAACACACCAGAAAACGTTTGCCTTTAATTTTGAGTTTTCAGAACTAACACACACCAGAAAACGTTTGCCTTTAGTTCTAAGTTTTCAGAACTAACACACACCAGAAAACGTTTGCCTTTAGTTTTGAGTTTTCAGAACTAACACACCAGAAAACGTTTGCCTTAGTTTTGAGTTTTCAGAACTAACATACACCAGAAAACGTTTGCCTTTAGTTTTGAGTTTTCAGATCTAACACACCAGAAAACGTTTGCCTTTAATTTTGAGTTTTCAGAACTAACACACACCAGAAAACGTTTGCCTTATCTATTAAATATTAACCTGAGACTCAAGTGACTGCTTTCCTCTCACGAGAAGAGTCATGTCACGGCTTTCAATTCATCTTCCTCTCAAGATGCGTAATGGCTCTCGCTTTATTGCAGCGGCGAGGACGTTTATTTTTTCATGTGGCGGTTGTTCTGTGGTCTCCGAGGCTGTTCCTGCGGTTGTTAAGTGGGATTGGGTTATCTATCACGGGCCTTCCAGGGGTAGGGAACCCAGATGAACAAAATGGCAACGGCGAGATGTTAATGAGAACAGGTGTTCTTGTCTTCTCGACGGCTGACTTCTCACGATGTCACCTGACGTTTCGTTTACAACGCTGTGGTTTACAAGCACGAAGGATGATGGTGATGATAATATAGCCTCAATAATAATAAAAAGAATAGCTTGAAACGTCATTTATTATGATATGCAAATGTGCAATCCTCTAAAATTTGTCAGTAAACAGGCAATGGCCAAAATGTCGTTTTCAAATATGTTAGCATGAACTGGAACCTAAGAAATAACTCAAACAACAACAACAGTAATAATAATAATAATAATAATAATAATAATAATAATAATAAAAATTATTATTATTATTATTATTATTATTATAAAGTCCCAACAAGAATAATTACAATCCAGTTACAAAATAACTCATGAAAATTTTCTTAACAGCACCAGTGAACTCCGTTTGAAGGGACCTTCTGAAATTATTGCATTTAACCTCATAACAAACACTCGGATTTATCAGAACCCTCAAGAATACGTTAAACCACTGAGCTGATTAACAGCTCTCTTGGGGCTGCCCCGAAGGATTAGATTTATTTTACGTGGCTAAGAACCAATTGGTTACCTAGCAACGGGACCTAGGCTACAGCTTATTGTGGAATCCGAACCACATTATAACGAGAAATGAATTTCTATCGCCAGAAATAACTTCCTCTAATTCTTCACTGGCTGGTCGGAGAATCGAACGCGGGCCCAGCAGAGTGCTAGTCGAGAACAATACCAACCTGTCCAATGAGGAACTGTTGATGGGGGGGGAGGAGAGA
>NC_089742.1:60591770-60596770 GCF_040412425.1 Macrobrachium rosenbergii | reverse complement strand
CGGACAGAAAAAGTGCGGATGGACAGACAAAACCGGCACAACAGTTTACTTTTCAGAAAACTAAAAACTAACAAGAACAATTACAAGCATAATGAGCAAATCAATAAAGAACAAAAGGAAGAACTAGCAAACTTTCGGTGATAAAAACTCTTTTGTAATAAAATTCATGAACATGGAGAATTGAATTACGCGGAAGGTCTCGTAACTGTTTGCTTCGAAAGAAAAATATACATTTTGAGTGCCACTCGCTCTTGACCTAAGAAGTCAAAGGCCTTTGCAGGATGGTTTTCTTACAAAATAATGACGAAAATTACGAGTTTCAAAAGGAAACTATGATAATAAAACTAAACATAAACGAATAGGTCCTATACTTTTTTTTTAGTGCAATTAAGCAGTTAACAAACAGAAGCCATATTAAGTGTATTTCAATATATGAACCAGAGATATTGCAAATAAAAAAATGAAAATAAAAAAAAATTCGCAGTTGTTTTGCACTGTTCCACTAAGTGCTACATTTTTTGAAATAGTTTTTCACAATCCTTTAAAAATGCAGTTTCCTGTTTTTTCGATATCTACAGCTGAATAATTTTGTATGCTTAAATGCTTAAAAGATTTAACAGCAAACTTCTCTCCGATCCTGGAAACATGGATTTGCTGCCATCTTGTAGATCTGGAACCTCAAGCACACACACACACATATTAAAACTTATAATATATCTATATCTATATATATATATATATATATATATATATATATATATATATATATATATTATATATTATATATGTATATATTATATAATATATATATATATGTATATATATATATATATATATATATATATATATATATATATATATATATATATATATATATATATATACTGAAATGTATAAAACTGAAATGTGACGGGTCCGAGTTATCAAGGAGAAAAGATTTAGACTAACTTTCATCCCTGAGAGAAACTAAAATGAAGGGTAATTACGCATTTTGGATCAATGCGAAAATAAAAAGGATTTAGACTAAAAAATATATACCTCACTGATCGATTATTTGTGTGTGCGTGGCGGGAGGGGGGAGGGGAACACAGAGCACATGGCTAAGAAACTAATAGCACACTAAAATTTTAAACATCGTTATCATTAACTACCTATGAATTCTGGATTTATATTCAATTCTTCACATTTTGATCCAGAACAGCGTTGTATTATACCGTTATTATGTTAGCTGCTATGTTTTCAGAAGTACGAGACTGAAAGCTCTGATCACTGACGGCACTGGAGATATTTTTTTCCTTACGCAAATCTTGATCTGATTTCATTAAACAATATAAAGCTTTAGTGCGTCACAAAAGTAATGTAAAAACTATACAAACGAGTTAACATAAACAAGTCAAAGTCTTTTGTTTAAAAAAAAAAGGAGTCCATCATCTTTAAACTTCCTTAAAATAAAAAGACTTTCGATTATCCTGATTATGAAGATAAAACATTCTTTATTAAGTTTGTGGCAGGATATTTATTACATGAACTTAATTTGCAATACTTCTTGAAGCAGTTGAAAAATACACTGCAAAATCCCACACACAAAGGAACATTTACATACAAGGCTATTACTTATGTCTATTAAAAGGTAATGTCAGCGGTGATTAAAGTGAAAAAAATACATAAATACATATGAATGTTTAATTCACTAAATAAAAACAATTCTAAAAAACCAATTTACAAAAAGTAACCACAACCCCATAAAAACAGCAATCGGAAACAGAAAGAGAAAAAACGGGAGATAAATGAAATCGGTCGCAAAAACTATTTAGATGATAAAAAAGATGGGATGGTAGAAGGGGGAGAGGGGGTCAGAAGGGGGCCGAGGAGGAGGAGGAGGAGGAGGAGGAGGAGGAGGACACACCACACATTAGCGATACTGCGAAGTTGGAACAAGCTGGGAGACGTGGCACAGCTCCTTTGCGACACCCCGAAGGCTAGACGTGGCAACCGGGCATGAAGAATGGCAGATCGCCGGTGGTCGAGTAGAAGACGAGTAAGGGGGCTGTCTCGAGGAGGTTTTCTTTTTTCTCTTTTTTTTCTGTTTCTCTCTCTCTCTCTCTCCCACTCTCTCTCTCTCTCTCTCCCTCTCTCTCCCTCTACACTCTATCTCGCAGAGTGTTGGCGTAGCATCGATGCACCGGACAGGAGGACTGTAGGAGGTTATTATCCCAGCCTTCAGTACGGCTCGAGTTATTATGGCGTTTATAAATGAACCGAAACTTAATTTAAGAAGAGACTATTGCTCCACGCCGCTGTTGCTTTTTTTCTGTACAGATTTTAATTATCTCTCTCTCTCTCTCTCTCTAAGATTTTTTGTCAATACACATTTACTGCCATATCTTTTTTTAACCAAATTTATGTACACCCGTGCATATTCGTATAAACAAAATTACTTTACATTATTATGCACAAGAACTCACATATGATAATTTATGTATATATACGCACACAAATACAGTATATATATATATATATATATATATATATATATATATATATATATATATATATATATATATATATATATATATATATATATATATATATAAAATAAACATATGTATATATAGTTTATATATATGCAATATATCTATAGAGAGAGAGAGAGAGAGAGAGAGAGAGAGAGAGAGAGAGAGATGATTAACCGTCCGTGTCTCGTTTCTCTCTCGTTCCTGAGTATGGTATGGTTGGGCGTGCTCTACTTAGGCTGAGAAGAGGGGATTCTATGAGGCTATAATTAAGTAACTTATGTATGTGGCACTAACGATTTATGGAGCTATACGGGATCCTATGATTAAATGTCTATTCATATAGTCAGAGAGAGAGAGAGAGAGAGAGAGAGAGAGAGAGAGAGAGAGAGAGAGAGAGAGAGAGAGAGAGAGAGAGAGAGAATTTATAACTTCCAAAAAATTAAAGTCAATGTAAAACGGGGAAAAAATGATTGACATACTTAAGAATATGCTGAATCTGACATTCAGTATTAGAAATACAATAACATACGAGTTCATGCACTCTCATATAGGCTATTTCTGAGTATCTGATTAAGAATATCAAGACTAGACAGGTTTTTTCTGATCCCTACAAGCTATTTGAAAAAATATTTGAAAAAATCTCTGAAAATTGAAAACAAAAATTAGATTACCTTTAAATGTACAGCATGACTTCTCTTATGGCATCTTGATAATATAACACTGTACAAAGTCCCTTTATCTAGTGAAAAAGATTCCTTAGTTCTTCAAGAATATACATTTTTTGGACAATGTTTTCCATTTCCAAGCACACTTACTGTTTCAAAATGTCGTTCTCTCAAAATCACAAACGTCTATACTGGGGATATTTCGTTAGAAGCAATGTTCTTTAAAAGAAGGTTCTTCTGGCACGCATGAATGCCTCTTTTTAAAAGCATATTTGCTATTTTATCGAAATGTCTGGGCTATAAGGTGGTATGATTCTCGAAAATTCTATAAACATTTACTCTCTTGCCTAAACCAGAGTAAATAAACCTGTCTACCTGCCTAAAACCTTTCATTTTACGAGTTAGTTCTCGTTTCGTAAACTCTTTTTATTTCCACAATTAACCTTTTGTTATTGTTTCCCCTTCCACCATTTTTATACATATATCTTCCTGCACGTAAACCATTTTCATATTTTTGAAAATAAATAATGGCCCTTTCATCTTGAACAACAACTATCAGTTCAGTGAAAACAAATTTCTGGTATTATTATTATCAAGAGAACAACTGTTCAGTATTTCATTTTATTTAATTGTATTTTTGGAATATTTTGACTGTATCACCATACTGTATTTTTAAAATTCCTTGAGCTTAAATAAAATATATTATATAGTTATTGTTATAAAATAGTAGATAAAAACTTCCTATGTATATTAAGGATAAACTTCTGATGCTACCCAGGTTCTTTTTTCTTTTATGAAATCCAAATGCCAGATTACAATGATTCATTATGGACACCAAACCTTCCTTTTCAAAGAACATTAACGATTTAGTTTATCAAATGCCTGACAAGATTGCGAAGACGTATATGGTTAATCAATTTACTTGAAAGCTTTACACAATTTAATAAAGCACTCTAAAGGTATATACTGTAATCATTATAAATACAGCAGTATAACTTGTTCAACTTAACATTAACTGAAAATAAAGTGTAACAAATCGCCCCACGTAAAAAATAAATAAATCAATCAATAAAATAAAATAAAAATGGGAATTTACCACCATAGATTTAAGGTTTGTGAACTGGGCATGAGAACAAAGACAGAAAAAAGTATATATAAACGTTCACGACGGCGTGGAATCCCTTCCCCCCTTTCTCCCCCTCTCTTCCACCCCACTCCCATCCCGTTGCAAACGCACAAGGGCCCGGGGGTGGGGAGGCCCCAGAGCAAAATATGCTCACGCACGAGACCTGGCACGAATAAGGGTGCGTGGCACAAAAAGCCCAGCTGGAGGAGGTTCCTTATTTAGAAACAGTTAGTATGGGGCAGCATAAACGTGTTGCCATTATCGCCGACGGGTGGGTGGTCTTCCGACCGGACACTTCAAAACGCCTGGGAGTCGAGTGCTTGAGACCTCACACCATCTGTGAGTGTGTGCATGTGTGTGTGTCCGTGCGCGATTTGCTTTAGCAAACACGAAATGAGATTATTATTATTACTATAAAGAGGTTAGACACAGGGACATGAGAAAGAGAGAGAGAGAGAGAGAGAGAGAGAGAGAGAGAGAGAGAGAGAGGCGGGGGGGGGGACATGCAAATGTCCGCCAAAAACTATTTTTGTATATATAAAACTGCCATAAGAACAAAATTTGTCATTATTGTAAAAAAAAAAAATCAGGCATAGTTTTCAAAGACTTCATAGCTTATTTTCCCAAAAATAATATTTATAAAGGACAACAAGGGAAACATCAATAATAAAAACAATTAACATAAAAATACAA
>NC_089742.1:60584270-60586770 GCF_040412425.1 Macrobrachium rosenbergii | reverse complement strand
CCTGCATTCGGTTTCCATTACTCGTTGCCATTAATCATATTAAGTACTCATAAAACATTCACATCCTTCCTAATAAATTCCAAGAAAAAAATCGTCTATTTTGGTAACACCTCAGCCAATATTCATCACCGCCGGTCCTGGCACAGTGGTGGAGAAGAGAAAGCAGGATACGAGAGAGAGAGAGAGAGAGAGAGAGAGAGAGAGAGAGAGAGAGAGAGAGAGAGAGAGAGAACCCCCCCCATCTACTCAAGTTGAACACTGCTTCAGTTTCGAAGTCTTTTCATGTATTTTATATAGGCGTGTGTATAGAGGCAATATTCTGAGAACTGGATGTATGCATTTCTTCTTCCGTAACGGGCGTTTTTCTCCTTTCCCGAACTACCGACCGTTTGATTATTTTTTTGTTCGCCGGGTAAATTGGGAAGAAAGCAGCCATATCGATTATTCAAGCGCCCTCCCTCAAGTCTTGCTTTCATATCGCCCACTTCCTTTGCCCACAGATTCACAAAGACCTCCGCAGGCAAGACAAATGCCGATCGCTTTGTTTTTCTCACCAACCTTCAAATAATTTCATAAAACATATTTATTTAAGAAGTATTTGTAAATAGGAATAAAGGTATTACCTTTTTATGACAGTTTACAGTTAATGTGAGATGTCGACCTCTTTGCAGATCTGATCAATACTTGTGGAGAAAATAAATACATCTATATATAAGTGCAGTGATATATTTACAAAATATCGATATTTTAAGGAAAATAACTACTATACGGTAAATAATTTGGCTAATACCAGTAACGCTGAAAACACACACACACATGTATGTATGTATATACTGTATACACACACACACACACACACATATATATATATATATATATATATATATATATATATATGTATATAAGCTTGAGAGAGAGAGAGAGAGAGAGAGATATATATATATATATATATTATATATATATATATATATATATATATATATATATATATATATATATATATATATATATATATATATATATATATATATATATGTATATGTTTGAGAGAGTAGAGAGAGAGAGAGAGAGAGAGAGAGAGAGAGAGAGAGAGAGAGAGAGAGAGAGGAGAGAGATATGAGGTGGACTTATTCATGTAGACGAATGTAACACTCCAATCCAGGAGATAAAACGTCATCCACAGCCTTCCCAACAGGAAGTGTTGATCGTTTTGTCTCTGCAAACCACGTGACTCGAGGGAGCAGCAACTAATCTTCTCTCGGATGGAGGACAGCAATGTACGGCTTGCGGCCACGACACTTTACTCGAGCTTTTGTTACCCTTTTACCCCGAGGGAACGATCCATTTATTACCACAAGGAAGGCTGGAGAATATAAGAGACCACTTAGGCAAAGGGAGTAGTTTTACCAAGAAAAGTATGGAATGAATGTATATTAGGAATGATATATATATATATATATATATATATATATATATATATATATATATATATATATATATATATATATATATATATTATATATATATATATATATATATATATATATATATATATATATATATATATATATATATATATATATATATATATATATATAATATATATGTATATATATATACAGTATATATTAATTCTTGTGCGCATGTACTTAACATTTAAAAATTAGAAGCCCTACTTTGAACGTAGCATGCCAACACAACCTCTTTAAGCATGGAGAGAATCCCCACGGAGCGTGTTGACTCAATGCACTTTGCAAAGGCTGGCGAATACCTTTCTCCGTTGTGGTTTTGCATACAGTTTTTTATCAAAACAAATATCAATAAGTTTCACAAATTTACATAAGGGGGATTCGCTATAATTCCTACTTTATTATGTCGATGTTTCGAGGATTTCTTAATTAGGTTTTGACGAATAAGCAATTATAAAAAGCACTCGGAAACTTCACTCACCATATACATATAGATTTAGGCATAACCATTACAATCTAAGAATTTTGGAATCCTTGATAATATCTACAACCTATCGGCTCTGAAATCATTAAAAGTCAAATTTTAAAAATTATGTTACATCACATAGGCCATCTGACTTTTTCAGTGCGAAACCAGAAAAGAAATCTACTTTTGTTAAAATACCTTTTTTTCCTCTAGTTACCTTATCAACACTTATCTCCAGTGGAATATAACACTGTGACTTCCAAAGTTACAAACCTCGATCAAGTTTTGGTTTAAAAGACCTCCATCGGTGGTCACCCACTCAAGCACTGGTCAGACTCAAGAGTTGCTTACCTTTAACGAATTACGTTCGGATGGAATCAGTCTTGGAAGTGTGTGCCAACATGGTGCTAGCAGCGTTCAGAAACCGACGACTGAATAATCATATTTATTCAGATCTCAGACATTTTGCGAAAAAGATATTAGTTATGTACTTATACTTCTGAGCCATTTTCTTATTTCGTCTTATTTGGTAATTAACGGGTTTCAGTCGGAGTTCCTTTCATGG
>NC_089742.1:60549270-60579270 GCF_040412425.1 Macrobrachium rosenbergii | reverse complement strand
GTTCGATCTAATTCTAAAAAAAAATTAATAATAACTTAATTTTCATTCTCTGTTCGATCTATTTCTGAAAAAAATTTAATAATAACTGAATTTTCATTCTCTGTTCGATCTAATTCTCAAAAAAAAAAATTATAACTTATTTTTCATTTTCTGTTCGATCTAATTCTGAAAAAAAGATAACTTAATTTTCATTCTCTCTTCGATCTAATTCTGAGAAAAGATAACTTAATTTTCATTCTCTGTTCGATATAATTCCGAAAAAAAAAAATAATAACTTAATTTTCATTCTCTGTTCCATATAATCCTGAAAAAAAATAAAATAACAGCATTCACTGAAATTATGAACAAAGTTTTATAACCCAAACAATGTAACTTCCCCCGCACCACAATATCAACAGCTATAAATATACGACAAATCAGGTATCAACAGCTATAAATATACGACAAATCAGGTATGTTTACACACCGTAAACATTTTCAACAAACCACAACAACATGAGAAATGATGTAAAGAACTTTGTAGTTTTAACCGCATGAGCACTTCACAATCAACACAAAAATATAGCAAAGAGCATAAAAAACGGCCTTGCGAAATAGCGTAACAGCAGCGAAATAGCAGTCGTGGCTATTCGGGCCTTTACGTAAATGCTATGATTCAGCCGCTGAAAACCTTCTGTCTATTATTCCCAAATCTTTAGCTGCGTGTTCCATATCTAGGACATAAATGTAATGATTTTGCCACATCAGAAGCGAAACCCCCGTAATCACGCCGCTTTATAAAACCCAAGAAGTGTTCCCTAAGATGGAACTACTATTACGTGGGTAACATTACATGTATTGGTTATAATGTTTCTTCCTGATGATTATGGTTAATAAAAACAATCCCTGAAAATAAACATCCGATAAGGAAAGGATGTGGTGACGGTATATCTGTTTGTATTAATTCTGTAATTCTATGTAATAAGCTTGATGTCCTATCCCATCCCTCTCTCTCTCTCTCTCTCGCTCTCCCCTCCTTCCCTTCCTCTCTCTCTCTCTCTCTCTCTCTCTCTCTCCCATTCCTTTCCTCTATCTCTCTCTCTCTTCTCCCCTTCTTTCTCTCTCTCTCTCTCTCACCCCCTCCTTCCCCTTCTCTCTCTCTCTCTCTCCTCCCTCCTTCCTCTCTCTCTCTCTCCCCTCCTTCCCTTCCTCTCTCTCTCTCTCCCCTCCTTCCCTTCCTCTCTCTCTCTCCCCTCCTTTCTCTCTCTCTCTCTCTCTCTCTCTCTCTCTCTCTCTCTCTCTCTCTCTCCACCCGTTACAAAACGGTCATGCTGCTGCTGTACCACCATCTTCGGGGTGTCTCTTCCCCTTCCGAGGTCATTCATCGTCTGCAATCTATTTCATCGAGACTCATTATTCACGAGGGGCAATCTACATCATCGTGGTCTCGTGTCTACCATCCCAACGTCGCCAATCTACCACATCTACTAGGCGGCGTCACCCCAGAGGGCTGCCGCTGACAGGTGGTGGGCAGCAGGCAGAAGGTAAGCGGATGAATTTATCTAACTTCATCTCCTGAAGGAGGAGAGAGAGAGAGAGAGAGAGAGAGAGAGAGAGAGAGAGAGAGAGAGAGATAAATAATGCCTTGGTAGGAGTCTTCCTTTTGCCGTTGTTGACAATCCGAGACTTATGTCCAGGTAAAAAAAAAAAAAAAAACCTGACCAATCCTTCTGAATTAATACGCATGCGCTATACCAAAATAAAGTGTGTGTGTGTGTGTGTGTGTGTGTGAGAGAGAGAGAGAGAGAGAGAGAGAGAGAGAGAGAGAGAGAGAGAGAGAGAGACTTAAAAACCCCAAATAAATTAAATTTACTTCGAGGTAGTTTAACAAAATTTCTTTGCAGTTCAGAAAAATGTGTAAACCAAACCAGGGTCCAAAAGAAGTATCAAACAACTATTCGAAAATATACTCAGCTGAACACGTCAGCATCCTCGCAACCTCCATAATAACGCCAATGTTTACAAATAGCCTATACCCGGCGCCATCATTAGAGTTCTGCGGCCATTTCTTCCCTTAACACCCACTTTTCCAAGGCTCTTCTTTGATTAATATTTCAGAACTTCCTTACCCACTCCAAAAGAACCTAAGCCTACTGCATCCGTTCAAATATTCCCCTATCATATGTGAACACTTCAGTATACCCACAAGAGGGAACCACATTAGTTTCTCTGGATCAAAAGGATGATCTGTTTACTTGATGCTTTAAGTGGGAACCAGCAGGAGTCTCCTTTTTCACAGGAAGTCCCAGCTGTTTACCTCACGATTTGAATAAATATTTCTTTTTATATCACTACAGCCAATAGCCTACAACCACAGAACTGTAACATTATCGTCATTAAAATCACTTGTCCAGTTTTTACTATTCCTAAGACCGTCCTTACTAGCGCAAAACTTCTCCATTTTTGGCTCGATGGAGATGTCAAAAGGTCTGTAAGATAATGAAAGAACAGCCCTCAAACAGACTTCAAAAGAAGGAACCCGGATGTTATGGGGTAGAGAAGGAATTCTATATACCATAAATCTGTTTCTTTATATTTCTATTAAAGGTTTTTGAATTTCTGGGAAAAAGCTAACTTTCAACGTAGAGTTTGACCCTACAGCGCAACAATGACCAAACGCCAAAACGCATTGTCCTGATAAAATGCAAAAAATGTACAGGGATGAAAAAAATATAAAGGTTAGCTGGATAAAAGCAGAAAGGAAAGCGTGGAACAAGGAAAAATTTAATGCAAACACGTACCGAGCTAAACATTACGTAAAGCCGTTCACGGTCGCAATAAGTACAAAGAGTTCTCAGGGCTGAAACGTGCTAACCAAACCAGCGTTGAAACCAAAGCACATAATAAGGTGATAGTATAACTGTTTTTACTTTGCAGGAAATTACTTGACAATCATTTCGATTTATCAGTTCAGTGAAATCTTTATAATAAACCGCGGGAAATGAAATGACCAGTCTAGGCATGAAAACTACGGCTATTGGAAAGTTGCGACACTACGCACGATATTAAAGATATTTTCGCAGACTTACGAACAGATGAAACACCAATATAGCCTCTACCAAATCGAACAAAAATACTCTGGTTTTCAGTTTCCTTGTGCGCGTGAATTAAAAACCGTACATATGTCAGAAACTTATTGTAATTCATTAAAAACTCCTTAAAGTAAAATCAAAAGGTAGATGGTCTTAGGATTTCCAACCTAACAAACATTAGAGAAAATGTCACACTTATCCTCCTAAAGGATTTAATTTCCTAAAACTCATTAAAGAGGCCCTTACCACACGGAGTGGCCATTTATTCTTCCTCCTCGAATTACCTCAAGAGATGGCCAACACTTAACGTGGTTTAGTATGATGGCTCTATTTCAAGAAAGTTTCTGCATAATTTTCAAAACTCCTTTAGCTCCTATCATCAATTAAATTTCTTTTCGGAGGAACGTATACATTGTCACTATTTCATGTTTATGGGTCAAAGGTTAATTTCAAAACACTGAGATTGACTGAACGATAAGACCACCACCAAAAATGGACAAACCAAATGAAATTATATCATCCAAGACAACGCTCCTATTTAAAACGAGTAAGACTCAACAATGATCAGATGATGTTGGCCAATAATTTTTTTAACAATATTAAAACTTTCTTGAATTGGGTGTATCCCTGGAATTCAGCTCAGACTACTTCCGAATCACTACCTAGATATATTTGATCTTCAGATCAGTAGAACTAGGGGTAGGGAGGGAGAGGTGAGGGGGAGAGGGAGAGGTGAGGGAGAGAGGGAGAGGCGAGGGGGAGAGGGAGCAGAAGAGGACCAAGGTACGAGGTACATAAAACTCACCGAAAAAGCCAAATAACATCGTTAACAACCACCGCCTACCATCAGATTATTATAACTTCTAGGAATTTATGCCCTACGAGAGAGAGAGAGAGAGAGAGAGAGAGAGAGAGAGAGAGAGAGAGAGAGAGAGAGGATGTTACCATAGAAACCTCATCCGTTTTCTTGCTCCTCAGGAGTAACTCGCGGAATTGTGTCAGAACTCCTCGTTCCCCGTCGCGAAGGGAGTGGGATGCGGGATTTCAAACGAAGAGGCCTTATCTTTAAACAGAGAGAGAGAGAGAGAGAGAGAGAGAGAGAGAGAGAGAGAGAGAGAGAGTTTGTGTGTGATAAACAGGAAAGACGGGTTGGTTGGTTGGTTAGTCTATTAACTTGTGTTAGCAACCAAATCTTTTCCACCGAGCTTCGGGGGAGCTCGTCTCTCGATAACAATCTCTCTCTCTCTCTCTCTCTCTCTCTCTCTCTAGGGATCCGTATCGTCACTATCTACTGTATTTGTCTTCCGCAGCTCCTAACCTACAACTCAGCAGAGAGATTTTGTGGTCTTCGGGCCACCACAAACTGACAAGTCTTCGGATGTTTCAGTACTCTACGACTTCTACAACTCCTTTTTCTTTTTCATTAGAACTCACTTACTTAAAATTCAAACAGGAAACAGGTTAACCAGAATTTCTTACACTTTCAATGCTCACGCACGCGTACAAACCATCGAAGAACTACTGCCTACGTAACTGCTGGTCAGTAACATTAAATCCTGCAGGTATAGCAGTTCGATGCAGTCCAAGGAAAATAAAGAAGAAACAAGTACAAAATGCGCCAAAGTTTCTCCGGCGAAATGGAGTTTTCTGTACATCGTATAATCAAGGCCACAGAAAACATATATCTTTCGGTGGTCTCGGTATAATGCTGTATGAGCCGCGGCCCATGAAACTTTAACCACGGCCCCGTGGTGGCCTATCCAAATAAAAAAAAACTACTGAGGCTAGCGGGATGCAATTTGGTATGTTTGATGATTGGAGGGTGGATGATCAACACACCAATTTGCAGCCCTTTAGCCTCAGTAGTTTTTAAGATCTGAGGTCGGACATAAAAAGAGCGGACAGAATAAAGTGCGGACGGACAGACAAAGCCCGCACAATAGTTTTCTTTTACAGAAAACTGAAAGTACTGAACAATTTCACTGCAAAACTCAGAGTTAAAGAAAATAAAACATCATTCGCACAGACTACGAAGCGAGCTACTCATTAAAAACGATGCTATAACTGCCAACAGTCACGTTCGTAAGATTGCACTAAAAATTCTTATAAAAAGAAGTAAATTCTTAACTTTTAGAAAATCACTGACAGAGCACTGCTCCTTTCAGTCGAAGGTGGGAATATAAACAAAATGAATGAGTCTTCGTTTTATGACACTGAAGCTCCATCCAGCATGTAACTGGAATGACAGGTACTGGATGAGAGCAGGGCTCTCTAAGATGAATGAAGAGGACTTACAACAGTAAGGCAAGCATGGCTAAACATGATTATTCTACTAGGGAAAGTTAAAAATCCCACAGCTCTCTAGTAAACAAGAGGGTTCTTATGTTTCTAAGATTAATTCCAGAGAGCCTCTGATCACAACAGCCCCTGTTTCTTTATAACTGATAAAATTGAGAATTAGTGTATGCAATATACTGTCCTGTGACGAGGATACCAAGCCGTTCAAATTATTACTCTTTTTTTTTTCTAAATAAAGGTATCAACCTCACTATTACACGAAAATTATATCCACCTATTATACTTCAGACTGTGGCATAGCAACCATGGCGCACCAGTCTGTTTTGCACTTCGCAATATTTCCTTTTCAATAATCTGAGTACGCTTAGTTTTCTAGATAGTATACTACGACATTTTAAAGCTAAAAAACTGAAAGCTAAAAAACTGAGTAGCTTGAATCCATCACAGCCTCTAAAAAAACTGCAAATAACAAAAATAAAAAGTCAATATGAAGAGTTGTAACCATCCAACAACAAAAATTTCCATACCTTGCCGGCATAAAAATATTTACAAAAAAAAAATAATTAAGATTTACAAACCTTATTCTCGTGCCATGCGATACTACGATAATCTGTCTTTACAAAGGTATATATCTCATTCCTATTTATGCCAACCAATGGGCAGTTAAACATACTACTGTCATTTTTGCCAATGCGGGTACTTTTATCTTCGAACTTAATTATACCTGGAATTGTTTTCATTTACGGCATGAGGCAATCAAACGATCATTACTGCCATTACCTGTTTTTTTTTTACCTGCATTTAGCAACCTATAGGAACACTGAACTTGAACAAGAACAAGTAATGCACATAATTCACTTAATATATCATAAGTACGATGAAACAGAAAATTATTAAGCCTTTTCCGCCACTTTTCACAATGGCAATAACGACTAATGAAAAAAATAATATTACTACTACCGATTACAAATTTCAAAGTGAGGCAGATGCAGATCAAACCTTTGTTAGCAGAAAAGAAGCGAAATAAGAATATATATTTAAAAAACTAATGTCGTCCAGATGAAATAAAAAAAAAAACTTGAATTAAGAGGTCCTGCCATTGATTCGAAGTCCCTCCCCTACAGAGGTTAAAGGTTGAAAGACCACTGCATAAGCACGTCCTGTTAGTGGGCCATTTTTAGTTTTCTGTAAATAAAAACTATTGTTCCGGCTTTGTTTGTCCGGTGGTGGCCTCTCCTAATCGTTGACAGATACACGATTATGGCTAACTTTAACTTTAAATAAAATAAACACTACTGAGGCTAGAGGGCTGCAAATTGGTATGTTTATCATCCACCTTCCAGTCATTCAACATACCAAATTGCAGCCCTCTAGCCTCAGTAGTTTTTGTTTTATTAAAGGTTAAATTTAGCCATAATCGTGCATCTGGCAACGATATAGGACAGGCCACCACCGGCCTGTGGTTAAAGTTTCATGGGCCGCGTCTCATGTACAGAAAACTCGATTTCGCCGAAGAAACTTTGGCGCATTTTTCACTTGTTTTTGTCAACTTTGGTTAGAAGCTCTCGTTTTAAAAGCAAGTGCAGCAATATCTTTTCAATTTGCCACTAGCAGTGCGCTTTACATTGCCACAGACAGGTAAACAGCAAGAAAAAGCAAACAAAAACATACAGACAGATAATCCCAACAAAAAGATCAAACAGACCAGATGAATATATGGAGAGATGGACAACGATAGACGGAAAAACAGACAGCAAAAAGAGCTAACAGATGACATACCGATATATCCACATTTATAGCTCGACTTGTCTTATGATTTATGCGACAATCATAAAGCCGGTGCAGACGGTGCACTTGGAAGTAAGGATGAAAAACATGGAACACAAACAGCGAAACTCACTAACAGGCAACGAATGTGCGTCAGTTACCACGCAAGAAAAATCATCATTCTGGAAAAGCTGGAGAGAGACAGACAGGTGTACCACATGGTCAGTCGAAGACGAGACGAAACGTAATTTTCTGTCTGTCTCTCTCTCTCTCTCTCTCTCAGTATAAGGTAAATGAGGTGGGGCTCGAGCAAGGAGATGCGACAGGTCACATTTGGAGGTACAAGGCTCTTCACTCGTGGCTGGACTTCCAGGCATCTCTGGAACCCAGCCACCTCAACCGCTACCGCTAACCACACTCATAATGCCCAAACGATAGCTGTCGCCGACAGATCTGATAGCCTATGATACCCAAGCTTCGCTTATAATCGATTCTTTTCTTTGTGGGTCTCTCGACCGCACCAATCATCGCTGGTCCGGGTGAAATTCTCGGCATTTTATTCGTTGTCTTATCGGATCACATTTATTCATCTTCGCGTTTCACTCTTCGTTACGGGTGAAATGTGATCTGTGGAAAGGACAGATAGTATCATCAATATTAATACTACTGTTATTATTATATAGAGAATCAACGACCTTAAACTTTCTAGTGATACTTTAACGTCAGGTATAGTTTCCGTTCGACACTTCTCAATCTATTCATATCATGATGAATCGTGATAATTAGATGCAGAACTATCTTCTTAATCGTATCATGCCCTTCTACTATGTATCCTTCGGTAGAGTACCTTCATCATCAAATGCCGAATCAAGATGCTCCTGTGCCCAAACCCAAAAATGTAAGCCACTGAGTCACTTGTTTCTCAATTTATTACAATGAAAATATCTTTAGGATCCACAACAAACAATGAAAACTGCAATTTTATTCTTAGCAGGATACAAATATTGAGGAGGGGATGGAGTAAACTCTAAAAAAAATTCTGAATTTTATTTTTGTCATTCTTAGATTCTTGTCCTGATGTGAGAAGATATACATCATAATCAAATGGTGATGTAAATCCAGTGTTACACTCATCATAAATAATTATTAGATCCTAGAGTGGCAATGTCCCTCCCTCTCCACAAAATTTTTACTTATTTTGGACTGTTATTTTTACACCACGTCCAAAAGATAACCAAACGTTCTTCATCTGAATGTTGCTGAATTGAACTGAATATATAATTTACGCCAAAGGCCAAGCACTAGGACCTATGAGGTCATTCAGCGCTGAGATGGAAATTGACAGTAAAACCTCGCAGTTGCACTATGACTCAACTGTTAGGGGAGGGTGGAGAGTAGGATGGAAGAAAGAGAATTTGAAAGGCGGTACAGTAAAACAAACGAAAGGGGTTGCAACTAGAAGCCGGAAGCACACTGCAAAGAACCTTAAGTAATGCCTACAGTGCACCACATCTGAATGTACTAGGTAACATGAAACTCGGATATCAACAGCCTCTAAGTAATAGGCGTCATGACATTTCCTCTAAAAATTATTTGTCGTTTTCAGGCTGTCACATTGGAGCTTATTAGTTAGATCCTGATCTATCTGGATGGTGAATGACGGAACTTGAAGCTTACCGAGTTTGAAAGTAACCTATAAAGGCAACTGTGACGGAAAATTTGTCTCAAGCTATTTTACTGAATCGAAATGGAAGTAAATCTGATGTAGCAAAGGAATAAAGACGCAAGATAAGCAGTCTTGTGTCGGGTGCTGTTGTAACGTTCACAACCACAAATGAAACTGGCGTTTCATTTATATGAATTTCACCACATCAATCCTAGTCAATTTCTAGACCAAATAAAATAAAAAATTCCCAAACATAAGATTAATACTGCAAGTATAAAATTGCCACGCCCTTTACATGCTGTTATCTTTGCAATTTATTAAATAAAACTATCAAACTACTTAAACAAATGAACCTGCATTTTTTCTGCATCATGATAATTTCTGAATTATATACGCACGCGCACGAACACAACACATAACATATATATTATATATACATACATATATATATATATATATATATATATATATATATATATATATATATATATATATATATATATATATATATATATATATATATATATATATATATAAGACAAAATCCACGAAGGAAAGAGAAACACTGGAATGCTGAGAGGCCTTTCGACTAAATAAAGGACGCCAGTCGAAAGGCCTCGCACCACTCCAGTGTTTCTCTTTTCTTCACTGATTTTTGTCTTATTTATGTATTCATCACGTTCCATATTTTCGTGATTCACACGCACACATACATACATACATACATACATACACACGCACACATACACACACATACATGTATATATATATATATATATATATATATATATATATATATATATATATATATATATATATATATATATATATATAACGTCTTATGAAAATCGAACTTTAACTGACTAAAGAGCGTGGATAACATTCGCATGTCTCTACTAAAATTAATTTTCTTTTAAATACTTCTCAGGGCAGAAGCTATTTTCTGGATGACGTTTTAATAACTTTAAATTTTCTCTTAACATTCAACCAATCAACTGCTTCAGAGGGACAGGTTTGCAGGCAAGAGCAAATATAAAATTTAATACTTAATATTTTTTCATCATGAACGTTGTGCTTGTTGTATCTTGATACAAAAATTCAGAACTGCAACATACTGAAGATATTAAAGAATAACAATGTTACAAAGAATGTGTAATTAGCATAAGATGTAAATGAGTAAAAAAAAAGTTTGAAGGCAAACAGTACCATATACAAAGTACACAAACAATCACACCTGAGAACGAATTTCTAATTAGTAAAATGTGATCTGCAGTTATCATGAAAAACTCTTCCTTTTTATCAACTTAAAAAAGCAAAAGGGGGTTTTGTATGTATGTTATGCCTCATTTCTTCCATAAATTATTAATGCTACAGTCATGAAACATGTACTTAAGTCACTGACACACGACTATACAGATAAATTTGAGTAAATAAAAGCAATTATAATAACGGAATTATTGCAGTTCTATGTAATAGTAACCTAGACATTCCCATTTAAATAATATACAGTCTACTTATGCTTTATTCAAAATGCTGAAAACATGTAGAAGATTATTTTCTAAATACTCTCATGCATTTTGCATAAACCTATACGTCATCGCCACTGATATGATACTAAACTCTTTCCAACGATAATGTTTTTGTTATTTATTTATTTCTTACAGTTTCAAATATTCTTATTTTCTTTTGTTTTTGGGATATATAACCCTATTCAATTATTATCTGTGTAAATATATGGAGGTTTTAATTACGTTTTGTAGTTGTGCTTTCATGCTTTCATGAAAGCACACAAATTTTCAGGTGAGAATATTAACCTGAAGGTCCCGCAAAATCTTTTTATGCTAAAAATCAAGAAATGCATTCGCATGTTCAAAGTTATTTCGCATATGTAATTCTTCTGTTATACAGCCTCTGGTTAAGAATGGTGAAGATACAGGATATAAGCGCTCACATATATTCCTGCATGCATGCATGCATATACCCTAACACACACACAAGCACACATATACAGTACACACACACACACACACACACACATATATATATATATATATATATATATATATATATATACATATATACACATACATACATAAGTGCACACATACATGCCTCTTCTCCCTCAGGAGGAGTCGATCCAGAGGGTGTTAGCCAGAATAGTTCTCAGAAAATGTTTGAAAATAAGCTTGCTATCACCATGCCTTCTCTAACATGATTACAGCCTACCATAGTCTTCTCAGTACAAGCTACACAATTAACAGTTTAGACCAACGAACAGACAATGTGTTTTAAGGGAACACTTAAATCGTCCATCCTCTCTCCGGAATCGAGCCCGAAAGCATTCTCGTAGATTCTAAATCACTGAATTCTTTAGTAAATATAATTATGTGTAACAAATAGAATATATCTACAAATAGATTTGGGGTGGCAACAAACAGTGACGCAGCAAAAGCCGTCGTAGTGTCCACGAAAAAAAAAAAGAAATTTGTCCGATGTAGAATAGTTATGATGGGGATGATGGCCTCAGCGATAGTAGACGGGCGATAAATTGCCCATTTCCGACAGGGCACTCGTTGGGGGCGGCAGAGATAGCACTAGGAGGGGTAAGAAGCCATAAGGGGAGGGGTAGGAAGAAGAAAGGGGAGATAACGGAGCTGGTGAATCAGCACGTAAAAGGTTTTTGTGGTGGTAATGGGCATCCTTGATAGAAAGGCCAGTGCCATCACATACCCGCCCCCCCACACACAAACTACACTTATCTCCTCTCTTTTTTCTCTCTAAACATAATACTACAATATATTTATATATATATATATATATATATATATATATATATATATATATATATATATATATATATATATATATTAAATACCAGTTAAACCTGTTAAAATGACTCATTTATGGATAAGGTAATTTTCCAGTTTTAGGCATTGCACACACACACACACACACACACATATATATGTATGCATGTATGTATGTACAGTATGTATGTGTGTGTGTGCGTGTGTAATGCCTAAAACTGAAAATTACCTTATCCATAAATGAGGTGGTCATCTTAACTGGTGTTTGAAATAGGCAAATGGCCGAGCATGCTCTCTTAAATCTGCATAATTCATGAATTTGACAGGTTATTTCTTAACAAACGTAGCCTATTTTGTGTAAGAGGCAAAAGTGACCGTTTCAAGAATTTCACAAGCAGGAGAAACTACCAAGGAATATGACAGATTTGGCTGATTATTTTCTTTATATTAAGAAGTCCTCTAGAAGTGACCAACACAACAAACATTAGTATAAAGATGACCAATAACTGCATTAAAAAATATTAATACAACTTTATCAAATATAAATCGTAAGACTGTTATAGAAAAAACATATCCAATTATGATTTCTCATAAACAGAAAGGCTGTATGAAGGACATACCTTCTAGGGTCAAAGAAAAATACTTTAAAAACTTTTTGATAGCAGAAGGCAAAGGTAAAATTCAACAGATAAATCAACAAAAAAGCCAGACATTACTGCACCTTTGATAAACCTAATTCTAGTTGTTAGTCAAACGATGAGGCAACTCTATTGCAACACCAGCCACCGAGCTCAGCGCCCAAAGTAAGACATACAAAATCAGAGGAGTGACAGCAAATAAAATACGAATTATAAGAAACATAAAGAAATGCACGACCTTATCAATCTGTCAAATTATAGGCAATATCAACATTAACGTATCAACAGTCGAATTATAAGCAATTTCAGCCTTAATGTATCAATGTATCAACAGTCGAATTATATGCGATATAGACAGAGGTAAGATCTTGGTACTATCAAATAGAGTAAATACTGTCAAGATGTCCAGAGGAAACGACGTAGATGTAAGAAAAATAAATCACATCAGATACAAGACCTCTCAGACGTTTGAATGTACTACTCTTTCTAACCCAATATAGCAATATGAAGTTTGAAAGATTACTAAATAGAACACAAAATATTTTTTCATTGGCTGCAAAGAAAATCGGTGCTCGTCTCAGCCCAGTTGCGGAAGCTTGCCATAAGAGCAGTATTAAATCTCTGAAAAATGATATATGAGAGGCAACGAGCTTCAGAATAGGAAAAAAAAATACAAGACTGAAAGATTCATCAGCATAAAAAAGTTGGGGCAAGAGGACTCCAAAGAAGCGCATCAAAAGAAACATCTCGATCTACGAGAAAGAGTACATTCCCCAAGATTTAAACGTAATGGGTACACACGCAAACAAAAAACAAAGCACTAACATATCAACAGCAGAATCATGAATGAAACCGCTGTGTCGAAAATTCACCAATTCATCCACTTCTTACATTTACCCAAACACCAAAAATACACTTCGCCATTAATCTCTATGTTCCTGGATAATATTCTAAGGTCATTTCTTTCCAACACCTTTATCACTCCTATCTGTCCAGCCCTGTCTAAGTCTTCTATTCCTCTTCCCTTCTTACACTTTTACAAGCCTATTATCTTACATTCCTTCCATATTACCAAAACGGCTAAAAACATTGGTCCAACATTGCACTTTACAGTAGTTCCCCGTAGGAGGAACTATGGTGCAATGTGGACATTATTTAAGGTTCTTTGCAGCCCCTTCGGCTCCTAGCTCCAGCCCCTTTCATTCCCTTTACTGAACCTCAATTCATATTCTCTTTCTTCCATCTTGCTTTCCACCCTCGTCTAACATATTATTTCATAGGGCAACTGCCAGGTTTTCCTCTTGTTACACCTGTAAAACCCTTTCACTTTAAATTTCCCTTTCAGCGCTGAATGACCTCATAGGTCTTTGTGCTTGTCCTATGGCCTAAATTTTATATTCCATTCCATTCCACTTTACAGCAGTTCATTATCTGCATTTCTCTCAGTTTCAGTCCTTACGCAAACCGTTCCAACATTATCGCTTTCATAAGCTTACGACGTTAGCACTTCACTTCCATATATAGAGTAAACACACACAGATGTACACACACACATACATAAGCAGCGAGTATCGTCTGAAAATAGATGCTAACGATAACCTCCTTCCTTGAAGCTTTGAACCGTCGACCACTGAAGCAGCAAATCGACACTTATTCCATCTTGCAACGGAGGGATTAAGAGAAGAACCAGATACGCAACTGCATATGTTGCGGGGGCAGTCGTGGCCGCTCTAATACTATGCATATGCAGTGCACTTCTGGTATCCCTCTTTTTATGCTCTATGCATATGAGTGGACTAAGCTTCGACCTCCTGCTTCAGTGGACGACGGTTTAAATATATGCAAACATACATAACATATGCACATACATACATATCTATATATACATATATGTGTATATATACATGTGTGCGTCTCTGTGCGTGCGCATGTATATAAAATAATCCGAATCTCCTAGTTTCCAAGCCAGAAGCATGTAGTCAAGACTCATCATTCTCAAAGAAAAAACTGTCATTATTTATACACACACACACACACACACACACACACACACACACACATATATATATATATATATATATATATATATATATATATATATATATATATATATATATATATATATATAATATATCTGCGTGTGTGTGTATAATCGAATAAAACAACCATGAAGCTACAGGAATTGCCTCAAGACCAATGAAAAAGAAGAAATATACCAAATTTATTTGCAAACACCTAGCCATTTAGACGCATGCGGTCTCCTACTTTCTACCGAGATCATTACAGATTCCAGATCACGACCATAGTCACAGCAATTAAACAACAGTCACGCTCTAGGAGCACTTGTTAGGTAATCGAATGGCAAACGTATGAAATGGGTACATTACAATATGTAATGCTCTCACACCCGCATACGTAAGTACATAAAACAGTGTATTTTTATATACCCTTTTAGTTTTCCGTAAAGGAAACTACTGAGATGGCTAATTTTATCTGTCCGTCCGCCCTTTTTGTGTCAGCCCAAAGATAGTTAAAAACTACTGAGGCTACAGGGCTGCAAATTGGTAAGTTGATCATCTATCCTCCAATCATCAAACATACCAAATTGCAGCCCTCTAGCCTCAGGAGTTTTTTTTTAAAGGTTAAAGTTAGCCATGATCGTGCGTCTGGCACCACTATATGTGCCAATAACACACCCCAACACCGGGCCGTGGCTGAAAGTTTCATGGGCCGCTGCTGAGAGTTTCATACAGCATTATACGCTGTACAGAAAGCTCGATTGCGCCGCACGTTTTACTTGTTTATTTAATAAGATCAATGACACGGGCAACACGGTTCCCTGCGTAGCATCCTGACAAAAATCAACAATGAGGGTAGAAAAGAACTGGGTCCTAACAACGAAGGAAATGATATGGCTGCCGCCTCTTCGGACACGGCAGTTTTTGGGCTCAGGAAAAATATACAAGGAAAAAAATAAAAATTTTGACGAAGAAATGAAACAACAGCCGTTGATTTAAGTAAGCCTTTTTTTTTTTTAACTAAAAGACAATGAGACGTTAAGGCAAATGGGATGAGTAAATAGGTGATCTTATAGACATTACAACATCAGCCAACATCAACTATTCTATACTTCTTTCTGAACATCTTCGTGCCCCATAACCCTGAACCCAAGTGTTCTGTTCTTTTCCAGCATCCTCGCATCACTCCCTTTACAGAATGATTAAAAATACATAAATACAAACACAACTGCTTCAGGACCACATGTACACCAAACGAGTCACTCTCCCGTTTGCACATTCTCACACGTTTTACTCTTACATATAAACCTTGAAACACTCTTTACAAATTACTTTTACCTTCTGTGTGTCTGCCTGTGTGTATCCGTGGAAGTGTACGTACACAAGCAGGCAGGTAGGCATGCTTATATAATAACCTAATGAATTACTGGATCATACAATGGACTTAAACGAAGGCTGGGATATGGAATGGGTTCAGGGTGATGGTATTCGAGGACCGCCGGTGCCATTGATTTAAATAAAAAAAAAAAATCATCTCTCAGTTCGCATCAGACGTAATAAGTTGATTGTAAAACAAAATTGGCACATTGGTGAAATTACCACTGCAGCATGGAAAGATAAAAATAATGGAAATTAAACATGCATTTAACCTAACTTTATAAACTATAGATGTAGGATGGTAGAGAGAAATCCAAGGGAAATTTGATGAAATCAATCAATATACATGTATATACATATATAATCATATATGTTTATATACATATACGTTTATATATATATATATATATATATATATATATATATATATATATATATATATATATATATATATATATATATATATATATATATATATATATATATATATATATATATATATAATGTGTGTGTTAGAGCGATTTGTTCCTTTGTCTGCCACCATTAGCATATGAAGGCGTCAATGTAGGGTGGGGGGAGTCAGGGAATGGGGAGAAAGGGATGAGCCGGGAGGAGAGTTTTGGGTTGGGACACGTCCCGTGTCTATACATGCGCACACAGACAGGATTATATGCACTACACACATACACACGCACTGTCTCTATTCACATATCACAGTCAGTCTCTCTCTCTCTCTCTCTCTCTCTCTCTCTCTCTCTCTCTCTGAAACTACTCTAGGTGATGAGATGTTCTTTATGCTTCTCAACACCACTCAATTACGCTGCTGCATTGTGGCTGGTGTTCGGCCTCCCACCTCAATACATTCCCCGTCGCTTAGGAGAAAAAAACGCGAAAAACCGGGAAAGGGAGGAGACTTTTAGGTTGCTCGCTTTTGGCTCACATACGGTTGCTATTTAATGACACAGAGAGAGAGAGAGAGAGAGCGGGTAGGGAGGGGGAATTTGTATATTTGGTTTTGTATTAATAATTTAACATCTTTAGGTAAACAATGTCTTACATTTTTAATCATCGCCCAGATGAAATATTCAATTCTGAACTTAATAAAAATAAGTAACTGTCTTGACACTAGTGTCCTGAGAGCACGTTGTCCCAATACGGAGAGTAAATCATTCATAATTAACGTTAAATCTATAGTTCAAATTGAATTGTTAAAAGTGCGTCAGACCTCTCGTAGCAATATAATAAAAGCCAAAAGCCCAGAAATCTTTCCACTAGTTCAAACAAAGGAGGCTTTCTGTTAAAACACAGGCAGCTACGAGCTAGTCTTGGAAATTGAAGTTCGTATTTATATTTATGGGAAATTGTGTATAATATTTATAAGAAATTGTATGTCTGTAGCTTACACTATAAGATTTTCTTTTAGGTGTCTATCCACCTCCTAATTAAACTACTATTTATTACAGTGTTATTGATGAGGTTACCTGCAATACTATTCAAACCGAAAATCAAATTGAAGCAAAATGTTTCAGAAATTTTATTTATAAAGTAAACGGTGAATTACTCAATCTAGTCTGAGGAAGAAAAAATATAAATGTCTTACTATCTATGAACCATTCATCCAATGTGGAAAATGGACTTTTACAGCGTAAAAGCTTCCATAATGATGACACCAGGTGCAAAATTAAATAGCTTTTCAATAATCTGCAGAGTAAGGCACTAATCCAAAGCACATCCCATATCCATCTTTCTCTTTTAATTCTTTAGCGTAGAGCTATTCAACCGTACAGTAACAGTTATACTTCAGCATATTTACAAAAGATGTGAAGTTGCATGGCTCCGTGTATCCCCTCTGGGTACCAGATCAATCAAAGAACCCATTTCTAAACGTTGTGATGGGCATGAATCCGGCTAAAGAGCAATGGTTTGCATTACTCAGCGTAATGTATTAACCACATGAAGTGGGAAAAAAAAGTTAGCCTATAACATTTTTTTATACGAGTATCATTAATTCACCTCATACATACATTCTTTCTCTCTCTCTCTCTCTCTCTCTCTCTCTCTCTCTCTCTCTCTCTCTCTCTCTCTCTCTCACACACACACACATATATGTGTGTGTACATACAATACATCTATAAATACACACACATATATATATATATATATAATATACATATCTACGTGTGCGTATTTTGTGTGTACCGGAACCGGCTCACACCACTCTGAAAGTTTCCAACATTCGAACTAAAGCCTCCTTGCAATTAAGGGAAGCATCTTACTATTAGACCACAGCATGATTACTTTTCTCTCCTCTGCTGCCAAACTTTGGAACACACTTCCTGCTCCTGTTTTCCCCGTCTCCTATAACGTTCCAGTTCCTTTTTTTGACCTTTTTTTTCTTTATGCTTGGTTTGACTCGTCAAAAAATCGTAACCTAATGTTATGAAATACTTCAAATCTATGAAATACTTTTGAATTATTCATCTCAATTGTTAATATTTTATATATGCTGAGCACAAGGATTCACTAAAACGCCAACTATTCCAACTGCGGATGTTAAACTTCTTATGAAAATAGAGTACAGGTAAAAGAAAATGGAACAAACCTTACAAAAAATCAGACTATCACATCAAGTTAAAAACTCATGTTGCCTTGCTAAAAATCTGCCTACCTTGACTGAAATATTCTTGGCTGACATATACTGTATATAATCAGCTTATCAGAAGTAGCTAAAGATGCTGGATACGTAGCAAACACAGCCACACTAAAACAGTTTATGACAACGCTGACGTTATGTTTAACATGAAATTTAACAACCCCCAACGCGAGAATCAACGCAAGACAATGTCCCAATTTCTGCCCAATCAAGAAAGAATAAGTAAAACGGTGAGGAGGCATAATTACATTCATCTATTGCACACTCCACAGGGCTGCAACACCGTGACGCAACCTTCACATTTAGGGTGCCAGTTGTGTAAGGCCAGGGACGTCGCCTTTTATGTGACTCCTTCTTTGGTAGGCTGGCCCTTGCCAACGTTTCACCTGTGGCCGAAAAGTAACCTAATGCAGTCTGGCGATGTCGGTGGTCGAGATATGACAGGAAATCAGAAATGGGTCACAGTAAAGGGACATACAAAGCACATGATACATATGCACCCAGGGTATCATTACTCAGAGAAATGATGGGTTATGTACGAGACGGATGGGTATGTATCGCTAAAGAATGCTAACCACAGCAGTTAGGGAGCGAGCAGGAACTGTTTGGCATAAAAAGTAGACATAGTGATTGAAAAATATTCATGAAAAATAAACAATAGGTATACGGACACGTATGGCATGGGTATAGAATATAAAACAATACATAGATCAGACAGGAATCGCGTAACCTGTACGACAAAAAGGCCTTGTAAGAAGCAGCTCTTACGAATACACCTGTATACAATATAGACATCAAAAGTAAAATGAATGGATAAGTAAAAAAAAAAAGTATACAGTATATACTGAAGGCATGAGATATGTCAGAATTCTGGATATCATACAAGATATATACGTAGCATAAAAACCGAACACCAACATGACTGGGTACCCAAACAAAACCTATACTAAATCCACAATAAATGCGCGAACTGATGACAAAACTACAGCACAAATGACAAAGACGAAAAAAAAAAAAAAAAATGAGCTATCACATATGGGCTCATGAAACATGAATATGAGCTAAATGGGCTAACAGAAAGCAATGGGGTTCAAGAGTAAGATGAGTGATTGATGACATAAGAGAAATATGGGACAGAAGGGTAAGGCACAGAGCGTAATGAGAACACAGGGCTCAAAGCCTAACATTAAGATGACATTTGGCTTTAAAATAGTTCTTAAGATGTGTGGAAAAAAAAACATATTCCATGTCATTCAAAACCTAATCTCTTACAAAAGTTTCAACTTTCAAATGAATAAGTATTCGGGTCCTAAAAATAACCATTTTGACATTCAACAAAACATACACTGGTTCGTAATGTCGTTATATTTTTTCCAACTACTTGTAGCAATTAATGCTAACTAAGGACGTGAATTACTATAAAAACAACATATATAAAACTAATACCGGACTCACGGTGACGACCAATTTAGGAAAAAAAAAAACCATCATTATATTTGGTCATTCAAGTCCTGGTTACTTGTTTCGAAGCTATGTAAGAATGTAAGAAATTTTCTAAGATGCTCGGTAAGTTACAGTCTGAACTTCTTGTCTGACAAGGAAAAGATGGCAACCGTCAAATATTCAGTTTCACCAAAAAGAAAGGTTAAAATAACGCGCCCAAGAACACTAAGATACTGTAAATCCCATGTTCAAATACATAAAAAATGAGCCTTTGAAAGAAGAGAGAGAGAGAGAGAGAGAGAGAGAGAGAGAGAGAGAGAGAGATGCGAACATATAGGGGAGAGAAGAATAGGACGTAGGGTAGAGGATGGGGTCGCTTGACAAATGACGATCAGAGCTTTTGGACGGCCGGTGACAAATTGTGGCCGATCACGCTCCACTACACAAAACGGACGGGGTGTTTTGGCCGGGGCAGGGAGCATTATGGAAGAGCATTATGGAAGAGAGAGAGAGAGAGAGAGTTAGCACTGAAAAATAAAATCAAGACAAATATCAAAATTCGTAAAATATGAAGGGATTTCTTTCATTAAGTTTCGAATGAAGATGATATAATAATGGAGAAATGTTTTCTCATCAATTGTATTTTACGTCAGCTATTCAAGTTTCAAAGCAGAAAGACTAATCGTCAATAATAATCATCATAATAATAATGATAATAACAATAAAGGTTGATGGAATCAATGTGGGGTGATGGCTAAATATTTATTACACACTGTGCCAAGAATATCCGCGAAAATGATGGAAAAATTATAAGAGTAATGACACTGCTAATGGTATGAGACGTCATTAGTGATAATTCTGCTAGATAAGATAACATTAATAATTAATACTGATACCTGATACTCCATAATACTCCCGGTGGTAAATAATGATTGAGGCAGGTGCCCTCCACAGCATCCCAACGAGGCACACCACCATCCACCATGAAAATGTATGGCCGTACCAATGAATGCACATACACTTGCCCGGAGAATAGCGATCATGCCAGTGGTGTCGCACGGAGCAACATAACAGAATATCTCACAGGTGCAGAATAGAGATCGAGTCGTAATCAGCTCGGGAGGATGCAATTACTACGGTCATCTTTATGGATCTGGTGCTGTTACAAATAGGTTACATCCGCAGAGGTTTGTTTACGAATGCTAAGCCGGACCGGCGATGATTGCGTAGGGTCCCAGATGTTGCTGCGAAGGGAGGGGATGAACATGCAATGCTTGTGGCTGACCCGTGCAACACTTGAGGCAGGTTCTTGAAAGCAGCCTTTCACGAAGCGGTGGTGTTTTGACATCCATTATGACACCAAGACAGGGCAGAATCTATTGCGTCTTGAAGCCAGACTAACTCACACATAACATGATTTACACTTAATAAAGTACTCTTTATATAATTTAGCCAAGGATTTAAGACTTTTTAATGGTCAATGCACTAGATGAGTCTGATAATGAAGGAACACGTAGTGACTCTTGCTGGCACAGGAAAAATGCTTTGCATATTGCTGGGATGCGTCGTGGAAAAAAAATGATGTAGAAATGTCAATAAATGACCATGAAAACATAAAATGTCCTACTTCAATAGTTATATGATTATCAGAAGTGGTTTGCAGTAAAATCGATCTTTTTCAGAAGACAAACATCAGCATATGAAGGTAGATACGTGTATTATCAAAGAAAATTGCAATATTCTGAAAAACAGGTCTGTAAGTTTTCTGGAAAACTGACACATAATTAGAACAATGAATGTCGCAGATACTGTTTTTTTTTCAATCTGGAATTACTCGTTCCAGGGCTAACGTATTATTTCTAATATAAATGTAAGGAACGTCGTGGGTGAATTTTCAACACGGGTTCCAACGACCAACTCACACAAGTCGTATTTAGATCACACACCTACACAAGAATTTATTTCTTAAGAATTTATTTAAAGAAAGAAATGACGATCCCGACACTGGCCCAAATGTACACGCATCCTATATACTGACCTTTTCCAGCAGAATCCTCTTTGTCATTCTGATCACAGCCATTTACTATGACAAACAACATTACGACAGTCACTCTTTACATATCCAGCATATCTTCTTAAATCCGACACTGGGTAAATCAGCTAATAAACCACACTATATCAGACTACCTTTGACAAGCGTATACAAATATCAGAATAATTCAGAAAAATGTCTAAAATGAAAGGGATGTTTGTGAATATTTTCAGCAGTATACAACGACAGCAGCAATTACCAACACGAAGGACATGCTATATGCCAACAGATTAAGATAAATGAAACAGTTTTGCTTAATGCAGAAAGTGTCATTTTAACTGTCCTTCAGAATACGAAGTCATACGAAAATAGTTCTTCGGAACTTCGACAAGTAATCATGAAAAGAAACTATCAAAGACTTTCTGAGAACGGGCAGGCTAACCCCTAGATCCATGCCCTCCATCTCCCATTGGGAAAACGCGTATGAAATATGTATGTGTATATATATATATACATATATGTGTGTATATATATATATATAATAAATATATATATATATATATATATATATATATATATATATATATATATATATATATATATATATATATATATATATATATATACATACACACAAAATACATATAAATACATATATAATATATATATATATATATATATATATATATATATATATATATATATATATATATATATATATATATATATATATATATATATATATATATATATATATATACACATACGCAGAAATAAATTTCTTAATTAAGTAGACCGTGTTATTTAAGAAAATAACGAATAAGGTTACATGTAGGAAGATTAGCATCGGCATCTGAAATGAGATTACTGACCAACGACTTGTTTAGCGATAAAGTAAAAAAAAAAAAAAATACAGATACCAAACATTACAATACGCAAATCAAACCTACTTATAATGCATTCATAAAAATAAATACAGTAACTCTTCAGTCTCCCCTTGAACAACACAATTCGGTACAAATCTGTCCAGACAATGATTTTTTCATGAGAAACGTCACGAAAATTGATTACATCATGTAGGTCATGGGGCAAAAGTCAAAGCCAGGGAAGAATCAAATCCTGTGAATATATATCAAACATGAAAAAGAGAAATCAGAATATTCTAAAACTTTTAGTTACTTTGACTTCACTTGCGCTCTCTCTCTCTCTCTCTCTCTCTGATTTCACTCCGTCTCTCTCTCGATTTCACTTGCTCTCTCTCTCTCTCTCTGACTTCACTTGCTTTCCCTCTTTGACTACAATTGCTCTCTCTCTCTCTCTTTTGACTTCATTAGCCCCCGCCCCTCTCTCTCTTTGACTTCACTTAGCCCCCCCTCTCTCTCTCTCTCTCTGACTCTCTCTCTCTCTGACTTCGCTTAGGCTCCCCCCTCTCTCTCTCTCTCTGACTTCACTTAGTCTCTCTCTTTTTGACTTCACTTGCTTTCGCTCTTTGACTACACTCTCTCTCTCTCTCTCTCTCTCTCTCCTCTCTCTCTGAGAAAAGAGAGAAAAGGGAGAAAAAAGTCATCTTATCCCGCTACAAGCTTTTGCTCTTAACTTCTGTCCCCCCCCACCTCGGCATCTCTCACGCACAGACTCCCAAACAAAACAAACAAAAGCAAAGAAATTGACGAAAACAATCCGCCATTTTTCGGTGGCACATCGCAATAAATCACGACCCCGAATTCAGATGGTAATAGAGGCTATCTTTACGGCAATCATTACGAGTTATTTATACGAAGTCTATCAATTAAGTGGCGGGTGCACTTAAGAGAGATGTCAAGTTTGGCGCCTGTATTATGCCCCGGCGCAGCCTCCTCCCCTAGTGACGTCACATCCGGACCAGTCATGTTCATTGCCTGGTCACGTGACCCATCACCAGGGGGTGCACGATCTGCTATACGCCGTTGAGTGGGAACGCAGTGGGATCGTAAAGGGAATCTGACATCGGTATCTCGATTCATTTGTCAGCTCGGTTTCTTTTCTTGGTAAATAAATGAGATACTACAGAATAAAATGGCACTTAAGTTAAAAAGCTGACATTCTCTGCAAAAACCAATGGGTTCAGGGGGATACATTTTCTCTCTTTCAAGGACCACGTTTACAGACTCCCTGTGGTGACGACTCAGTTGGAACAGGAAGTGAATGGCGAGATGAAACGAAGCAATAAACCGAAATTTATGTCGGACTGCTGAAACGACTGCCGTGCAAGGACATGTCGAATTCTATTATAAACTCTATTTGAACTTATCGATTCGTTTCCTCGTTGTTTTAGGTAACCGAATCCGTTTTTCGTTATGAATTCCTTTAAAACATAGATTCTTCTGTCTAATATTTTGTCTTCAGATCTCAGGCAGCCTTACGATTATCCTTTTCCACGGAATTTAAAGCCCTACAACCTAAGATTACCTTCCGGTAATTGTATTACCATAAACTGTCCCAACCAGCCCACAACCAATGAGGTCATCCAATTCATGACCAAACTAATCTCTGCATGTCATTACAACGACAACAACAACAACAACAACAACAACGACAAAAATCTGATTAAAAAAAAAAGACAAGATCTTGACCGCAAACGAAAGCACCAGTCAAACCAATAACAACCAGAGTGAAGCATAAAAAGGAGATAATAACACTACGGGAAATGGGAAGACAGAGAGAGAGAGAGAGAGAGAGAGAGAGAGAGAATAAATGACGGGAATGGGGTGGGGTTGGGGGTGAGGGTGGGGGAGAAGGTTAGCACAAGATAAGTACCGCCAATGAAGCCCACTAAGAGAGCCTCTAGACGGGAAACTCAAATAAATTTCGCCACGGGACCCACGGAAGTTGTAGCGCCGGGCGGCGGGGACATTTACGGCGGACGCGCTTGCTACGAAAATGGTCCGGGTCCATTCGCAGTGGCAGAAGGAATATCGACGCCGGCGTGTTTTATGACGTGTCTATTATGTGTTGCGACGCGCACAGATTTTACGGAGAGGGGCCGACGGAGAGGGGAAAGACTGGAAGGCAGTGTGTGTGTGTATAAATCATCGTCATCCTTCTTGATGGTGATGAACACGACAGTAATGATGACGGACACACTGTTCCCATCGAATCCTATGGAAATGTTGAGAGGACAGAGCAGAGAGGATGCTAATGCTGTAATTGGTAATAATATGAGACTGTTCTCTACTTAGGAACTGAAGACGAGAGACGTGTGCCTTCCATCTTGTTCTCCGTATATATGTGTTTATAGACACGCAACAGATTAAACTGATTCCCTTCATCATAAGCAGGCACACACATACACTGCCACTGAGAGAGAGAGAGAGAGAGAGAGAGAGAGAGAGAGAGAGAGAGAGACTCCTACACACATGGAAGTCAGTTTTCCTATCACTTTACCACAGAATACGTCGAATATATCCTGTGCGCAAAGTATCGTTCTTTTGCAAGCAACTAAAATTCTTCCCACGTAATAAAGACATTTCGCTCCATTGTCACCACACTTCCTTGCTTTTACTATCGCTCTCGTTCCTCACCAATCTTCATTTCCACATTTTGTTATCTGTAAATTTAGAGTGACTTTTAAGACGTGACTGACCTGTTGTCTCTGCATATCCATCTCGTTAACACAAATTACGGAATCATTTGGTCTACAAATAGTAAAGTTATCGTAATGCGATATATGACAGATGAACAAGTTAGGGCAAACAATTGTGTTTATCAATAACTGAAAAGAAAGAAACGAGTTACAACAAAACTATTCACTCAAAACTTAAAGACGTAAACGAAAACAAACCTTTGGCCGTAAAATTTGGAAGCGAAGTTTAAATTCAAATGTCACTGCGTCAATAAAGAAAAGTAATCGCAAAATGAAAATAGATATGAACTTTATAAGTGGAAAAAAAATTGTTTTACAACTGAATTCCATACGTAGATAAGGCATAAAATAGATAATTAACATTTAAAAAGGAACACGAAGGAAAGAGTTCCTAATGTTCCCAAACTGTCCGTAAGTATTAAAAGTGAAACAATTTGCTGTATCACCAACGTGAGGCCCCCTCAAACTACAGGGACGATGGAATGAATCACATCTGGCTTACGCATAATGCAATAAACTAATACATACTCACAAAAGACAGAAACTAAACTATCAAGCAACTTGATATTGTTAGTGGCGACTTTTAAAATAAGTGAAACTGGTATGCATGAAAACATTTATCAACTTTTGATTTCATCTAATATTAGTAACTGGAAAACTTGAAGTATTCATCTTTTGAAAAATGTATATTCCAAGGAAAAAATGAAAAAAAGTTTCACGATTGAAAAATACGAGTGTTTTTATTTCTTATTTCAGTCACTGGTCTGGAGAGCTGCAGGACAGCAGCACCACCCTCTTCAAGCAGCTTCGTAACACCCATCGTACCATCAGCTCCCACATTTTCTCCTAATCTAAGTTTTCTATGATTTCCATACCTATCCCTCTCTCGAGGCGTGGGTCTATCGCTCTATTCATTTCATGGCTAGATAAAGGCATTACGTTACCCGTTCAATTTAATCATCCCAGTAGAGATATCGACAGGAATGAAGTTGCTACATATTCTAGCCGTATGTAGATAATTTTTGTAAATTGCTTGTGACTAAAGTATCAAAAAAGAAACTTGGTATACAAACCGTTAAAACTTTTCCAAAAAGAAATTAATGACGAATCAAGAATACAAGATCTAAAATAAATTTATGCCGGATCAACAATACAGCAAGAAAGCCGAATCAAGTTCAATTGAAACTTCGTTGGTGCAGATGAAAGAAGAATCAGTTCAGTAGCTGCATACGGAAAAAAAGCATACCTTAGTTTAACCAGACCACTGAGCTGATTAACAGCTCTCCTAGGGCTGGCCCGAAGGATTAGATTTATTTTACGTGGCTAAGAACCAATTGGTTACCTAGCAACAGGACCTACAGCTTATTGTGGAATCCGAACTACATTATAGCGAGAAATGAATTTCTATCACCAGAAATAAATTCCTCTTATTCTTAATTGACCGGTCGGAGATTCGAACTCGCGGCCAGCAGAGTGCTAGCTGAGAACGGAACCCGCTCGCCCAACACGGAACTATACCTGCTTACAGAGATAAAGCCCAAATCATAATCCATGCCACCAAGTAAATAAAATGCAAGCCATAACGTCCTTCCAGCACATATATCTGAAAACCTATGTGCATGATGAACAGCGCCCCCACCCCCAAAAAAAAGCTCACAATTTCTAACCCTCACTTTGCATAATCCTAGATTTAACCGCGACGGCTCGAATCAATATACACATATAAAATTTCAAGAGAAACGGACGGACGAGTGAGATATCATCAGCATATATCTTAGCATCCAGGATCAATTCCGTTGAATGGAACTCACCGCCCAGTTTTCCAGGCCATCAAGCAACGCTCAGTCAGCAAATTCTTCATACCATACGCTCCCGCCATGGAAAGGGGTTCAGGATGGGGAAGGTGATTGTGGTCGGTTGAGGAGGGGGGGGGGACCTAAACCAGTATGAGAATCCATATTCTTGAATTCTCTCTGGGGAGGAGAATAGACTTCCCTTGACTCTGCCATTCACATATCCAAAGTCCCACTCTTTGTATTCATACTCCACTCGTGTATTTCATACGGAGGGCGAATACAGATTACAGGGAGAAACTAAACAATGATTCTCATCAATGACGGGAACAGGATTTTCCATTTTTGAAATGGCCTCATAAAAAGTTTCCAAAAACAAATTTTCAATTTCGAAGATTCGTCCAGTAACAAGTAATACTAATGAAAGTCTGAAGTAAGAGACGTGATATGGTTAGAACTTCTTGTTAAAATGTTAATTTTCAGGTATTTTCAAAGTTATTTTCCGGAGATATAAACGTGAAATGGAAATGTTTGGATTTTATATCCAAACATTTCCATTTCATGTTTATAATCTTATACATACATGAGTAACTTAATTAACTAAACCTCCTCGATTTTTGGCATGCAGGCAAGTCAATTCACAGCAAAGAAATTCAATAATTACTACTACTACTACTACTACTACTACTACTACTACTACTGCTGCTACTACTACTGATTATAATAACAGCACGCAAAATCTCACGAACAAAAAAAAAAGAGATTACTGAAGTAATTATCAGAAAATGAACAACTACAACCGAAAACTGCTTCAGTTCACGACCGACTGAGAAATGAGCCAATTAATTTCAGTAAAATTTTCTAACTGTTCTACAAGTTTCACTTAATCATTTTCTTTTTCAACTTAACTAGCTCATGACTCCGACACTTACTGTACATATGATCAATTTTCCACTCGACAATAATGCATTGACACTGCATATAAACGGAAGACGTACAAAAACGCATCACATAAAAATAAACATTCTTAATCGATAAGCTTTTTCTTTTCATTCCCCAAAACATTACATCTCAATTACGGCTCAGTTATTGCCAGGTAAACATGCCTCTGTCAGTTATTAATATTTACCGCTGGGGAAAGAAAGAACAGGAGGAATTACAGGTAATTTCGAGGTATAATGTGCCCGTCGTATCATTTTCTTCAAGCTCAATGTCTCTGAAAATCCGTTTTCTGTCATACCTGCCAATAAACTCAAGTGATTGATGGGGTCCTCACAGGTGACACCCTAATCACCAATCCCAACCCAAATTACTACCTGGCTGTTACGAAATTGTTACCAATAGTTACTGATGGCTTTCTTATACATGAATGATGCGGAGTTGGCTCCGTTGTTGGTAATAAGGCAAAAATAAAGAAGGCAGTCTTTGAAATAAGCTTGTAACTACTTACAGTCGTGACCTTAACTATCAGAGATGTTCGGAAGGTAAGACTGGAGGTGACCTCCTCCTAAGTCATGCGCTTTCCTTTACCTGGAAAAATAAATGCAATAACAATCCGCTAGGTTTTAAACAATGCAATGACATAAAACCATAAAACCATGGGGGTATATTGATCACCTATTAATAAACAGCGAGGGATAATGAAAATAGCCTCAGTTTTTTTTTAACGAGGCGGAGAATCTACAGTTTTGATAATGCAATATCGTGATATTTAATTGTTATGCGTTCCTGTCCACAAAGCATATTTTTAACAGATGGGCCTATTACTGCCAGAGCAGAGAGGTAATATAATTTACTCTTATTATTATTATTATTATTATCTGTGAAACTACAAAAATTCATCAAGCTTATATTAACAAAATCTAGGGAAATTTCTCCCGAGCTATAATTACCAATTTAATCATGCTGAAGATATCTCCAAAATACTGAAAAAGGAACAAAAATTGTTTCGCAAAACTATCTTTAACAAGAGAATAGATTACTATTCTTACTATGTATAATACAAACACGTGCATCACCTAGTTCCATCTCATGATAAATTATATTAAAAAAAATTTTTCCCAGGCTTCTGCAGCTCTTTAATCAAATTCTAGTGCAGTTCAAGAGAAAACATAATACTATAAAGCAAACTTAATATGAAGTGATTAAAAAAGCATAACATGTAATGGAATATGTTTGATCAACCAAGAGCATAAACGACAAAATATAACTTAATAATAATAATAATAATAATAATAATAATAATAATAATAATAATAATAATAATAATAATAATAATAATAAAAAACACAAACTTAAAATAGACTTCATTTCTCTCTCTCTCTCCAGTGCAGCGGACGTCTTGCTCTCCAAATGACGAGTTAACCAGAATTCCAAGGCAAGGAAGCAAATAAAAAAAGAAAAAAAAAGTGGAATAATTTTTTTCCAGGCAATCAATGGAAACTCAATTGTCGTCGTTTCGCAAGAGAAGTGCCGTTATGGTTCTTGCATAGGGGTTGAATAGTTTACTGCAAAAGCTACAATGGATCTGTGAATTATGCAACAATGCACTCCGCCCTTCACCGAGAGGCATTCTCCTAGTACATTATTGATACGGCCGCGTCTTTCACCGTGGAGAGAGAGAGAGAGAGAGAGAGAGAGAGAGAGAGAGAGAGAGAGAGAGAGAGATTTGTGATTTATGTGTGAAACTTCTTGGTTAATGATTCCTTTTTTTGGTTTTGGATTTTGAGAGAGAGAGAGAGAGAGAGAGAGAGAGAGAGAGAGAGAGATTGACTTATTGTATTTGAAACTGGGCTAATGATCCTTTTGGTTTGGA
>NC_089742.1:60541770-60544270 GCF_040412425.1 Macrobrachium rosenbergii | reverse complement strand
AAGTCAGATTCCTCATCACCTACGACTCCAAAATTTCTGGTTGGCAATTTGGCCGTTTGGTATTCTGCTGATGCTCCCAGTGCGGAGATGAGAAATTATTTTTCCGTCCATACAGGGACTATAAATTTCACTTGGTGCAACGGGACGGAGAATCAAATATCCTAAAATCGATCACACGAGGAATGGAATACGAGAGAGAGAGAGAGAGAGAGAACTAAAATTTTACTTGCATATATTGTCGGATAGCACACAAGATATAATAATAATAATAATAATAATAATAATAATAATAATAATAATAATAATAATAATAATAATAATAATAATAATAATAAGGGAGCAGCACGATGTGATTCTTAAGTTGAAGTCTATCTGACGAATCTTATATAGGAGTTTCCACTTACCAGGCCGTCTTCCTCTTTCCTCACTTTGTTCGAAAATATTCCAGGACAACTAAGACCTCGCAAGGAATGATTTCTGCCATATTCCAAGAAGAAAAAAAAGTAGAAGCAATAATCTGAGAAGGTACACATCAAAGTGGACAGTCTGATTCAACTTGAACGGATACACAATGTAAACAAAAGGATTCGAAAGTTCCGACGTGATAACTCTGCGGGGTTCTTCATTAATCGGCGGCGAATGAGTACCACAACCTAAACCGCCCACGTCGATCGTAAATAAGCGAAATCAAAGTGGACACCTCCGGAACCAATTCACGGGCAGTACTTATAGGTCCAGCAGACCTCTATCAGCGGCCCAATACCACCACTTTCAGGATCCAACAACGATGACAATCGATGATTGTTCCAACCACACAAACGCACACACACTGTCATTACCCATTTAGATCCTCGACGTGGAAGTGGCCACTGTCTCTAAATAGCAAAAGGTCCTGCTCTAATAGCGGAGCTTTCCCACCATGCCCCTTCAGGCCTACGACACCTTCTTCTTCTCCTTGTGCTCCCTCATATAATGCTTCCCCCCTCCATATCAACTTCCCCATCTAATACACAGAGCCCTACTCACTCCACATCTAAATGACAAACAGAGACAATCAATCGCCTCCCATCGTTCAAACAGGAATTATTGATTAGGGTGGCACAACGATATATAGGCTTGTAAGGAAGCAGGGGGTGAGGAGGGGAAGGGGGGAGGGGGTTGGGAAGAGGAGCTCAAATCACCCTCATCGCCAACGTCCAGAGTTCCAGACCCATCGCCCCAAACTCTCAAACCACCTACCCTTCTCTCTCTCTCTCTCTCTCTCTATGTAAACCCTCATAGGCCTATACAATGTTAGTGAAATGGGCAACGCTTCACGGAATCCAGCCGTGGAGAGAGATGGGGAACTTTCCAGGACTCGCCGCTCATGGAAACAACATGAAAGGCGATAACTGATTTATATGAAATTCATGTCCATAAAATTACATAATTCATGAAAAGATATAATCCTGCATTTATCATATTGGCACACGAGAGGAAATCCCATCACAAGCGAAAATATAAACGGACCAAGTCACGTCCCAGATTTCCACACGAGCAATGGTTGGAATTTTGGGGGAGAAATGTTTCGAAATATGCACTACCATCCACCTGACACGCACGAGAGAGAGAGAGAGAGAGAGAGAGAGAGAGAGAGAGAGAGAGAGAGGAGAGAGAGACGTAGAAGGCAGCTAATGAAGGAAGAAGAGGAAGGAAAGGAGGAAGAGGGCCAGGAAGGGCGGCAGCAACAGCAGCGGCGTTGGCTTCGGCGCTCTTAATAATAATACCGGGGCAGCTGGAGGAGGAGCAGGAGGAGAGCAGGAGAGCAGGAGAAAGCAGAGCAGGTATTCAAAATGTGCGACTATTCAGAAATTTTGTGGCACTCCGAAATAAAGGTGTGGGGGCGTGGATTTTTCCTCTTTAAACTTCCTTCTATGTTTTTAATTATCCTGACTAGTAATGCAAGTGCGCGGTTCTTCTTTGTTACCGTGGCCTCGTGGGAAAAGAATGTCAAAATTTAACGTGGACACAAAAAACACACAAAACCTTTTATGTGTTGTCCTTTCACTCGAAATTCATTTTATGAAATTGTATCTGACGGTTTGGGCTGCTGCCCGTGTCGTCAAGTTAAGAGTATTTTTCTTGAATACTCTCATATGAGTGAAAGTAAAGAAGGCATTTCTAAATTCATAATTACTGATGCAGATGACAGTGAATTAATTATGAATGCGTAATGCATATGTTCTTTGCAAAAAGTTGAAGATAAATTAAACCTATTCTTGCCCCAAAACTATGAGCTGTCATTACCATTATGACCTCCGAAGCTTTCATAATTTCTGGGTTATGAAATTACATACACACACACACATATATATGTGTGTATGTATATGTGGGTGTGTAATCTAAAATTATTTGCATTTATATTTTTTTATTGCTTGCAACAATCTCTTTACCCCAGCCATTTGCTATACAAGCAAACTAAAAAAATGGAGGCGTGTTTGCCCTTGGCCTCAATTGAAAA
>NC_089742.1:60501770-60539270 GCF_040412425.1 Macrobrachium rosenbergii | reverse complement strand
TGCCTTGTAGAACGACCATAAAGGTGAGAGCCATGGTGCTCCTCACTAAAGGACGAGGCTTCAATGTTGCAGTAATTAACTGAGACGTTTTATGTTAATCATTTGCACGATAGACCTCACTCAATGGTGGCAAACTTCAAGGTGAAGTGGTGGCGTCGAGCTTATATTTCCCATTTCTACATCATTCGTGTTAAAAGAATCATGTTATGGATTTTGTTGACTTCAATGGTGGTAAACTTCAAGGATAAGTTATGGCGTTTAGCTCATATTTCCCATTTCAACATTTTTCTTATCAAATCATCTCGCTGTGGATTTTGTTTTAATAACCTAATTACAGTAAAACGTTCGGAAAAAGCACTACATATGCTAACTAATGAATTCCTGAACTGTTCTTACTCTACATAGCAGCACACATTGTCATAAACCACTGAGTTTATCAACAAGGAGGAATTTTCGAAAGCGGAATCGACATTAAAGAATACCCCACCCCCACCAAAACCAATGTTTGCATTCTTAAATTCATTTGCGTAGCAGAGACAAGCAAAATGATTTTATTCATCTATCCAAGTGGCATTCATTATGTGGGGAAGAATATTTTTGAGTACCTCTTCCTCAGAAACACTGTAACAAATTTTTCGGTAAGAACAGTAGAGAAAGACTGTAACAAAATTTACAATAAGAATAATAGAGAAAGACTGTAACAAAACGTACAATAAGAATAGTAGAGAAAGACTGTAACAAAATTTACAATAAGAATAGTAGGGAAAGGTTGTGACAAAATGTACAATAAGAATAGTAGAGAAAGACTGTAACAAAATTTACAATAAGAATAGCAGAGAAAAGTTGTACCAAAATTTACAATAAGAATAGTAAAGGAAGATTTAAAAAACAAAAGTTTGTTGCAACAAATTACCGAGAGTAGAATGTATAAAATCCTCTCAGGTTTATTTTCAGCACATATAAAGCTGATATGGCCGAAGCTCAAAACAGCAGCAGCAGCGGTACATCATAAGAATACGAGAGAGAGAGCTCGCAAAGGAAAAGGAAGGCGCCTTTGTATCTCCAACCTGTCAAACACCTGCTGAGCTGAAAGCAAACAGTTTAATGGCCTCAACAAACCTCAACAAACGAGGCTCCTGTTTTAGCGCCGAATTACCCCCAACCTCACCTACCACCAATGATTTAAGCGGGGGTTTTTCGTGTCCGTAACGCCTTGACGGATAAGGAACCTGAAAAATTTCTCTCGACGAGGCACAGCGCGACCGCGATACGCTTCTTCTAAATGCGATGGGTGGCTAAAAAGAGAACCACTATCTTATTGTGCTTTAAGATGGTAGACTTTAGGAGGCCGAAATAGTCCGAAACGAATGCTGTCCGATTCCTTCTGGGAGGAGTTTCGAACGAGCAACTTTCCGAGGAGATGGCGATGGCAGCCCGGAGCAAAAACACCAGGGCGGTAGGAATAGCTATGTCTTCTGATTAAATATTACACTTTTATGGCTTAATTGTTTTATTCCCATTGTATTTTATCAGGTCTTTTGTTCCACCAGCGACTCCCAGACAAGTGGTAGGGGCCATTAGAGCAAAATGCAAAGGTTTGTGCTTTGTTATGTAAATGGCTAGAAACGCTCAGGGAAACCGCTTGGCTACCTTTGCCTAAGCTCATTTTTTTCATTTCGTCTCACTTTTTATTCTCGTCGTCTCCTCATTCCTCCTCCTCCTCCTCTTCTCCTCGCCCGTTGCTCCCAGTCTTTTATGGCGGACGGGATGCTGCTGATACCTCTGTGTCAAGGAAGATGGATGGATAGAGTGAAAGTGGAGATGATTTAATGGTGGTGGAGGTAAAACACTCAGAGTGGAATGGCTCTTGAAAAAGGTTCTTACTTTACAATGGCCTTAAATGCCCTCATCAAAGCACTGTGATAGAAGCCAAAGGGTTCCCGTAAGAGGCTCAATTAAAATTAGAAAAAAAACATCATTTGGTTGTGCAGTCTCATAAAACTGACGGCAGAACCAAAGAACCTAATTAAAAAAACATTCTATATTAGAAAAGGAACAACTCTCACATATCACCAAACGAACTAACATCACGATTTCAACTGAAAATATAAAAGTTAGAACAAGTATAGTAATGCAGCGAAAGAATGCTCCAGAACTTTCAAAAAAGGTCAATCACATTTTTTCTCTTTGTATTTGACGAGAGGAAATCAGAGATGAGTAAAACACGACAAAGGCACCTGAGGAGTTAGTTAAATACAAATGAGCTGTAGTAAAAACAGAGGATTCGTAGAAGCAGATAATCATCGCATACTGACAACAAAAAAGCGCCAGAGATCAGGTTAACCTCTTGTGGGTAGTCGAGCCGGAATCTGGCTGGGTATAGAGCAAAGGAGAGTCGGAGGTCGCATCGCGCTAACCAACCAACCATGAGCCAGCTGAGAGGCGGATGGATCCTGATAGCTCCTTCTAATTAACCTGGTGAGAACAAAAGAGTTTATGGCAGTCATTGGAAACCTTCCCTGCAACCAAATCCAAGCCAGCTATTGGGGTCTTATAAAAGCTCCCATTGTGTTCTTTTACTATCTTATCTAGAAAAATAGTCCCCACTTGCAGAACCGTAATGGCCCCAGTGGTCACTTATTAAGATGGCTAATGAGATGCAGATAAAGGTGAGTTTCTGAAGCAAGACGAGTTCCGTCTCAAAGCTGAAGGAAAAAAAAATCTATCAACTCCTCTCTCTCCCTCTCCCTCCGTCCTCCTACAAGCTCCAACTTCTCGACCTCTCCATTTTTGTGGCCGTGGTCTATAGCTGGTCTAACCTAATGAAGTAATTAAGTGAGCAGTAGATCCAACCACTACAAAAGACGCCATAAACGACAGGACCCCAATTCATCGTTTCGTATTGTGGAATGCTGAGGTAGTTAAGACCAATCAGGACGACGATCGAGGGCTCCTGTAGGATCTCTAGGATGGCACAGGGGTGGAGGAGGGGGGGGGCGATGGTTACTGGAGGGAATTTTTTTCTCTAAGGGTGGGGCTAAGGAAGGTAATACAAATAGCAGATGATGAACGAAATTGTCCAGCCGGATAACTACAATAAACTCGGCCTTAATCAAAGACATATGGCCATTAGCTATTAGTGCTAACTAGTCACTAAGTTACGTTCTAGTTGATGCCTTAGCCTCTAACAAAGTTTTGATATTTATCAATTTTCATTCCTCTACAGAAGTCAAGGGCATGGGGGTAACATGCACAAACTTATACAAAGAAAGACGCATGAAATAAGAAACACACAGGTGAATATAGAAGAACCCGATTTGGCTGACAAGTAAAGAAGCAAAGACCCTCATGCTGGCATATCAATGGAAATCTAAATACCTACGATTCCTCCATGGGATTCGGTACCCCTGAACTACAGTAGTAATCCAATGTTAAAAAAAATGTAATTTAGTCACTTACGCTAGTATTTCAGATGAAAATCATCTATGCACATTTATCAAAGAATCGTTTTTTCCTGTTATGTAAGAAAATAAGAAAACGCTATATATATATATATATATATATATATATATATATATATATATATATATATATATATATATATATATATATATATATATATATATATATATATATATACACACACACGTTTATATATACAGATAGGTAAATAGACAAACAGATAGATTAGATACAGATAACGTGTATGTATAGACATATGTATGCGTGTATCATTTATTGCATAACGACAAAGGCGCCACTTGAAAATAGGCAGATCTGGATTCAGGAAATACTGGATAAGGTAAACCTTTCCACACACACACACACACACACACACACACACACACACACGGACGGAATGGCATGAATAGCAGATAAAAGCAATTGACCTTTGAGTTCGTGACTTCCACACAGTACCTATAGGATCAACGAGCGCAACGAGTACCAATAAATAGTGGAACAGGCATCTAATCAAGTAGTTCATTAGGGCAATAGTTCTTTAGAGACTCAGAGAGAGAAAGGCGACCTTACATCGTAAGTAATCCAAGAGTTAGATGTTACCACAGGCTTTCGGAAAATGACTGATCCTACATCACCAAAAATGCTGGGGATATACTTAAATCACTGTTCAAGAATACTGACTCTTGAATCAATGCCCAAGAATACTGACATTTAAATCAATGCCCAAGAATACTGACATTTAAATCAGTGCTCAAGAATACTGACATTTAAATCAATGCCCAAGAATACTGACATTTAAATCAATGCCCAAGAATACTGACATTTAAATCAATGCCAATAATACTGACACTTAAATCAATGCCGAATTTAAATGACATTTAAATCAAGAATACTGACATTTAAATCAGTGCTCAAGAATACTGAATTTCAAATCACTGCCGAGAATACATTTAAATCAATGCCCAAGAATACTGACATTTAAAGCAATGCCCAAGAATACTGACATAAATTCGTCTTTAATACACTAACAGAATAGCAAGAACATACTATGACCGAAAACGCGGTCGCACTTATCATTATTTTTCGAACTCCCGCACAGGTTAATTGGCCTGTGGGCCGAGGCTTTTAACATGCACTGTCTTCATTTCAGGAAACTTCAGCATATTCCTAAATGACGCAGGAAACCTGGCAAACAAGAACACGAAATGCCTGTGTCCTGTAGCAGGTTATTAAAATAATAAAACCAGCTGCTGGATATTTCCGGAATGAGAGCGAACCTTATTTCAGTAAGAGCACCGTTTTCGGCAGAATGCTTTGGCGTACGGGATGCATGAATTATTTTGCAGATTAAGTTTTAAAGAATAAGATTTTTACCTATTTTCTATATGTGAAATGCTGTAACTCAAAATTTTCTTACATAATAAATTCACGGTATAAAAAATGGTTCAGATACGACATACATTCATGTAAAAAAATATTTATCTTTTCACTACACTTTTTCTCCCCCCTCAGAGGGGATAGTGCAAGCAAGCTCTCAGCAAGTCCCCAAGGGCAAGGTTACAAGCACTAGGCTCTTTTTTTTTTTTTTTTTACTTCCAACTTTCGCTAACATCCGTTCACAGCTGGGTCTGGTGGTGTTGGTAGGCGAAACCGTGGACCTCCCTTCAGTAAGCTCGGCAATCTACAACTGAGCAATACAAATAAATATATATATATATATATATATATATATATATATATATATATATATATATATACATATATATATATGTATATACATATACATATATACAGTATATATATATACAGTGTATATAATATATATATACAATATATATATATATATATATATATATATATATATATATATATATATATATATGTGTGTGTGTGTGTGTGTGTGTGTGTGTGTGTGTGTGTGTGTGTTCGTGTGTTATACCAATATTGTCTATTCAATTTCTATATTATTAAATGCTAAGCACCCGCACCCAATTACAAGTAGGTCGCTGGCGTAAGCGACGAACTAAACCCCAGTCCTCACGAATGTCAGCTCAGTACCCAACAGAAAGTGAGAAGCACATAATGCTAAAAGATCTGCCTAAAAATGATAAGGTAAAAGTGCGACACACCGAGGAAAGCTGTGAGATATTGAAATGGTAGTTTTTAAGAAAATCATCAGCAAGGAAGGTCGAATTCAACTACACAGTTGAGGCAAGGAATGCATGGTGATAAAGATTCCTACTTTGGAAGCTTTGAGAGAATGCTGGCTCTAAGAGGAATGCCTCAGTTGAAAGGCAGGCTTGACTAAGCTATCTCTTGTACGTTATACTTTTGACATTTACTTGCTAAAGCTCACACGGAAAAAGCAACCATGGGGTGTAAAAAGAATAAGTGAAGAAAGGATAAATTCATGAAACACGATGAAATGAAAACAAAATAAAATAAAGTTGAGTCTAACCTAGCCTGGAAGTTTCCTCCACCACCGGAAGTAATCGTATATTATCGTTGGCATCTTTAGCTTTCTGGAATATGGTAAAAACAGTTTCTCAACATTCAAAGCAATCGTATATTTTTTTTCTCAGTCGCAATGATCCCCGTTCTCTTTCTTGTACATGTACGAATTCAAAGATTTCCTAGGCCCGATTCAACAGTGTGATATCACCGCGTTTCTTTACAAGAAAACCAAATTCTCTATAAAGTAGAAACAGGTTTTGTAAGTCTGAAATCAAGTCACCTCATTTTAACAAGTTACAAGAAATATATGATCAAGTTTGAGAGACCTGACAGTATATTGCCAGTTTCCTTCCTTGGAGTAGAATGGAATGGAATATAGAGTTTAGGCCAAAGGCCAAGCACTGGCACCTATGAGGTCATTCAGCGCTGGAAAGGAGATGGAGAATAGGTAAGTTTGAAAGGTGTAACAGGAGGAAAACCTCGCAGTTGCACCATGAAATAATTGTTAGGGAAGGGTGGATAGCAAGATGAAAGAAAGATAATATGAATGGTGGTACAGTAAAAGGAATGAAAAGGGTTGCAGTTAGGGGCTGAAGGGACACTGCAAAAAACATTTAGTAATGCCTACAGTGCACCCGTGCGGTGCAATGACAGCATTACCCCCGTTCGTGGGTTTCCTTCCTTCTTGTAAAAGTTACTTGACAAACGTACGGAGAAATAACCTTTAGGTACATCTCGAAAAAGATCAGCTTTGCATGTCTACGACATCACAGATTTATTATCTCAGGAAAGCATAAACATTGAAAATATTTCCTTTTGAAACGGAAATCTATAGAAAAAAATATGACAAAACAAATTGGAATGCACGAGTAATCTCAGATTTATCAAGCAAATATGTATATGGCTGGGGTAGAAAAAAAAAGCAAAACGATTAACTGCAATATCATTCTAGTATGGACACTGCATATTTATCATTACAAACAACGGAACCCTAGCGACGATACTGTACCAAGGAGAATGCTGAAGAAACTGTGATGTTATTCAAAGGGCGAAGACATTGTGCTTGAGTAATTTGAATAAACTTGCAGTAGAATCTAACTGGACTTGCATGAACTGAGTGATTATTTGGTTACTGAAACAGGATGGTAAAGAAGGATGCCAGCCTTGCAACTTGAAAATCAACCGTTCGTAATTAAACGATCCCAACAGGAGGAAGAAGTTACATTTTCAAAGGATGTCTGAGAGTGCAACAAGTATTTCTTTGTCCTGAAATATCGTCTTAACAAGCACACATATTCTCTCTCTCTCTCTCTTTCTCTCTCTCTCTCTCTCTCTCTCTCTCTCTCTCTCTCTCTCTCTCTCTCTCTCAGTTCTCACGTTCTCAGACAAAATGTCTCAGTTTGCTTCCTCTCACTCATGAAAACCTGTAATGTCTACGACTTGTGTTTTATTAAGTACCAACACGTTCATCATAAAAATGATAAGGGCTTTTACTTTTTTCTTGTTCTTTTCCAGGATAAACGAAAAAAGGGTTAAGTACGAGGAAGTAACAACCAAGTATTCAACAACGCTCATCAAGGAACACCCAGTAGGCAAGGTCAGGGAAGATAGCTACTTGTGATGTATCAGGAATTAACCCACAGGTATGTGGAGGGAGGGGAGGAGGAAGGATGGATGGAGGGGGAGAGGAGGGGGGTGGAAGGGAGACGCCCAGAACTACAACGAAGCAATTTCCTCTGGGTAAAAGGGTAAATAAACAACGCTTAATTGCGGAGAAAAGAGGCAATCTCTCGAAAATGAACTGCAGGAATGAATTAATTCCCAATCCCGCAAGAACGATAAGCGGAAGACCGGCGACCTTATATGTGAATATATGGTGCAGATTAACGTCATCGGGACCCTAATAAGAACTAATTGGGAACAAAATACCTCTTAAACGCGAACAATGAGATTTAATGTGACTCTACATCTCTCGTTATGGAGAGAGAGAGAGAGAGAGAGAGAGAGAGAGAGAGAGAGAGAGAGAGAGAGAGAGAGAGAGGAGCACAATGTCTAATGTGACTCTAAATCTCATTATATATATATATATATATATATATATATATATATATATATATATATATATATATATATATACATACATATACAGAGAGAGAGAGAGAGAGAGAGAGAGAGAGAGAGAGAGAGAGAGAGAGAGAGCACAATGAGGTTTAATGTGACTCTACATCTCGTTATGGAGAGAGAGAGAGAGAGAGAGAGAGAGAGAGAGAGGGTGGCGAACAATGAGATTTAAAAAGTGACTCTACATCTCGTTATGGAGAGAGAGAGAGAGAGAGAACAATGAGATTTAAAGTGACTCTACATCTCATTATGGTGAGAGAGAGAGAGAGAGAACAATGAGATTTAAAAGTGACTCTACATCTCGTTATGGAGAGAGAGAGAGAGAGAGAGAGAGAGAGAGAGAGAGAGAGAGAGGCGAACAATGAGATTTAATGTGACTACATCTCGTTAGAGAGAGAGAGAGAGAGAGGCAAACACTGAGATTGAGTGTGACTCTGCATCTCGGTATGGAGAGAGAGAGAGAGAGAGAGAGAGAGAGAGAGAGAGAGAGAGAGAGAGAGTTCCTTCGTTATGTCGGTCGTTAAGCCATGATGTTATTTTTCTTTCGTTTTCCTTTTCAGAGTTATTGTTATTGTTGTTTAAAAGCTGAACTTGCAAGCAACGCACTGCTAAAGCGACACTTTTACTTTCAATAGAGAAAGTGAAAATGTGATGAATCAGCTGATTTGACAGAAGACTCAAAGTATATACATGAATTACGATTCATAGTACATTCACATGTTGGAAATTAGTTAGTATCTAGAAATTACTTGTTCCAGTGTGAGATACAATTACGCAAAATCCGGAAGTAAGTACGATGTTGAGAATAGCACTCACAAAAACAAATTAAATGAAACATTACGATAAATGAAATCATAAATTCTTGAAATTTATTACTTCCGCTTAAAGGGGTGGCTCGAAAGGTGTTCTTCTCTTTCAGAACAATTAAATTTCAATGATGAGGCAGTAGCTCCAGGTTTTGCTTTGGACGGCCATGGAGGTAAATACCTCTAGTGAGGATGGTAGCCCATCCAAGAACCGACCACACTTAACATGGTTCACAAAATTAGGCGCAGAGTAATCAGCGTGATATATTTCAAAAATAAAATTCCATCACAAATCTTTATACATAAACAGAGCATACCCCGGACAAAAAAAACATTCTTATTTGTCTTCAGAAATTTGAAACAAACCAACTGGAATAAGGAAACATCTAAAAACCTATCAAAGGCTGAAGACTTTCCCGGAAAACCCCATTTCAAGTAACATATTTCTGCCACAGATCTTAAACCGAAGAACACTAGGTAATATATCAACAATATAATTTTCAAAGAAGCAGTGGAGTTTAAAGCCGAAAAAACTAACAAAAAGTAATGTGTATATTTATATATATGTACGTATTTGTGTGTTTGTGTGTGCGTATGTGTGTGTATCATATTGCATGTGTGTATGTGAATGTGTCAAAATAAAAATAAATGGAGAGAAAAAGTTGAAAAAACTGAGAGAGAGAGAGAGAGAGAGAGAGAGAGAGAGAGAGAGAGAGAGAGAGAGAGAGAGAGAGAGAGATTAACTAGTAACATATTGCAAGTGTGTATATGACTGTGTAAAAATAAAAACAAATGGAAAGAAATATTTGAAAAAAATGGAGAGAAATATTTGAGAGAAGAGAGAGAGAGAGAGAGAGAGAGAGAGAGAGAGAGAGAGAGAGAGAGAGGTATTAACTAATAACAACAGTTTCGGATCGTTCACTTTCTCCTCTGGCGGCCATTGAGTGCGGAATACCTACCTCATGAGGCAACATGATCTCTTCTTGCAAAGAGAAAAGGGAAGCGGGTCACTCCAGCAAAAGCCGAGGAGTGTATGAGATACAATAAGCTTTTGTCTCTTAAGGTCATATCAGCAAGACAGGAAGGTCACTGACGAACAACCTCAGGACTCTGCACTCATATACTCCAAAGCATCGGAAAAAGTAGGTTATTTTCTATTGCTGAATACTTGTTATTTTTCATTCTTGTGTGAAGAAATTTTTTTGACTGTGGCGTACTTATGTCGGGAATCAAACTACATGTTTGACTGTTTATATTACACCCTTATAAATAAAATCGTTATATATATATATATATATATATATATATATATATATATATATATATATATATATATATATATATATTACATTATATTTTATACACTATATATATATGAATGTATATATGAACTGTATCAAGAGATGCATAAATTTGTACAGTTATTCCCTAGACAAGCTAAAGCTGGCAACATATAAATTGTTTTTCGTTATCACACAAAACAGGGATATTTCCCACAGCAATCTCCTTATTTGTATTTTAAATTTCCTTGAAGTCTGGAATGAATTCAGTAGTAGTTTAAGAAAGTAAAATGCTTTTACATTGGACCCATTCTCTTTTTATATCTGGAAGAAGTGATAGCAAACCATTAGCCTCGACAAACCATTATTTTTTATGCAAAATAATTCTTAAAACTTATCCACAGTAATCATTCCTAAGGTAAAAGGAGACGAGAGAGAGAGAGAGAGAGAGAGAGAGAGAGAGAGAGCCCTTTTCCAGCATCTTTTCCAAACCTTTGAATTTTGGAGGAGGCTCTTTGTACAACCTGACCCATCATCATCCATCTGTTCTCCCTTCCATCTCCCCTTTCCCTCCCTTCCCATCCCCTCCCCTCCCCTCCCCTCTGAGGAAAATCCACTCCTCCTATCACAACCTTCTCACGACATGAACTTGTCTTATCACCATCTCCCCATCTCCATCCTCGACCTCAGTGCCCATCTACGTCAGAATTATCTCTTTTATGATGGCTTTATAATCTTGTCAAGTCTCCGAAGACCACAGTCCCACTCTCTTCTTTCTGGAACCCCCTTTCCACCGACCCCCTCCGCCAACCCGTCTCCCCCACCAATTTCGGAACTTTACAGCCTCAACAATACCTTATTTTATCCTCCTTATCTCTGTTCCCTTCCTTAATCGTAACCTATCCTCCTCTCTTTCATCCTCTTTATATCAGAATATATCACTCTACGCTGGGTCCTGAGAGAGAGAGAGAGAGAGAGAGAGAGAGAGAGAGAGAGAGAGAGAGAGAGAGAGAGAGAGAGCATGGGGAGTTGAAGCTGATAAAAAGGCAATATCACTTGAGAATTACTCTCCCATTGGAATTAAGTCGCCGGTTACTGGAGAGTAAATGGAGTGCCTCCCTCTTTTCCTCCTCTGGAACGATAATCTAGGTACAGATACCAAGGGGAATGGCGACATCACAGAGCTCAAGACGTCTCGCAACACTGAAGAGGCTTTAATAATATTAATTCCAATTGTAATTTCAACGCCAGACGCAATTCAAAGACCCTTCCTTCCACTCGGAAGATCTGGCTTAGTAGGTCTTTGGAAAATTTGTTAACCAGAATTCTGAAGAGAATTAAGATTGTTTATAGCCACTTGAAAGGTCTAAGAGGGCATTTAGCAGTTCCCTCTGATTACCTGGCTAAGACTGTCCAGATGTGAGGGCCCGTCTTTCTTGAGTGGCGTTTTCCTCCTCATCATTGCTTCTTAACTGACTTGGTCGTCTTGGATCTACGCAGGATTCTTTTAATTTTTTCCGCGATAAAGTCCCAAATGAAACCTTGCGCCTCACTCGTCGCATTCCCAGAGCCCCTGGAAGAGACCTCGATTTCTCACACACAGACGGAGAGTAAAGCTAGACCCGGGGCGCCATTTCTCCACATTTGTACGTCATACTTAATACCACTGGAGGTATAATCACTCCCGTTGAGTTGTGATTTAGCAGCGAGGATTGGGGTGATTTACGTGTTCGCTAATCATCACTTAGTGAGGCCAAGTGGTTATTAGTCACTGCAAGATGGGTAAGCAGAGCCTCCAATGAGAGCCTTTTGTTGAAGGAAGTCACGTCACGGCGTTATTGCCCGAGCGGAGGGAAAATGACACCTATTGTACAATGTCTTGTTTTGGACGACTTTTACATTGTTCCCATCAACCTCGCGAGGAAATTGGTGCCCTCGCTGGAGAGTTTCCATACCCGTACAACCAACCATACACAAACCACGCCACGCCGATGACATTCCCCGCCCACCAACCCGCCACGAACAACCGGCTTACTTTGCAAACAATGCGACGGTTTCTTTGATGGATGTCCAAAAGAACCTGGAAGTCGTTTTGCAGTACGAGTCAAGAGCCCATGGAAAGAGAAAATGGTACACTTAATGTTGACATACACTTCCCTCCTCCCCGCCCACAAAAACCGAAAGAGTCGTCCCCTAGCTTGACTTCACCAGTTCAGGAGGCCAAACAAAAACGCCGATTGGCGTTGAACGCTCTACGCGAATAACGCCTTTCATTCATCTCCAGATTTCCGAAGCAGTCATTTAAATATCTGGCTGATTGGAAAATAGTGTGCTGTACAAATAACCGAACTTTTTTTCTGTAAAAAAAATCATTTTTTCATTAATATACTTGGAAAAACAGCTGGCGGATGGAGAATCAAAGAAATCTACAAAAAATGACTTGCTTTATATTTACCAAGAGAAATACATGAAATTTCAAGAAGGGACAGAAGGAAGTATATTTATAGTCTCACAAAATGAGCCTTACACAAGGAACGGCTACCTGTGGATAGTATTACCATTGTGACTCAGACCAAATCCTTTGGAAGTTCAAAACTTGCAACTCTTCACATTTTTCTTTTCTCATTTTTGAGTTTTCCGTTCTCCATTGAAAATTATTACCTAGATAGTAAATATCTTTTTAATGATGTTCACTCTTGTTCTCAGTGCCATGATGTAAGATATTAAAAACAGATATATAATTCGACTCGTTTTCGCTATTGGCACAAATCCCAAATGCAAGCAACTGGTCTCAAGGAAAAGAGAATGATAATCGGTTATTTCCATGACCCAAAAATCATGATCTTGGCCGCTGTTGGTTGCCTGGTAAAGATGAAGCAGGCCTTATGCCAGTTCGTCCCTTGAGGGAGAGAAAGAGACGGAGAAGAGAAAAGGAGACCTTGAGAGAGAGAAAGAGACGAAGGTTGTTTGGTAAAGATGGAGCAGTCCATATGCCAGTTCCAGTGCTTGGATTTATGCCTAAATCACGTATTCCATTCCATTCCTTATGCCAGTTCGGCCCTTGGAGACCGGGTGATGGTCAGGTGTTAAAGTGAATATAAGGCCCGGTGTCGCCTTTCAAGCAAACGAAGCTTTTAGCTGTTTATCCGCTGTTAACCTTAAGAAGAAAAGTACTGGGTATATACTTACCTATGTTACTGCATTTCTTTCTACGCTAATAACGAAACTGTTTCTTGAGAATCGTGACAGTGAATCCCCTTTCACAACGGCAGTATAATTAAAATATATTTTTAAAAAAAGTTGTCATTAACATTACTCATGCCTATTCTCTAAACGCTTGGGTAAGGATAAAACATCCCTACTTAAAACCTATATACTTTATTTTACCTTCCATAACTGAAAAAACAAATCCCTTCAAAAACTCTTAAGAACAGGTCAACTTGAGAGGTACTGTTTAAGAATAACTTTGAGATAAGGAATTATCCACTCCTATCCCTTCAATAATGTATCATTGGTACTCAACCTCATTCTAACCCTATGCTGTTTGTACACTTAATCTAGTACACTCTTGCACAACCATTTAATAAAACTTCCTCCTCAGGATTACAGGTTGCAATATATTCTTAAAAGAAAGAAATTTCAAACAATAACCATCATAATGTATATATCCTAAGGACGTGAGAACGGAAATTACCGATTTGACTCAATTCATTTGAAATACATAAGTATTGAACACTATATACGATTGCAATTACAGGGTAAAAAAGAATAAGCTTTCGATTTCATAAGTAAAATGGTGTTTGATAAGATTAGTTTACATCTTAACATCAAGTGATTTTAGAATTTTAATGGTATACTGTACATACATACAGATCATAAATAAAATCCTAGACTTGATTATATAATAAACTAAAAACATCTGTGGATACATAATGTCTACCGGAGTGAAAATCTACTGCCACTGAACACAAATGTATTCGTACACACACACACATATATATGTGTGTATGTGTATATGAGAGAGAGAGAGAGAGAGAGAGAGAGAGAGAGAGAGAGAGAGAGAGAGAGAGAGAGAACATGTAGTTCAAATACACGAAATACATCTATAAACATACATGAAATCTATAATTACCACTTCCAGCATCACCAAATCAGACAAAACTAGGGCATAATGTTCTTTAATTACCTTACTATATATTAAAGTAAAAAGCGACCACGGAACATTACCCATCTTCCCACCATCAGACCCATCAAAATTATTTGTCGAATGCATCTTTCACTCAACACTTAACCCGTCAACGATTTGGGAGTGGCCCTGTTGCCCGGCTAATGGAACACGATACTTGGTTTGGGATTCCTATTTCTAATTGCATTGGTTGTCTCACTTTATCTATCCAGTATGGAATCTTTACCAGCCTTTCCTTTAAATAAACTGAATTGAAATGATTCATTACAATTTCTAGACTCTCTTAAACCAGTTCGAAAGCATCCCAGTTCCGCAAGAGATAAAATTCAGCAAAATAAGAGACGACAGGGTATGAAGGCTAAGCGGGAGGCCTGAGGTGACGTTCCCTATAAGGCTCACAGCCGGTGAGAGTGAAGGAAGCATTAGCTGAAGATGGGCACTCTGGTGGTGGGTGGGTGGATGTATGAGTTATGGCATGGGCGGCTTTTGGATGGGTATAATGGGCGTGAGGTGGGTGGGAGAGAATGAAGGAGGAGGAGGAGCAGGAGGAGGAAGAGGAGGAGGAGGAAGGAACAGTGATGTATGGTGAAAGTATGATTACCGTCTAAAGGCATGGAGAGGGCGTAACGCCCCCCGCCTCCCTCGTTCCCATACACCATCTTCTTTCTCTTCACCTACCTTCCGACTACCAACCAATTTCTTGTACGCGATTCTCTTATCTGTTCTTTATTGGTTCCTCATAAAAGATAAAAATGAGAATACAATGAAAATACAATGTTGTTCCTCTCGTGATTATGACAGTCCGTTATACCCTTTGTTGCCCTTTAGGTAATCAGTGTCGATTTTCCTTTGTTATTTATCGGCAATTTAGCCTCTTTCTTATATCATGGAATATTATCTAAACTAGATCTCGATGGGCTTTTACTTCTTCAAGAAACTCGAATCATTATTACAGATTTACATTGTCAGCATTATCATTAATAAAGAGAATCTACAAGACGGACGAAAAATATGGAAAAGTCGATTAGCAGAATTCCAACCCAACATCCCTTAAAGGAGCAAAACTTAATCAATAGAATAGAAATAAAAGGCAACAGAATGCACAAGTGTATATAAAAAATTAGGAAAACATCAAATGAAACTAATTATTCAGTGTTATCTGTAATCTGAACAACAAAGTACATGTTGCATAAAGTATACAAAATATAGAGAAATATAAAAAAATTGAAATATAAAATTCCATAAAATCTAGCCAACAGGAAGGGGCTGATCCACTATTCAAAGATGATGTGTTTCAAAGAATTTCGGTTCACGTCCACTGAAAGTACCCAGCAGCACAGGACTGGGTGTGTGAGAGAAAAATGTGATGCAATACCAGTTAATATCCATAACAGAACAAAATCAACTGAAGAAGGAGTCGGACAACACTAAAACAGTGTGACTTATTGCATCCCAAAACAAGAAAACAATTTCCTCCAGTAAGGCACACTGGTCACGTACAAAACCGTTAAAACAAGAAAAACTAAGAAATCAATGGGCACTTATCTTTTTAGTCACAATGTTTCCTCGACATAGGAGAGTGGCCCCAGAAACTAACACACACACACAAACGGACATACAAACACACACATATTTATATGTAAGTATGTTTGATTACTCTGTAAACACACATAAACAAACACGCATATATACTGTACTGTTATATATACATGATATATATTATGGATATAACATACATATATATATATATTATATATATATATATATATATATATATATATATATATATATATATATATATATATATATATATATATATATATATATATATATATATATATATATATACACACACACACAAAGATTTGCTTTAGAATTTCATAAATAAATACACAAGACTATAACTTTCAATTTGTTTTGTAGTCAATGGGTGAATCTGTGCCCGCTTCTAAGATTAGCTGAAACAATGGCTAGTTGCCTCATTATACCATAACTTCTCAAGGTTTGGCTATGCCACAGCCTGTTTAAAACCTTCCACCGGCAAGGTTTGAGTTCCCTTGCTTGAAGACACAAAGGCACACAGTGACCCAGTTTTCTCTTGTGTATTATTTATATTTCTTAGCCTCCATCCATTTCCTAACTGGCAATTACATATCAGTTAAGAAATCCATAACAGAACAGTATTTAATTTTACTACTAGTTGTTCTTTGCTCCGTTACTTAGGTTTTTGCACTGTTCTGTATATATGCGTATATAATGTTATGGATACTTCCGTGTAAAAATTAAATTCAGAGGATTCTGTTTCAGATTATAAGGTATCGGAAAAAATAAGAAAAACTTATCAACTTCTGCAGCATCAGTTTGTTGAAATGAAGGTCTTGTACATACCCATCGAGGACTGACGAGAGAGAGAGAGAGAGAGAGAGAGAGAGAGAGAGAGAGAGAGAGACTCTGCAAGATTCTGATGCCCCAGCAGAAAATTATGCTGGAAAGTAATATCTTACTGAAAAGGGTATTCCGAGGACGACCTGAGATTAAATTCCAAGAAGAGAGAATTTTAGCCATTTCTCATTAGACGTCAATCCTTCCATTCACATTTTTCCCCTGAAGCTGAATTGCTGTCGCCTCTTATTTCCTTTCCTATGTTCGAAATGTATCCAAAAATTGTATCCCACTGATTCATAAGGGACGATAACTACATCTCATATTTATAAAAGAAATTCCAAAATATGATCTATTAAAGTTAAAGGGTATCTCCTACTATAAATTCTACCATTAGAGGAAGTTATAAGCATCCACATAATCAAAGCTGATAATCTCAAAAAGAGGTATGATACCTAACCTTAGAAGCATTCTATCACTAACAGAAAGTTACGAGTAAATTAAATTTGTGAACACAAATGAAAGAGAGGTAAATCACGAAGAAGGAAGTTGACATCTCCACTTTCGGCAATTCAGCGGTTAAGACAGTAAACAAAAAAAATGCGCCGAAGTTTCTTCTGAGCAATCGAGTCTTCTGTACAGCCGCTACAGCGTATAATCAAGGCCACCGAAAATACATCTATCTTTTGGTGGTCTCGGTATAATGCTGTATGAGCCGCGGCCCATGAAACTTTAACCGTTGCCCGATGGTGACCTGTCCTATATCGTTGCCAGATGCACGACTATGGCTAAATTTAACCTTAAATAAAATAAAAAACTTCCGAGGCTAGAGGACTGCAATTTGGTATGTTTGATGATTGGAGGGTGGATGATCAACATACCAATTTGCAGCCCTCTAGCCTCAGTTGTTTTTAAGATCTGAGGACGGACAGAAAAAGTGCTGACGGACAAACAAAGCCGGCACAATAGCTTACAGGACACTAAAATAGGGAGCTGGAGGGGTTGGATAAGAAGTAAAAGAAATAATAAAATAAATAAAATAAAATAAAACAAAATAAAAGCGATGAGGTATAAGAGTCTAAAGGTTGAACTGAGAGAAAACCCGACAGTTCACTATAAGAAGTAATAGTTTAGAGGGGTTGAAAAGCAAGACTGAAGGAAGGAAGCGGGAATGGAGGTAATGTAAAAGGCTAAAAAGTGGGTGCAGCTAGGAGCCGAAGAGACTACAAACACCCTTTACAAACACCCACAGTGCACCACGTAAGGTGCAATTAAAATAACCAAAAATTATATAAGTCTTAAACCTTTAAGATCCTTCAAGTTACGTCACAGTGCTGAAAGGGTGACTCAAAGTGATGAGATGCTGAACCTAGGAAGGAAAACGAGACAGACAGACGGACAGATAGTAAGAAAACAAGGACGACCTCTAATGACATTAGATATTCGAATACACACAGTCAGCAATTAAATAAAAAAAACTGAAAATAAGAAATTATGTGATGTACGATAAAGAGAATAAAATTCGAGTACACAGTCATGCAATTAAATAAAAAAATTAAAATAGGAAATTATGTGATGTAAGATCACCAGAACAAAATCCGAGTACACAGAATCATGCAATTAAATAAAAGAAACTTGAAAATAAGAAATTATGTGGTGTACGATAAACAGAATAAAATTCGAGTACACAGTCATGCAATTAAATAAAAAAAATATGAAAAATAGCAAATTATGTGATGTACGATAAACAGAATAAAATTCGAGTACACAAAGTCGCGCAATTGAATAAAAAAATGAAAATAAGAAATTATGTGATGTGCGATAAAAGAATAAAATTCGAGTACACAGAGTCATGAAATTAAATAAAAGAAAACTGAAAATAGGAAATTATGTGATGTACGATAAACAGAATAAAATTCGAGTACGCAGAGTCATGCAATTAGATAAAAAAAATGAAAATAGGAAATTATGTGAATAAAAAAGACAATTCGCAATTTTGCTCTTCGCTGAAAAACGGGGAAAAAATTGTCCAAATTTCTGAAAAGGGGAAAAGGCCGAATTACTCCAAGAGGAATACGTGGTACTTCAATTCATTATTTATCTTAGTGATGCGTAAGACTCCAGATTCTGGGAAGATGAAATGAAGTAATCAATTCACTGAATTTGTGAGAGACTTTCCCTTATAAGAGTCTACATTCCTCATTGCTCAAGGGATGGAGGAGTTCCTGGAACATGACTATCAAATTATTTAAGGAGTATATCCTCAAGAAAGTACGATTCCAGAAATCATAAAATTTTAAAACTGCTTCGGGGAATTTCGTTACTCATTTTAATTGTTTTTTCATTACATATATCTGTGATTCATTATGCAATTCTGTGAATGTATTGTAGTTTAGTTACAGTAAAAAATATGCTAATACCTTAGATAATTCCTTTTATTATTTTAAATTATTACCTATTCATTCAAACAAGCGAAAGAAGAGGTTGAAATATAGGCTTCCAAAAATAGAATGCTCAAGTGTGAACAATATGTAAGCCAAAGACAAGAAAAATGGTTAAAAAAAAAAGACGGAATAATGCAAAATACGATAAATCAATAACATGAATAAGACAACACGAGAAACAAGAAAAGAAACAAGAAATGCACAAATTCATTAGATAAAAGCAAAATAAATGGCATTTGATAGTTGCACTACTACTCTTACCATCATGATTACTAATGACGATGGCGCTGTAAACATAAAGCGTCTGGAGTCTGCAAATCACCGCCAAGGCTGACTAACACCCGCTTCCCACTTCAGAGGTCACTTCTCCACATCAGGAACACTTGCAATATGTTATAAATTTAATTTGCTGCCGGACTTCTGACCCATTATGGGATATTTTTGTGCTGCCCTCCTAACAAGCAGAAAATACAGACAAAACATACCACAGGTTCTGTTTGTTCGTTGGAGGCAAAGAAGAATGATTCCTAGCTTTAAAAATAAAAGAAAACGAATAAAAAAAGCGCCCAAGTTTCTTTGGCGTTATCGAGTTTTCTGTACATCGCATAATCAAGGCCACCGAAAATAGATCTATCTTTCGGTGGTCTCGGTATAATGCCCTATGAGCCGTGGCCCATGAAACTTTAACCACGGCCCGGTGGTTATCGTTGCCAGACGCATGATTATGCAATTTGGTATGTTTGATGTTTGGAGGGTGGATGATCAACATACCAATTTGCAGCCCTCTAGCCTCAGTAGTTTTTAAGACCTGAGGGCGAACAGAAAAAGTCCGGACGACAGACAGAGCTGGCACAATAGTTTTCTTTTCAGAAAACTAAAAACTCAGTCACCATAAGTAAGAAAGAAGAATCTATAGCTTGGAATAATTTTGTTCATAATATGAAAGTCCCGAGATGCTGCTAGCATCTGAATAGAAGGATGATGTTCCGCCGGCATTAGAAGTGTCTAGAAACTGATCAACAAGAAATGAGGCATTCGACATTTGCATTATGATTTAACAACACTAAATAATTTAATGTCTCATGTTTAGATTTATTGAATACCGTTATCAGAGAACAGTGAAAGAAAGTACAGGACGGGAGAGGAATCATGAATCAGCAATCTAGGATCTCGAGTTTGCGGAACTTTAGCAACTTACCCCACTGACTACACTACATAATAATCTGATCCAGATGCATGCTAGTGTTGGATTCTACTTTATTGGCAATTGGGAAAACTGAATATCTGAAGCGTTGCCCTTTTCCCGTAGTATCTCATTTCCAAACCAGCACCCGAAACACTGCCGAAGACTATAAAAATTCAAGTAACAGTTCTCCGCCGGTGGTTACCCTTTTCTCTCTTTCGTTGTGTGTGTGTGTGTGTCTCTCTCTCTCTCTCTCTCTCTTAGTGAGAATGAGTACATACCCTCTGACATTCGTTACGAGCTTGAAAAAAATTACCCTCATGGTTAGTCAGATCGACGGCAGAACTTATTTCTGAGCTCATATCCACTGTCACGGCTGTTTTTTGTTCAAGTACTCGAGTCTTACAAGGCCACAAAAAATATCTCATGTTTTTCGGGTCCTTAACCTGGCTCTACTTCAATATAGGTGTAATGATCAACTTTAGAAAACGCCGGAGACATGGACAACTCTTGTAATTATTGTAAGTTGGCATACTACCCCATGGATTATCGAAGGCAATATTTGTCTGCTAGCCAAGACAAATGCCTTTTCGTAAGGGAAAGGGGGGTGGGGGGGCTGGTGTCCGCAATTAGAAGTACCGAGTTCAAGGAAAGCACTTTCTCCACAAATGTCGAGGTTATCTGAAAACAAGAAATATTTCTGAACTGAAAGCTTCTCTTTCTGATCATTTTTGAGGAGAATGGTTGAAAGGTTAATTTAAAAAAAAAAAAAAAAAACTTTCTGCAACGATGCTAAGAATTATTTACACCATCTTCTTTTAGATTAGTTTTTGCAGGAAACTTCCATTATCGTCTTTAGTGTAAGCCTTACATTGCTCAGAGCTACTAGCGTCAGTTTTCTGACGAGATGCCTAATTGTCGAACTGTCCGGCAGCAGCGGTCATTAGTTCTCTTTGGAACACATCTGTGGATCAGTATTCCTGGACAACTGAAGAGGGGCTGCAATGGTTTCCTAAACCGCCAAGCTCCTCTGCTTCAACATTTTTACATTAAAATTGCGAAAGCTTGAGTGTGTTAATGGCCATTTTGGTTTATAGTGAGACAATCTTTGTACATAATGAATACTATCCACTTGAAACAATCTATGTCTATAATGAAGAGACCTTGCACTACCTGTACCAATCAACTCTGTACTGCCTGTACCAAGGAAAATCTTGGACACGACAAGAATGTTTCATGAATGAAATCAAGGATTTCAAGGCAGCAGTTTTGGTCAACATCTGGGCAGAGGTAAAAAAAAAAAAATATGAAGAAAAGCAATTATTCCGGGGAAAGCCTTTAAGTCTACATCAACGCGGAGGTTGAAATAAAAAAATGTTTGAATACACACATCTCCAGCATTCGAACATCACGATTTCTAAAACCGGACCGAGTGCCGGCCTGAGAGACTTCTTTCTTGCACTTCGACAATCATAGTTCGCCCGGGACTTCCATTCTTTCAAAGCTACACTTCAAGCGAACATCACATTTTATCCCTTCAAGCGCTTTTCCTGTTAAGCATCCCGTAAAGGAAACAAATGGGCAACGAAGAAGAAAAATCAGACGCGGACAAATGCCCAACTTGAGACGAGATAGTGAAACTATTAATCGAACATGACAGCAGATTACGAGGGACAAAAAGGCAGTGAGAAAGAGAGAGGAATGGTGAGAGTCTAATCGAGCTCATGAACATGAGTCGGGTAAATAACGTAGTGATATCACAAGGTTTTTATTGCAGTGTAAGTAGGGGCTTACCTGTCCAAGCCTCGTCTGGTACGTGTTTTGAGCGCTCGCTAATTCAGGGTATCGCTGCAGCTCGACGTCGTACATAACCGATATTACCTTCTAATAAGGCGAAACATCAATTAGCAACTAATATTTGATACGATATATGAACCGCGGCGTAATTACCCCGGACTTCGAAAGGAATTTTTCCTCCCAAAAGTTCTTTATGATCATTAATGGCGTTAATACGTCCAAAAACTTGTGATTATCAAAATAATCCACATACAATCACAATATATAATTCGTTAATTGCGGCTGTAACTTTCATGCATTGGTCGTTATCAAAATTAGATCTTAGAATGAGGTATCATCACTATCATCATGATTATCACAAGATGATGAAGGTGGGGTTCCTGAAACCCCGCCAGCATCATCCCATCTTCTGTGTTAACGCGATCTCCTCCCTAATACCTCCGCCCCCTCCCCCACGCCCCCCGCCAACCCTCCTCCACCACCCCGGTGCGTTTTCTTTGATTGTTCCGATAACCAATCTGTTTCATAAATAGTCAAAACAAACAAAATGCCCTCCCACCGTCATTAGGGACTATTAATCCAATATATCAAGAGTGAAAAAGTACTATATTATAGACGCGGTTGACGGCTGTGGTTAGATCAACAAGGGGGGAGACTCTAATTAGAGCGTTGGGTCGTTTAATACTAGGTTCGGTCTCTTTTAGCCTAACAGCGAAACAGATGGCGGACGCTATGTAATGTTATCCCACAGCGAAGCCGTAAGGGCGAACTTCCCCTTGACTTCCCGCAGGATTCGCGCCGCAACGAGTATCGGCTCCATCTCGTCTTTAACCGCCGAACTACTGAATTATGGTGACTGGGGTAATATTTTATGGTCTTAACAAGGCATCCATGTTTGAAGCCGAGGGCAAATCTCGCTTTTCATACTCCTTTAGATAACGCGGAAAAATATATATCAAAATTGAAACCACGAAAGTGAGAATTTTGCTAATCGACCAGAAGGATGCCTCCGGTGAGTCTGTCCGGGCAACGAATGTTAAGGCAGGAATATCACAGACACACGAGGATTTATTTACGTATATATGGCCGGTTAAGGAGAATGTTGGAATGAACCTTTCCAGAGGAAAATACACAGGTACGGATGTTCATACTATCTTCCACGTATAAAAACCTCTATGTTCACACACATTTACAAACACGTGCATAAAAACACGAATACAATCATTGGCCTGTTGCCAAACACTGGTAGATATCCTGAAATACTGACGAAGGAGGTATTCCTTGATTCTTCGTTGGCTATCAAAAAGAAAAAGTGATTTATAAAGTGTTGCGTGTGACATTTGGTCGGAATACCAACTATTAACAATGAAAGTATCTTGAAATAATTTACAATGATTTCATATTAAAAAAAAAAAGGAAAATCACACGAGGGGATATTTCGGAAATGAAGATCTAAATTTTCATAAAACACACAGTTAGGTTTTATCATATTATAAACAAACATTAACATAAAAGGCAACGCATTAACATAAAAGGCAACGCATCTAACAAAAAGAAATTATAAAAAAAGCGAAGGAGAAGTGCAGTTATAAGTGTGGTATATTTACCTCAAATTTATTTCTGTTAACTAGTTGAACTATCTGAGGTCAGACAGAAGGCAATATAAATAACATTTTGGATGAGTATAATTTCCTACACCTGACATACAGTTTTCTTAGGAACGAGCCAAAAATATCCCCATGTTAGAAAAATATAAGAAATTACATAACTACAGGTTCTGGAACTCTTGTTTTAAATCTTCACCAACGATGCATTTTCGTTCTGACGTAATTTGCCATTCATATGTATCGCGATAGTCTGTCAACAGACAACAGTGTCAAACCACCTTAAAAGTTTTGTAAATTACATATATAATGTATATTCGTTGACGTGCAGAGTACGAATTCGAAAATTTGAGTATTTATTTGCCACATATATGTATGCAGCATGGGGGAGACACAGCTTGTATAAACACGTACAGTTGCGCTCCTAACCACACATATCTCATAAAAATATAAATAAAACGTTAAATACCAGTAACTGCAAAATAGAAAGAAGTGTTTTTAACCAAGTCTGTTATCTGCAAAAGTAATCAAAAGTATATATCTTAAACATGCTACTGAAGTTCATCGTGTCTCCTTCTCAAGCATACTGACATACATTATATGTATATATATATATATATATATATATATATATATATATATATATATATATATACATTATTTGTATATCTATGTATATATATGTATGTATATATATATATATATATATACAGTATATATAATCGTTTTAACGTAACCTGCCATTCCCCGAGCGTAAATTTGCTTCCTCTACGAATTCCTTTTATTACCAATGACAAAGATACATGCATGTAATTGTTATCCGCCTCACAGTTTCCTGGTAATCGTCACACAGAACTGATTGCATTCTCTCAAATTGCTCCAACTACATCTGTAAATCCACAGTTCAAAGAGCGAATGAGATTCGACCCCGATGATTCATGATGACAGATGAGCGTCTTTTTGAGAAACGGTTCGTAATGTTGATGAATGACAGTGAATGGCTGTTTTGTTAACAGCCATTTGTACTCATTAGCCTTACCTAGGTGTTCAGGCAAGCGTATCCAGAAGGAACGCCTTCATTGGCTTGTGTACTTGCGCACTACCAACAATTTATGTCGTTAGGCGACATCGCAGCATTAATCACTGCATTTCTACATCTTAATATCTTGCTTTCTATCCTAGTCACTCAAGGACTGCTTCCATATAATAGCGTTAACTGCATTTATACACGTGACTTTCCTTCCATATAACACAGAAACTTGTATTAACATATTTCACTTTCCATTCAAATTGTGGTGATGGCCACTGCATTTCTATTTTGATTTTGTTCAAATCTTAGCAAAAGCTTAAACGCAAACTCTGCAAACGATTAAATCAGAAAACAAAACGTACCACAACGTGAACATTTGGCCAACGAAGAAACATTAAAGATTATGAATCAAATATACTGATAATAGCGTCATTACTAATTCCTGTAAGATAGTCTCTGCGTCGACATTAGCTTCAAAATGTTAGCAATACTTGAAATAATACTGCTGAACCTTAAACTTATGTCATCCAGGTGATTAACCGCATATGAACTGTTAAATTTGCAATGGCAAGCACGCAGCGTATCAACAGCGTTCTGACATACCCGAAGCGACCGCGCAAGCATTTGGGTGCGTTCACACAGCAGTAAAACCTCATAAACACAAGTCGGCAATTATCCAGTATTTGCCAACGATTCGTTCTCCACTTGTGGTCGTTGGCCTGTTTCCGACCTGTTTGCAATATGCATGCAATATGTTTCCGACGTGTTTAAGACACGTTTGACTACAGTGTGGAAGCACCTTTGAAGAGGCATTCAGAACCCGAACTCTAAACAAGACCTTGTTTCAGTGCAATTCAGTAGCGTATTACAGTTCCCCGAAGCTCTTGGGTTAAGGGCACGTCAAAGTGCCGTAAGTCCAGAAAATCCAGGGTCTAGGGTAATTCAAAGCACTCCAAGGTCAAGTCTTGGATTACCTTCACAAATGGAACTCATTCTATCAATGTCAGTACTTAAACAGGCTTTCAGCGAAGTTTCTAGTGAGTTTCTTTTATTTGCAAAAAACACTAACAAAACATCATCCTCAAGACAAGACAGATAACAACAATACTGCACAGTGCAGATATTACTGCAATGAGAAAAGAAAACTCAATAAACAAACTCAGGTTGGATTATGATTAACAAAATAAATCCCGAACATAAGCTGATGCCAAAATTAAAAATAAACAAGAGAAGTAATTTTTAGTGTTATGATATGTCAACAGATAAATCATGCCGACATGAAATCAATGACGACTGACTAATGCAAGAATACATTGTAAGTAACTTCTTCGGGAGTCATAAGTTGGCATTCTACAGATATCACATTGGGAATGTAAGTGCGTGTATTTGGTACATTTAGTTTTTTTTTTTTAATATGCAGAACAATAACAACTCAACCGCTAATTAACTCTACTGGAAAAACTCTCACTGAATTCAAATTACGATACACTGAATTAGGATCATTAACTTCAATGGCTTTAGATTTCTGAAAAGCTGCTATCACTCTTACGCTACTCCCTCGCTCTAAGATATGAGAGAGAGAGAGAGAATTTGTATTGGTTTCCTTAGTAAGTGGGCCAAAATAAACTTGACGTTCAATTACTGATACTACTAAGTTGCTTTCTTGACGCCAGTTTTAATGGCCACAAATCAATCATTTTCCTAAGTCGCTGACTATATGAACAATTACTGCCGCATCAGCCAATGCCAAGGGAAGCTGGTCGAGAGAGTGGAATGGGCGATGACCGTAACATGAGGGGACGTGACGTGGAGGAATGTGGCAAAGATTACATGAAAGAAGTGGAACAGAAATGGGGACAGGAACGGAGAGGAATTCGGTAGATGAAGTAAAATTTGGAGATAACTGGAAACAGGACTATCTCTCCTGCATAAGCTGACAATACACTCCGACACAAAAAGCATTCCACCAAAAGCCTGCCTTTGCCCTTCTTTCTACTCCGACACCACAGAATCACAGAGAGAGAGAGAGAGAGAGAGAGAGAGAGAGAGAGAGAGAAAAATTTCAGTTCTCACAATTTCCTAATACAACAAAGGGTTAATTCATCCGTAACGAGTAGTCATAGAATAGTTTCCTTGTAGCTCATAAAATACTTAACTACTAAAAAAGCGACTCTAAAGCATAATCTTGGAAATTACATATAACAACAAAGTATGCATGTGTCCCCTGTATTCATCTTTAGTTTCATGATATGCCATATGTATGATGTAAGGCAATAGACAGAAAAAGAATCCAAGTAATAACAATAGAGGCTAGACTGTGAGTAAAAACTTCAGGGAGAAGAGGTTGTTCTACTGGAAAGTAAATAGCAACAAAGATTCATGTACATATGGATCTCAGAATTCAAGACCCAAGTGAATGTAGTCTTGAGTCGGTGAAGTGGGTACTCTGAAATTTGTTGACTGTAACATAGGAGAGAGGACAGATGAATGGCGAGAGAGTGGAAGAGGTTAGTGTAAGTTGGTGAATGCTTGTCGATTTGAACTGTAGAGAACGTGACGAGGGCAACTAAGATATTTAAAAATGAAAAAGGACACCAGTTGAAAGTTTATAAGTGAGATGTCGAAGTACGGCGGTGGTAGTACATAGTACATTGTGCAAGGTATGCCTAGATGTGGAAAAGGTTCTGATGAAATGGGCGAGAAGCATAACTGTTCCATTGTATTAGATAAAAGTGAAAAAGTTAACTGTAACAATTACAAGGACATAATGTTACTCAGCATTCATTGTTAGAGGGAAACCAGTGTGGGTTTACACAAGACAAAGGGTGTGTGGATCAAGTGTTTGTCATGAAACGGTTATACGCGAACTTTGAATGTAAAGAGATCAAGGTGTATGCAAGATAGCTGAATGCAAAGAAAGTTAATAAACAAATCAACAAATAGGCATTGTAGAGGATTAGGATTATAGTTCCCTATGACCGGAGCAAAGAACTTGCTAGAAAATTAACCTGAGGAGTGACTGGTTAGGTGTAAAAGTGGGTCTGAGACAAGGATGGGATATGTTTCCAAGGATGTTCAATATCTGTATGGATGGAGTGTTCCGAGAAGTCCGATTAACGATATTAACCAAAACGGTAAAGTTGTGGAATACGAAAATGTATAAATGGAGTGTAGAATGGTTGATGTTTACATATGATACAGTACTGACTGGGGATAGTGAAGAGAGACTGCAGAAACTATAGAAAGACCTTAAAGCTTTTCAAGAGAGGTGAAAGTTGGGAGTAAATTTGGGCAAGAATAGGGTATGAGGGTAAATGGAAACCAATGAACGGTGATGGAAGCAGTTGATTCATACAGGTATTTGGCATTAAATATAAAGGATGATGGGGGTCATAGATATGAGTCACAGAATAAGAAAGCATTAAGAAGATCAGGCAGCTGGGTTATGCTAATAATGGGAAAAGATTTGGATTATCTATGTAGGCCAAGATATGAAGAGACTACTTCTCTTTTAAGGAAGTGAAACGTGGTTGAATACAAACGAAAGAAACAATTTTTGAAGCAGCTGAGATTAATTGTTTGCGTAGTTTATGTGACACAAGAAAAACTGAAAAGGTGGGAAATAAGTTGGTACATGGAAGAAGTGGTAAAAAAACTAACATAGGTCAGTGAATGGACCAGTTTGCTTTTGGAGATGGTTTGGCCACGTGGAAAGAATGAAAAACGATAAAAAAGGGTGATCAAACACAAAACACACACATATATATTATATAAACACACACACACACACACACACATATATACACACATATATATATATATATATATATATATATATATATATATATATATATATACACACACACGCACCATACCCTAACAGTGGTTGGCTCCAAAGGAAAACAAGGCAAAATCACTGACCCATTCCTTATTAGCTAATAAATAAAAAATGACCCTTTGATGAGAAAACTTACATAACACCGGCCACTTTATATACCTACACAGAAGGCTAGCCACCAGCCGGTCAGGAGATACCATTACGTATACTGCACTACTCTCTAATATCTTCCAAATACTCCAGTGCTACGTGCACTATGAAATTAAAACTTCTAACCTACACCAAAAAGCAACCAACAGGAAAACCCTGATCTCTCTCTCTCTCTCTCTCTCTCTCTCTCTCTCTCTCTCACACACACACACAACCACGAAAAAAAAGGCAGGCCCATCAATCAACCAAACACGCCCAGGTACACCAATTTCCCCGTCGACAGTATTACCAACACGAAATCGCTCGGGACAACAATACAAACTTTCCACTGGAGTAGTCGGTCCCACATCACCTCCATCGCCGGGGGACCCCCCACCAAACAAAAATGAGGGCATTTTAGGACGCTGTCACAGTGTCACGTCGTCTTTGTCACACACACGAAGTCATTCGTACAATGCGTAATTTATGGTTACGGAGAAACGAAGGAATCATTCGTCATGAAGTAAATTCACAGCATAATCATCGTAATCTGCCTGCCACCGAACCATTGTTGCCAAGACGGGAGAGAGTCTTACACTCGTCCCCCTTCCTCCCCTTCTTTATCTGGACCTATTCTCCTAAATCCAGTTATGTGGAAAGAGGTCGGTAAAAATCATTCCATATTACGTAAGAGGTAGCAAAAATATTTAACAAAGTCAATGCGGCAATAATGAACTGGAAATTACAAAAAAAAAAACAGTCCTGGCATGTGGTGTTCTTCAACCTATCTTTAGCCAGCATTACAAAAAGTAATACAAAAACTACTAATAATCACAACTACACCGTACATGTTTTTTTTACAGTGGAGTAAAAAATGAACAATATGTCTCAGACTTAACAAATTCCGCAGATAAGATGGGCAACCCTCCTGACAGAATGAAAAAGAACAATCGCAACTTAGATATAGAAATGTCTTTAATATTCTAGGGCATGGTCACACTGCTATGCCCTTAAGGTACCACTGTTGCTCTCAGGGGCGTCAGGAAATTACGAGATGAGACCTAAGTTCTCCGAGAACGATTGCAATTAATATGATAGGAAATGTCGTTTTAATTAGGCTAAATGGGAGGAGAGACCTCTCTCTCTCTCTCTCTCTCTCTCTCTCTCTCTCTCTCTCTCTCTCTCTCTCCGGCTATAAAAATGAACAAGTACATAAAACATAAATAAAAATAAAAATATAAAAATGAATGAAGATTGATGGAAGTTCTTACCATAATGTTAGGTGAGTGAGAGGGCGTCTGATAGCGCATTTTTGCTTGCAATTTACAACTTAGCTGCACACAACTTTACAAGACTTCAATATACTTTACGTGCCGGAGATAAAAAGTCTGTAGGCTACTTTTAGAAGAATATGAAGAGATGCTTGTAAAATGTTGTCTGCATCATAATATACTGAAAATTTTAAGATTTGTTAAAACGGAAAAAGCAAAATTGCATCTTCAGCTGTCGCTGAAACATGTTCGTGTGTAGACAACCGCATATACACATCACCAATTTATATACACATTTGTGTGTATATGTATATATATATATATATATATATATATATATATATATATATAAATATATATATATATATATATATATTTTAAATTTTCTATTCTGACCATAAACAAGCATACTGATTCCCTACAACAAATTAAGAGCGTAGAAATAAATAATTCCGTGGGTAAAAGAGAACTGACGTAGGTATGTCCGCGGAACCCGAATACTTATCCATCCCTTATTCCCTTCATACGTCACAAAGGGAAAGGAAACTCGCGTGAGCAAAAACCAACGGTAAAAAAAAAACTAAAAAAAAAAACAACCACGAGGAAGAACGAAAAAAGGTATAGACAGACGGAAAGAGGAAAGGAGACGGATGCAACGGGCTGAAGGTGATAATACAGCTAATGATATAATTGCCTTTAATGACCTCACGATAATTGCACCATTGATCGCAGCGGATAATATCGTGGCGATGATGGACTCGATCAATGAGCTTTTAAATGTTTGTTCTGCCGGCCTCGTTATTTATGAGAGTCCATTCGCTAATGGGTGAATATACCGGGGTCGGTTGAGGAATGGAAGCCATAAAAAACTGCATGGAATTCCCATCATAACAGCAGGATATAGAAACGATGCCCATAAATAGAGCAGTAGTTAGTGATATAGATGTGTCAAAAATATATGCTAAACGGGACATAAATGCGCAGTCAATTATTATAAATTCGTCTTTGCTTAACTATGTGCGATATATATATATATATATATATATATATATATATATAATACATATATAAAAAATATATATATGTGTGTGTGTATGTAAGTGTGTGTTTGTGTGTGTGTGTGCTAACGCGTGTATGAACACAATGGCGTGTTACACACAATTCGTACATATTTACACGAGGTAGGAGATAAAAATGAAATGAAGATCGAATCATTAAACATTTGATACAATCAACTGAGGAAAATGTCGGTGAACGGTTTGCGTAACATTGGTCTATGAAACTTATTTGAACCATTTTTAAATACCATGTGGAAATAAATTGGGCCATGACATCCGTGTAGTTCTTCAGCTAACCATTTACCTGAGAATGGATTTTCAGTTGAGAGTCCCTCATAGATAACTATATATATATATATATATATATATATATATATATATATATATATATATATATATATATATATATATATATATATATATACACACACACACACACACACAAATTTAGATATACAATGTGAGACGAGTTAGTGTGATACCAAGCGTTTTGTCAGTTATGTGCCTTTAGTACAAAAAACCATACAATGCGCAAGAAGCAACGAAGTTCTGCCTTAAAGTCACATAGGAGTCCTTTCCGCATCATTCTCTTCTTCCGTAATAGAGCTTATATCAACGCCTTTTGCAATTTTATAAATATTTTGTACGTCATTTGGAGACAGATGAACAAGCGCCTAAAACGTACCTGTGAAAATCGTAAGACTAACTTTATTTTTCGAGCCTGGTATAAACAGAATAATACACGACTAAATTTATTTTTCGATTCTGGTAAACAAAATAATGCAAGACTAAATTTATTTTTCGATCCTGGTAAACAGAATAATGCAAGACTAAATTTATTTTTCGATCCTGGTAAACAGAATAATGCAAGACTAAATTTATTTTTCGATCCTGGTAAGCAGAATAATGCAAGACTAAATTTATTTTTCGATCATGGTAAACAGAATAATAAATTTATTTTTCGATCAAAACAGAATAATGCAAGACTAAATATATTTTTCGATCCTGGTAAACAGAATAATGCAAGACTAAATTTATTTTTCGATCCTGGTAAACAAAATAACGCAAGGCTAAATTTATTTTTCGATCCTGGTAAACAGAATAATGCAAGACTAAATTTATTTTTCGAACCTGGTAAACAAAATAATGGAAGACAAAATTTATTTTTCGATCCTGGTAAACAGAATAATGCAAGCCTAGATTTATTTTTCGATCCTGGTAAACAGAATAATGTAAGACTAAATTTATTTTTCGAGCCTGGTAAACAAAATAATGGAAGACAAAATTTATTTTTCGATCCTGGTAAACAGAATAATGCAAGCCTAGATTTATTTTTCGATCCTGGTAAACAGAATAATGTAAGACTAAATTAATTTTCGAGCCTGGTATAAACAGAATAATACACGACTAAATTTATTTTTCGATCCAGGCAAACAGAATAAGGCAAGACTAAATTTATTTTTCGATCCTGGTAAACAGAATAATGCAAGACTAAATTTATTTTTCGATCCTGGTAAACAGAATAATGCAAGACTAAATTTATTTTTCGATCTTGGTAAACAGAATAATGCAAGACTAAATTTATTTTTCGATTCTGGTAAACAGAATAATGAAAGACTAAATTTATTTTTCGATCCTGGTAAACAGAATAATGAAAGACTAAATTTATTTTTCGATCCTGGTAAACAGAATAATACAAGATTAAATTTATTTTTCGAGCCTGGTAAACAGAATAATGCAAGACTAAATTTATTTTTCGATCCTGGTAAACAAAATAATGCAAGATTAAATTTATTTTTCGATCCTGGTAAACAGAATAATGCAAGACTAAATTTATTTTTCGATCCTGGTAAACAGAATAATGTAAGACTAAATTTATTTTTCGATCCTGGTAAACAGAATAATGCAAGACACAAATTTATTTTTCAATCCTGGTAAACAGAATAATGCAAGACTAAATTTATTTTTCGATCCTGGTAAACAGAATAATGCAAGACACAAATTTATTTTTCGATCATGGTAAACAGAATAATGCAAGACTAAATTTATTTTTCGATCCTGGTAAACAGAATAATGCAAGACTAAATTTATTTTTCGAGCCTGGTAAACAGAATAATGCAAGACTAAATTTATTTTTCGATCCTGGTAAACAGAATAATGCAAGACTAAATTTATTTTTCGATCCTGGTAAACAGAATAATGCAAGATTAAATTTATTTTTCGAGCCTGGTAAACAAAATAATGCAAGACTAAATCTATTTTTCGATCCTGGTAAACAGAATAATGAAAGACTAAATATATTTTTCGAGCCTGGGAAACAGACTAATGCAGGACGCAGGACTAAATTTATTTTTCGATCCTGGTAAACAGACTAATGCAAGACTAAATTCATTTTTCGATCCTGATAAACAGACTAATGCAAAACTAAATTTATTTTTCGAGCCTGGTAAACAGAATAATACAAGACTAAATTTATTTTTCATCCCTGGTAAACAGAATAATGCAAGACTAACTTTATTTTTCCAGCCTGGTAAACAGAATAGTAATCCATATTTAACCACCTGTTTCCCGTAAAATAGGTCAAGTTGCAAAATACGGAAGACGTGAGAGAGAGCAATTTTTATTTCTTAAATTTCAAACATATGTAACAATTATTTCTCGAGCTTAAAACCTAAAACACAGAATGCATAGTGGTAAGTCTGAAATGGATAATGATGATTATAAAGCACATAAAATTATAATTTTTGTCACTGTAACGCCATACATACAGCAAAAAACAACACTGACATCCTTTAGGCTTTAAAATTTCCGCCTCTGTACGGTTTCCTTGATATGAGTCATCATTTTCCTTCCAGAACGAGACTCTTTCTCACTATTTATATTCCTTATTCCATTTTTTCACTTTTTCACTTCTATTTCTATTTCAACAATGGGCTCGCTAACGGCAAGCGTATGTCCGGCCCGCAGGCAACCAGATGAAATACGGATCTTCTTTTCCAAAAGTTTAGGTACGGGCGTATTCGTTAAAAAAAAAAAAAAAAAAAGGTAAGAAACCACTCTAAAAGCATTGCACCCCTTTAACAGCTGCTTTCTGAAATGTTTCTGTTTACAAAGCAATGTTTAATACCAACGTCTTTGCAGAAAGAATAAATCGGCAATTCATGTTTACAATACCTTCCTCTCTAACCAGCAATCCTACTTAGAAAAGTGAATGGAGATGAAGGTGGCTGTCAAAGACTACTTTATGAAAGGACATGCTGCCGCAGTCACACCTACTTCCAACTGGTCAAGACCTATGAGAAAATTTCATTCACAAAAATAAATGAATGCTGAGCTTCATAATTTTACAAGAACCATCATACACACACACATCAAGAACACACACACACACACACACACACACATATATATATATATATATATATATATATATATATATATATATATATACATATACCGTATGTGTGTGTGTATGAAGCATGAGTGAAAGGGGTTGGAGCAAGTATAATAATCCTTGGTAAAGTGATTGCTGATGTCGCAGGGAGGGCAATTAAGACTGAAGACCAGAAAGACATCAGGAGCCGATGGGATTACAAGTCAGATGCTACGGTATGGTGGTAATAGTGTGACTGAGTGGTTGAAATATGGGTGATGGTATGGTGGAAGAATGCAATTGGCCGAATTGCACGGTTATTGGGACTAGATCTGACGGGTGATGGTACGATGAGAGAGGAGGCAAGTCACGAATTAAGTTAAGAAAGAATGGCAGGTTAGAGAGCACACAAGAATTGGAGGATACTCTGAATTAACATAGAAGGTGGGAATGTATTCACTGATTGCTGACCCAGTTCTCCTGTATGGAAGTGAAACGTTGTTGCTGTTGGATGAGAGTGAAAAGAACACGTTTGATGATGCTGAGATGTAGTGTACAAGGCGTAGGAAGAATGGCAAAGGTTAAAAATATACAGATGTGTAGATGAAGTGATAAAGATTAGTATTAGGTTACAGAATGGATTAGTGTGTTTAGAGAAATGTAGAGATATTAGATGAACTTGTAAAAAGATCAGTATAGGCTAAGGAATGGATTAGTGTGTTTAGAGAGAGGGTGGTCCTGTGGAAATCGGGGAGGTTAGTTTGGTGAAAAGAATGTATAATTCCGAAGTATTATGACGGAAGATGAGACGAAGACTTACAAGATGCTGGATGGATAGTATATACATGTGAAGTACTGGAAAGGAAGAGCTTTAATATTCTGGAATCGCAAGGGTACGTATAAGGTGAATATGCATATTGCGGTGTTCATACAGAGATTGACTTGTTGCAAACAAGCCTACTTTCTACAGGTATGAAGCGTTTATATCAGGGAAGGTTTTTGCACAGAACATCCACTACTCGGTAATTTTAGTACGAATGTGTCAATGACAGTTGTGTTATTTTACTTCCTGGGGCCAATCCCTGTAAGGGAAAACGAATTATATGTAATGGGCATTCGATTAATGTTGGCAATGCTGGGTATGGCCAGTACTGGTAAGATGACAGTTAAAAAAGCGTGGTGCTGGTACCTCATCTCGATTATACTTAATAAAACTAATATATATATATATATATATATATATATATATATATATATATATATATATATATATATATATATATATATTTATATATGTAAACAGAAACATAGCGTTTTTAGTTCAGAAATGTCCCTTTCAAAAGATAAAGAACATAACCTTTTTGTTCGCGTTTACGCGAACCCGTGGGAATGCAACGCTTTTAAAAAATGGCCGCTTGAAATAAAGAAACGAAAATAACAGTTCGTAAAAGCAGGAAGTGATTAGCTTCCGCTCAGCCTATACATGAAGGTAAAACTCGGCGAATGGAAAAACCAAAAATAGGATTGCGCGCAATAAAGAAAAATGTCGAAAATAAAAACGCTACGAAAAAAAAGAAAGTCGATCCACCTCCTGTAGACCGGATATCTGCTTTCTTTCTTTCTCCTTTCCTGTCAATTGGGGAAGGGAGTCGTAACCGATGCAGTGATGGAAAATGGAATAATTCCTCTCCATTTTTACAATTCTCTTCCCTTTCCTATTCGCACATTTCCGTAGAGGAAACCAGCGAACAGTCGAGGGACAGAGCACAGATAACCAACAACTCTCGTGACACCCGGGGCAGTTTCTTCTTCTCGGAGGAGTTTTGAATAATGCAAGTCATTATTCACAGGATATCTGACTTTGATTCTGATGGACCACGTGCTTACAACCGGTATCCCGATTTTAAAAGGAGAGGTAAAGATTAACTAAGACTGACCTAGATACTGATTTCTCTTTAGTCTTTAGATTAATAAACTATATGACATGCAATACATATTCATGGCTGCTCCACAACTGAACCAAGAGCATACTCTGCAATATCTTATGACAGGTTCCATATGTCCCACGTCAGTAATGTAAAGCTATAAAAAATACATTAAAAACCTTTTTGTGAAAGGTGTATGTCAAATATTGCCTAACAGGTTTTACTAGAAAATGACCATTAACATTCATCTTCGAAGCAAGCAAAATACATGTTCCTCAAGATAGTAAGGGTTTTTTTTAATATTTTTGTAACCTTAAGTAACAAAGGAAGAAACAAACTTCGAACACAGCACCAAAGACTGGTTACACTGAAATCAAAGTTCAAAGATCCACAGTCCTTCTCACCCTTTAAGCTTCGAGCAACATCAATACAGCAGCATTCAAAAATCGCAAAGGAGTTGCAGTAAATGGAAAACTGTAGTCAGAATATCAAAACAACGTTGCATCTCGGTAACCTTTGGTCACCCGATTATATTAGCGTTCCGCAAGGGGACACCGGAAACTGTATGGAATAGCCTTATAGAGGCGCTACAATCGACCTGCACGAAATAGTTTCAGATTAATTTCGATGCAAACTAAACTATTAAATGGCTACAACAATCATCTGATGAAAATTCAATGTATATAATATATACAATTAAGGTAAACATGAGCTACTAACCAATTGTCAAGTGTCTACAGTATGTAAGATTATTTTTTACTTATACATCTTTTAGAATGAAATATTCACAGAGGAAAATAAAAAAGGATACTCCTAGGAGCGGCTTAATTTCAAAAAGATTTCAAAATAGATAACTGCTAACTCACAATATGCCAAGCCAAACCTATATCCCCGTCGGTTTTCCTAAAACAGAAGAGTTAGCAATTGTAAGAACATAAAAAGATATATTTAAGCCGATAAAGCGGCAAAGGAAATTGGAAAAATACACAACACAGTTCAAGCCGATGCTCATAACTGCTCGATTTGATTTCATAAGTTGGTAAACTGGAGTCGTTACTACCACACTTATCGACTGGGAAGAACGTCAATAAGTAAAAAATGCGCCGAAGTTTCTTCGGCGAAGTCGAGTTTTCCGTACAGCGTATAATCAAGGACAC
>NC_089742.1:60471770-60496770 GCF_040412425.1 Macrobrachium rosenbergii | reverse complement strand
ATTATTATTATTATTATTATTAATTTTTTGTCTATCACCGTCATCCTATTCGACTGGGCGGTTTTTATAGTGTGGGGTTCCGGGTTGCATCCTGCCTCCTTAGGAGTCCAACACTTTTCTCACTATTATTATTATTATTATTATTATTATTATTATTATTATTATTATTACCTAAAACACTAAACTCCCACACCTTTTAATAGGCATATTAAGCATTCTTACGCAATAAAGAGTTGACAGAATACATGTATTAGAATGAGAAGTAAAAACTGAGTTAACAGTTTAGGGCTCTTGCCTAGATGACACTAGATATATTAAATATCAAGAAGGTATACTGCATGGAAGAGTGTAATCCCTTGAAATGATCGAGCAGTGATACTCCTTACCGAGAGGATTACGCTTGTGTGTAAAGGTTATCCTATATTGCACACACACACACACACACATATATATAATATACATACATACATATATATATATATATAATATATACATATATATGTATATATATATATACATATATATATATTTGAATATATATGTGTATGTATAGAGTGCGTTCCAGAATTTTAGGCGCCCAAAATTCTGGCACATAATGGCACGTGTTACTACGTGCCAGAATTTTGGGCGCCTAAAATTCTGGCACGTATTCTAGCACGTCCAGTACGTGACAGTATTTTAGGCGCCCAAAATTCTGGCACTTGCCAGAATACGTGCCAAAATTTTAGGCACCCAAAATTCTGGCACGCATTCTAGCACGTGCCAGTGTGTGCCATAATTTTAGGAGCCCAAAATTCTGGCACGTGCCAGTATGTGCCAGAATTTTGGGCGCCTAAAAATTTTTAGCATCGTTGCCGTGCGTATATATATATATTATGTGTGTATATATATCATATATATGTGTATATATATATATATATATATGTATATATATATATATATATATATATATATATATATATATATATAAATATATATATAAAGAAAAGACAAAATAAGGTAAAAATCCTTTGATCAGAACTCAGAGACTTAGCAATAACAACCCCTAATTACGCAACACCTCATTCATAAACGTTGTCTGGAAAATATCTAGCCAAAGAATAATCGTTCTCAGAAAGGACACACCATAAATAACGCGCCTTCTTGGAGAAATTCAAGGAAGTATACACTCCAAAAATAGGTCGTTTGGGAGCGTTTCACTTCCCAAAATACGCCTTGTTTTTGTCTTTGAATGAGCCAAGAAAAAAAAAAAAATACCCACTGTCATTATTATTCTTGGAAAGACCTAATGAAAGTTTAACTCCACTTCAAAATGTAAACCGATAATATTTTTGCTGTTATATGACTTCTTCAAACAGACTAATAAATGGTCGTTACTTCTTTAAAGCCCCGTAGGGGGCGTGGGGGTGGTGCCGTTAGTGCACCTAATGTGGTGCACTGTAGACATTGCCTAAGGTTCTTTGCAGCTTGCCTTCTGCCCCTAGCTGCAACCCCTTTCGTTCCTTTTACTGTACCTCCTTTCATATTCTCTCCCATCTTACTTTCAACCCTCGCCTAACAACTGATTCATAGTGCAACTGAGAAGTTTTCCCCCTGTTACACCTTTCAAACCTTTACGGTCAATTTTCGTTTCAGCGCTGAATGACCTCATAGGTCCCAGTGCTTGGCCTTTGGCCTGAATTCTATATTCAATTCAATTTTAATAATATGAAGCTCATCAAACTAGAGATTTAAGCCCCTGAATTAGCTAAACCCAGGAATGACATATACTTCTGGGAAACTCTGGTATGTCAAAATTTAGCACAAAAAATCCTCATCCTAAAACAGTTCTGATGCTTTGAATGATACCACTTTAAAAGAGATCTGACAAGTAGATGAGATCATTACGGGTAAACCATCGTTATGGACGTGACCTGACTTCAAGAATATTATACTTATGGTTCACTTATTGCCGTAAACAGATACCACAACTTCCTATGTAATACCTGATTCTCAGACAATCTACTTAGAAACTCATCTCCTGAACAGATTTCCGGAAAATCCTGATTTAACGAAATTAGAAAAAAAAAAAAAAATCTGTACCATAATGATCTAATCCAATTACGAATCTCTGATGATATCTAACAACATAAGAGAGGTTAGACTGTATAGCATTCTAGGTAAAAAAAAATCTTTTAAATTAAAATATATTGTACTTTACAAACAGTTTAGTTCATACCTTACAAAGTTTTAAAATAAAATATTTTGCATTTTACAAACAATTCAGTTTAAACTGTTAATCTTTTGAACGGATATAAACTAGACAACCTAAGCATCTGAAGTAGTAGAGCAACGATTTTTATTCTAAAAGAAATTTGTACCTTGAAGATGACGACCCTCTAGAGGTATGCCATTGGATGATTATGTGTCCTCTGAATGATCTGTCTCTAGTTAGATAACTTGCGGAATTAATTAATTATTGAAATAGTTTAGCCAGACCACTCAGCTGACTATCAGCTCTCATTGGACTGGCCCGAACGATTAGGATGAAATACCAGGTCTAGGCCATAGGCAAAGCACTGGAGCTAAATAGGTCATTCATTCGGCGTGGTGATGAATGGACTAGAATAAAATTAAAAACTGCACAAAGGCATATGCTTTTACACTTGTGGAAACGATCTAATCATATTCTATTGACGAGTCTGATGTTACGGAAATCCTAAAAAAAACTATTTTTGCTAAATACACTTCAGTGAACATTTTAGAATCACTCAAGCTATAGTAACCTCAAAACCAGTAACTTACATTTTGCTTCCTGTATTATTTAATGCGTGCGTCATTCACGAGTTTCTTCCAGAATCCCTACTCTTAGTTTACCTAATGCCATCAAATAACTAGCTAAAAGATGCAGCTGACCTTAGTAACTATCGCCCAATTGCAATCACTACAATTTCTTCAAAGACATTTGAACCTGTTCTTTCTAGAATATAGAATTCAAGCCAAAGGCCAAGCGCTGGGACCTATGAGGTCATTCAGCGCTGAAACTGAAATTGACAGTAAAATGGTTTAAAACGTTTAACAGGAGGAAAACTTCGCAGGTGCGTTATGAATCAACTGTTAGGATAGGGTGGCGAGGAAGATGGAAGAAAGAAAATATGAACAGAGGTACAGTCAAAGGAATGGAAGGGGTTGTAGCTAGGGGCCGAAGGGACGCTGCAAAGAACCTCTAGTAATACCTACAGTGCACCACATGAGGTACACTGATGGCACCACCTCCCCTACGGGGAGTCTACTCTTCTAGTGAGGCTTTCATCCTTTCTGCACACGTTAGACATCCAGTTTGGATTCAAATATTTCAAATTTAATCACTCAAGCAACACTTGCATCTATATCGTGAAAGAATTCCCCCCACTATTACTTATCATCAGCCTCACTTGTCTTTGAGAGAGTAAACCACTTGAAACTTTTTGAACCTTCATAAAAGGGGTACTCCCTTATATTTAATTGGCATATCATAACCAGCAATATGATATGGTAATGAAATATAAGGAAGTACCCCTTTTATAAAGGTTCAAGACGTTTCAAGTAGCTTATTCTCTCAAAGACAAGAGAGGCTGATGAAATGTAATGGTAGGCAATTCTAATGTCGTGCAACTTCGGCTCTCAAACGGACTTCGTCTAGATGGCATTCTCTCGCCATATCTATTTCATACATAAACATATGCCCTAAATGTTTAACAGAACTCGCTCCCAATCGGACGCACCCTCTGTTTCGTCGACTAAAAGATTTCTCAACTCCCCACCTGTACAATTCTCCAGGGACTTACTGATACCTGCCCTAGGTATGCTGATGAACTTGACATGTATATGATGAAACCAACATCCAGTGCTTATCGCTGTCTCCTAGATCGCTCAAAGACATTGAAGAGCCACAAATATCCCTCTGGAGTCACCATCTGGAATGCGTATATGTGTACTGCCGTATCTGGGATACATTATCATGGACGATCAAGAAGACATGGCTGACACAGAACAGAGGCCAAAACCGACTAGGAACATGATTGCAAGATTTGCCTTCTGTCACAGAGAAACCGTACTGCTGCTCTTCCGCTCCCATTGCTACAGCGTATATAGCAGCCCCTGTGGACGAGCTATACCTGAATGACCATGATTATGAGAAATATCACTGTTGTTCATAATGAAATTCTGAGGTGCCTTACTAACACGCCTCACTATCATTCTGCTATGTAATGTTCATAGAAAACCGAGGAAAAAAAAGTATATCTTAGTTTAACCAGACCACTGACCTGATTAACAGCTCTCCTAGGGCTGGTCCGAAGGATCAGATTTATTTTACGTAGCTAAGAACCAACTGGTTACCTAGCAACGGGACCTACAGCATATTGTGGGATCCGAACCACATTATGACGAGAAATGAAGTTCTATCACCAGAAATAAATTCATCTAATTCTTCATTAGCCGGTAGGAGAGTCGAACGCTGGGCCAACAGCGTGCTAGGCGACAGCTCTACCCATCCTCCAACGAAAACCTAGAAAACCGCGGAGATAATTTGAAAATCGTTGTTAGTTGATCAACCGCTTGAGAAATACTAGCAATCTGCTTATCCAGAGCATCTTAATTAAAAAGTGGTACAAGCATGAGACTTAAAAAAGTGCGTGGCTGGTGGGATAACATATCAGGATTATTAATATTGTAACTGCGCGTTGCCGTCCACCCTTCCTTACAGCAAACTGTACTTGGATACTGAAACTGTATATGGCTTCAAGCTGAAGGCAATTTTATATTATTACTATAATTATTATTGACAATGTTTGAGGGTAACTGTAAAATTTTTCTTTTATCTTAGTGTAATCTACATTTTATGTCTTGTGCATCTCTGTATATGGCCTTGAGCTGAAATGAAGAATACTGTTGATGGAAAGACTAGTATCGTTATCATTACTAGTATTAAAAAGTAAAAAATGCGCCGAAGATTCTTCGGCGCAATCGAGTTTTCTGTACAGTCGCTACAGCGTATAGTCAAGGCCATCGAAAATGGATCTATCTTTCGGTGGTCTCTGTATAATGCTGTATGAGCCGCGGACCATGAAACTTTAACCACGGCCCAGTGGTGACCTATCATAGATCGTTGCCAGAAACACAATTATGGCTAACCTTAACCTTAAATAAAATAAAAACTACTGAGGATAGAGGGCTGCAATTTGGTATGTTTGATGATTGGAGGGTGGATGATCAACATCCCAATTTGCAGCCCTCTAGCCTCAGTAGTTTTTAAGATCTGAGGGCGGACAGAAAAAGTGCGGACAGAAAACGTGCGGTCAGAATAAAGTGGGACGGACAGCCAAAGCCGGCACAAAAGTTTTCATTTTCAGAAAACTAAAAACTTACTGGACTTCAGTAAAGTTTTTATTTTCACGGAAGGAAGTTAATGCCAAATATAATCTTTCTAAAGCGGACCTTTTCAATCATCCAACATAACGACGTTTCCACTGTATAGATCCAGTCTATTAATACTTTCCTAAATATAAGTCTACCCTGAAGATACAGCATTTAAGGAAGAGAGATCCCACTTAATGAGAGATATACAACTCACCGATACGCTTAGAGAGATCTGAAGTAAAGCCATCTCCAGTAATTTCCTTTTAAGTGATTTGACTTATTGGTTTCTCCTCCTTTTACGTGATCCACCAGAATGGCGCTTCCCTTCCGAGAAATCTAACGAAGGGTTGATACTCTCCGGGTTTTACGAGGAACTCTAAGCTACAGAGTGCAGTCTCCATATCTCTATTAATCCACTTAACTATAATTGGACTTTTATTTACCGCTAACAGCAGCAAGGCCAACGCCTGAGAGGAAACAATGACAATAAAAAATAAAAAAATCATAATCAACATTATTTTCGCACCAGTCTCATTTCAACGAGAAATTCGTCAAACATTGAGGTTACATGAAATGTCAGATTACAAATGACGAAAATGTTTTCTATACGGACAACAATAATCTGCTTGCTGAACAGTGATATTTACTAATAGGAGAAACAATAACAAAACTAATATTTGTCCAAGTAAGTTATAAAATAGAGATATACGTTTAAGCACATGGGCTGCCAACCTCATTCCCAAAAACTTTCTGAGAAAATGGGGAGGCTGCACCCTTTGGGAGCCATTATATATATATATATATATATATATATATATATATAATGGCAACAGGCAACGGACCCAGAATCCATACAATGGTAACTACTCTTCATCTATCAGATTCTATCAGGGGTGAGCAATTTCCATTGTTTATATTCTAGCAATATTTCCAAGCCAGTGTGGAAACTAATCAGCCACGTAATCAAAACTGAACAGGATACGGAATTCTAGAGTTGGGTCTGTAATGGTTGCAACCGGTGGTAATTAAAAGTCAAATTTCCAATGACTACGATAAAAGAGAGAGAGAGAGAGAGAGAGAGAGAGAGAGAGAGAGAGAGAGAGAGAAATGCTATTGATTGCCAAACTACAATAAGCGATTTAAAAATTTCAAACATTATGTCGAGAGTACAGAAGAGTATGAGTAAATGTTGAAAAATTCCACAATAATTACCATGAACTAGTAAAGGAAAATAGAGAAGGGATTAAAACTGCAACAAAGATAATGGTTAACAGGTTCAAATGAATTAGCTTCCATGGGAAACAAAGACATTATTATTATTGTTATTATTATTAACAAACAGACTCATACGACTAAAACAATACCTATTTATTCTAAAACAATTTCTTCAAAAAGAAAAAATCTGAATGTACGATCACACACTTCGAAATTGGTGAAGAAAAAGCCTAAACGCATAAAGGCGCAGCGCACAATCTAAATCTTGCACGAATATCTCGCATTATGTCACTAAAACTAGACCTTCAGATCATTCTTCCGCGAAGGAGACTAGTTTATGCTTGAGCAAACTATAGGAAAATGTTAAGCCAATCTCGAGGTAACTGCGGCCAAATAACAGAGTAAAGCAGCCCATCCATTACCGGAAAATAAATCTGAAACAACCAGCCAGCAAGAAACCCTTTGATGCCACGGAGAAAATAGCCCCCATGTCGTGAGCGCTCCCGCCGTAATTTCCAGCGAAAACTTGTTGACAACATCCCAGCTGTACCACACAACTTCCGCTTCCCGCCACCAGGTGTCTTTTTTCGCGCCAGTTTTAAAACCTAAACATGGCAGCCCGGGTAATGATAACCCTTAATCCGCGAATGATGATTTCGGGAAGTGTTTAAAACGTAACACGCAACGAAATGATGATCAATTACGCGCAGTGGAAAGGGGAGGTGCAATTTACGAGCTCAGGTATAACCGACAAGATGAAGTACGAGGACAACGTGAGTCACACATCCATGATCCAGCCGAGATATCTCGGGGAGGACGGACTGAACCGCATAATCGCCGTCAAGGTGAAATTAGAGACTGCAAGAACTGATCTGCTTCTTCTATTGCTTTTCAAAGAAAAACTCGCGAAACGTGAGGTTGCAATTAGAATAGAATTGAATTCAAACTGAGAAATATTATAATACATACAGCGGGTCAATCTGAGGAGAATGTAAATAACAAGTCACTCACATGATACAACTAAAGAAATAATGAATTGGAATCATCGTTTTACGAAGAAACGGTCCAATACTTGAGGAATTTAAAGAACAAATAGAAGAGAGTATAGCCTATATACAAACATACATACATATAACACAGACACACACACATATATATATGTATATATATACTGTATATGTATATATACACATATATATCATTCAAACGTTAGAGAAATGGGGAAAGAGAAAACATCAACTTCAAGTGTTCAGCCCTTTAGTGGCAGGTAACATCACTTCTAACTCGGAGACCACTGGGGAATAAAAAAAAATAATTTCATAGCTTAAAAAGTCTGCCCTTTAGAGGCATTGTTATTGCTGACTACCCAATTCCTCCTAAACCCAAAAATTTTCCAGGAGGGTGTAGCCATCATATCTCAGATTATAAATGTAAATTAAGCCGTTCAAGACTACTGGAAAGTGTAACATACATGTCTTGATAAGCTTGACTGGGAAGTTTACGTTTATATGACGAGCAGAGTTCGGATGGGAATGATGTTTTGAAGAAGAAGAAGAAGAAGAAGAAGAAGAAGAAGGAGAAGAAGAAGGAGAGAGAGAGAGAGGAGAGAGAAGAAGAAGAAGAAGAAGGAGGAGGAGGAGGAGGAGGAGGAGGAGGAGGAGGAGGAGGAGGAGGAGGAGGAGGAGGAGAGAGAGAGAGAGAGAGAGAGAGAGAGAGAGAGAGAGAGAGAGAGAGAGAGAGGAGGAGGAGGAGGAGGAGGAGGAGGAGGAGGAGGAGAGAGGAGGAGGAGGAGGAGGAGAGGAGGAGGAGAGAGAGAGAGAGAGAGAGAGAGAGAGAGAGAGAATATTTAAATGAAACAGTAATGAAAACCTTCCAGACGACGACTCTGTCAGCTGACTATGTTACATACTGTATGTTATATGAATGAATGTAAATATTCATAGGTAAAATGTGTAAGCATTTATAGCCTATAAACAAATAAAAAACTAACGTTACCACACGCATACAAGCGCAATTATCACTCGCTTCAGAAGAGAATGCTTTCTTTTGTTGCAGCGGAAAGGAAACGGCGAAGAAGGAGGAGGAGGAGGAGGAGGAGGAGGCTCTAACTGAGAGCGAGGGCTCAACAAACATCACCCGGCATTACCACCACCGACTTCCTCCGGAGCCGAAAGACGAGAGATAAATATGAGCGGTTAGGCGTAGGACGACAGGTGGGTATATGCTAACGTGATATTACCCATGATGCACCTCCTGGGCAATCAAGTGCGGCTTGCAACCGTTCATTTGGGCTTCCCCCGGGACGGTCTCAATGGAGCCAAGCCGCCACTTAAGCTATCCACCTCGGTAATTTAAAGGATTGCCGACAAGCGCCATGTTGGTTCTGCCAAACGCTCTCTTGTCTTTTGTTATTATCGAATTTTGATATTCAATTTGATATCGTCTTAAATCGCCATTCAAGGAGCACGTCGAAGACCGGTCATTTCTTCTCGGGCCAGGTTATTCGCAGTCTCAAAGAAAGAAACGAAGGAAAAAATGAGACCATAATTTATACTCTCTGGAAACATCTTGAGCGATTTCAGTGCATGATAGAGTGTCGATTTGTAGCATCACGTCAGAGCTAGCAGCAGAGAATAAACCAAGATATACGCATTCACGCCCTCTTATACACTGTATCTTGCACTGGTATATACTGCACACATGTTATTCTTAAACGCCTTTTTAACATTTCCTGATTCGTTGCGTTTTCCAAAGAGTGAGGAAAGAAACATTTCTTGGAAAATGAATGAGAAGTATATCAAGAAAGTTTACATTACATCTTGCATTACGGTTTATTCTACACAGAAAGGGCTGAGTATTAAATGTCAAAAGTTTTCATAAAAGATGAACAACAGATATAAAACACAAGAATGTAGACAAGAGAGAGAGAGAGAGAGAGAGAGAGAGAGAGAGAGAGAGAGAGAGAATTGCTGAACTGGGGTAGCGCGTTTCAATGTCTGGGTTTAATAACTGATGATACCATATGGTAAAAAACCCTGGGTCCAACAAGACACACAACGTAGAATTGTAAATGAAACATAGGATAGAAGTGGTGTCCGCTCTCTCTCTCTCTCTCTCTCTCTCTCTCCAGACTCATCACAGATTTTGCACGACTGCGTTGCATCGTCCTTGTTCTCAATACAAAGCGTGATCATAATTCCAATACGTGTCATGTACGGGAGATAAAGCTTTGGCTTGCTAAGTAGCCCATAAGGCTTTCAGAAAGTGACACCACGAGCAAGGTTGCTAAAGCCAATTCCCAGGCGTTGAGCGTTACTGGTTTGCATCCATCTCTCTCTCTCTCTCTCTCTCTCTCTCAAACACCCACACACAGATGCACGCACTCACACATACACTTAAATGAGCATTCTTCAATTTGGTATTAGTTATTAACTAATCCGTCGCTTCAGTGTTTATAACCTGTTCGTGTTAAACAGAGGATAATATTTATGATTTCATTCATTTATGGTTTTTTCGCACTCTGAAAGCGAGTCGTCCTTTTAGTATAGTTTATTGTTCACTGCGCATACTCTAGGGCAAAAAATTCTTGATACACAGCTAATTAACAACGTACTGAAATCTTTCAATAATGTGACGATCCATTTCGAATATATTAAAGCTCAGAAATAGGAATAATCAAAATACTATTGTTCCTTACGTGAACACAATATTCATTTAATATTAATATGCCACGCTGCAAAAGAAAAAATCAACATAGGATTGAATTTCCTAGCCTCATTGTAGAGTTTTTTTTATTAAGTGTAAACACTACTCTTTAAAAATACAAAACGAAAATATCAAATTGTAGGTAAGTAATCCAGTATCAATGTCAATATTATTATCATTATTATTAGTGATACTTTGCTCACATTCTTAAGGAAGAAGTCTACGACCTCAAAAAAAAAAAAAAAAAAAAAAAAAAAAAAAACCACGTTGCCTATCGGCCTCTGACAAAACATAATGCCCGTGGGAGCAAAATGATAAAAACAGATCTATTTCCAGATATTATCAGAAGATTAGCATTTAGAACCACTTCCATAAAGGAAAAATGACAACTGTGCACAGTAACAATATCCGCTAACGAGATGTATATCTAACTGCGAAAATTACGACGAATGACGTAACAACGTGAGTATGAAAAATGATCAAGGTGATTTTAATCTAACACTGTTTTCACTTACTCTGTAAGGGATGTTATTGTTATTATTATTATTATTATTATTATTATTATTATTATTATTATTATTATTGTTGTTGTTGTTGTTGTAATGGGCATACACGATAACAAGAAAAACTGCAAGAACAGAATACTTGGTAAGGAAAGATAAATTAACAATCGTTCTGAATTTGTTCATTACCATCTTAAAACGTTACGGCGCATATTAATTTATTCACGTATATAAGATCCAGCAAACGCCGGCAATAACCATTAATATCCTGATAAATGAGACGCCCAGACAGAAAAAAAACAATTTAATTATGTTCGACCACTGTAACAAACAAGAATAAAAGAGAGAGAGAGAGAGAGAGAGAGAGAGAGAGAGAGAGAGAGAGAGAGAGAGAGAGAGAGAGAGGTAACAGTGTCAATAGACATCACCTTTAAGAAAGAACGAAGAGATTAAATGGTTGAGAAAACAATTTGGAAGCAAACGAGTGCCATAATTTTGTCGCTTTTCATACTAACAAATTACTGTATGTCTCGCTATGGGTGGTCTAGACGATCAACTTTTTTGAAGCAATATTTTGTGCTCCATTGTGTAAAAAGAAGCCTTCAGCATGCACCCCACGCGATTAAATTTGGGCGCAATACCAAGAAGTGCGCTCAAACTTTCATCATCTAGATTAGTCTTGTCCCCTTTAACAGGGTGATAAATTGAGCACTGGAGTTCAGGCGAGGTGACTTTTGTTTGCCGACATTTCGCAAAACTCCCTTTCCCTTTTTCATTAATTTCATTAATTCTTTTGAAAGCAATCTTAGCTTTTTGATCTGTTGCTACTAAGAAATTTCAAATATATTTAAAAAAAAAATTGGCAGGCATTTCCTTCATGTCAATATTTATCGGCCAGCATAAATCAAGCAACGTGGTTTGGTTAACTAAGAAGGACTTAGTCCATATTTCAGATGGGTTTTATAGACAGCACACAGTTGACGCCCTCGGCCGATGCAGACAAGGAATCGAGCGGTCTTGTCTTGTCTCCTCCAGTCGAGAGGGAACGAAAGAAAATGAGATATCCGTCCGTGATTCGACTTCGACCTTCTACAATCCGGCGATGCTATTCATAATCAGCAACAATATAGGTGACTGATGTCTGCCGGCATTAGTGCCTGATACGGACTGCCTCACAACACTAATGACAGATGATTAAGGCAGCTTTAATCACAGGAGACACTCGTCGCTGTTTGTAACTGGATGCAGTTTCATGCCAGTTATTACCCCTGATGGATTGGCATGAAAGCGACTGTGTCACTAACTGTAATTACACAGCAGGAGAAAACGCCAACCTCTCATGGTTCTGTTCTGCTTTTGTATTGCAGGCAAAAAATTACACGATTGTAATGGCCGGGTGGGTGCCGGGACGAATCATTTCTTAACACGGAAATTGGCGACAAGCGTACAATTAAACCAAACTCCATATGAAAGATTACCAAGCAGCAAAGCGCGCGCGCACACACAGACACACAGAAAAGCAAACCAAAGCGTAAAGCTTTCTTCTGTGGAGGGAGAGAACAAAGAACTCGAGAGGGACAACTGTCATTGTCTCGAATTTAAAATATATTGATGCTCACGAAATTATTCACGAGGCTCGTCACAGATTTGTAATAGAACACCCATAGCATGAAAATGCTTAAGATACCTCTCTGGATTATTCATCAAGAACCATCCATCCTTGCGTCGTGTGACAGCGTTATATCACGAAAGGAAGGGTTACGGAGAATCATGATGATACGACGTTGCTTCTTGGTTAATTTGGCTTCGGGGAAAGAAAAGTGATGCGACGCGCTTCTGAAAGGAGAGCACTATGAACCCTTTTTAATAACACGCATGCTGTTGTATATACACAGCTACTTTGAGGCTTACATATGCACCAAAAAAAAAGAACAATCGACAACATGTTGATTCAAAGAACTTGAAGTCGATAATGACAATCATATACTGCACACAGAAGCAACTGTAGGCAAATATATCTTCATGAACTGTCTATTTCCTATGAATCCGCAGAAAAATTTAAAACAAATAGAATAAATATTAACCAAATCAGGTGAAATCTTAGAACTCTGCATTAGTAACAAGACAAAGGAAAAGTGCATATATGAAAATGGGTATATTCGTCGATCAGCTGTTTCCCCTAATAAAGGCAACACCAGAGAAATAGCATCGTTGACGCTAATCCCGAGTCAAGGATGAACCTGCACTTACAAATTTTCCAAAATTTCCGCCTCTTCATTCACAAAAGCAGAATGATTCTCACCACTGAGTCCATCCCTCAATATACACTGGCTTTCACCTTACACTTTCTGGATATTAGGATAATCCGTTCAACAACGTCTTCCATCCCATCCAGCCAACATATTCTACATTCCTCTATTCTCTCCGCATGAACACGCCATCTCAAAGCAGTCTGATCCTTTTTCTTTATCAATAATAACCTTTCACCTTCTTGCAGTATCTTATACTCTTAAAACATTTAAGCTGAACTATTTCTAATTTGTTTTCTCTGACTTTATTCCATATCCACACTTCGTCTCCGTAAACAACGGATGGCTCCACCTCTCTGTCACAAACATTTTGGAGAGACCCTGCTGCACCTGAAAAAGGTTATAGCGAAATCGTCATTTCCTTACCCAGCCTGTCCTGAGACTCTCCTCTACTCTCACTCTACCAACGTCAATTATACTTATTGTCATTCATTGATCGTTACTACTTTAAATCTCATTTCGTATTTCTCATTTAACTAAGCTCTTTTGACAATTTTCTCAACTTCCCACCATCTCCAACTAATGCAGTAACGTCCTCAAACACCAGTCCCCTCAATTTTTCTTAACCACAACGTATCCTCTGACGTTTCTCTCTTGTTTTTCACAACAATCCACCTCTACAAATATTAAACAGCCTTGCCTTGAAGGCATTAAACCCTAGTGACTTGGACAAGTTTGTACATTAACCGTCACTCACGTTTCCCTCTTCTGGCACAAGCTTAGCTTGCACATTAAAAACAACTCTTACACGCTCTTAAAAATTACCTTCTGCACCATACACTCTCAACATCCCACACTCCTTATGTACACACACACACACATACAAACATATAAATATATATATTATACATATATATATATATATAAATATATATATATATATATATATATATATATATATATATATATATATATATATATATATATATATATATATATATATATATATATATATATATATATATATATATATATATATATATATATATATATATATATATACCTATACTAGAGAATACCGCCGTTATGACAATGCAGATGCAGTGGTGACACTTAAATAATACAGGGCATGGAGGATGGTAAATATCGATAAACCTTTCCTCCTTCAGATAAATACTGCACTGAAAGCAGACATAAAAAACAGCAGAAAGAGGGAATAATCGACAAGACACTAACGAAAGAGAGAGACTATCTTCTGAATATATTAAAATTGGTTTCACCTGATTGGTGTGAGGATTACCTCGTCGACGCCCTCCCGTTTTATGGTATACATTTTGACGAGGCGATGAGCGATGTCTTGTGTTTATTTTATTTCTCTTCTCTCTCTCTCTCTCTCTCTCTCTCTCTCTCTCTCTCTCTCTCTCTCTCTCTCTCTCCACCCAAACTGCGACCCACAACAGCCAACTAATAGCTAAGTACATAATTCATTGCGTAAGTTAACAGGGTCATGTTGTATTTTGGGGAAAACAATTATATTCATGGGTTCCTAAAATTGGCAACTGTACGCACCTATCACTGCACCATGAGGCCATGAATGAGAGAGAGAGAGAGAGAGAGAGAGAGAGAGAGAGAGAGAGAGAGAATTATAAGTTAGAAGGACAGCGTAAAAAAAGAAAAAACATGCTCTCCGAAATAAAGATTTCTCCACTTATTAACATCAGACGATAAAACAGCGGAAATACCACGATTCTTTATGCACGAACGTTAAAACCAATGAACATAAATTCTGGAGGACAGGAGTCGGGTACGATTGTCTATGATTTCACCTGGCCTAGACCTGAATACGAATGAAACATTCAACTTTTCTCGAAATTCCGGAGATGTACTCTCTCGACAATGCTTTTTATTTTTTAGTACCAAATCCTACACGAATTATGAAAGATTTTGATTTTGAAGCGTTTACGCAAAAGAAAAGTCGCTTCTCCGTACGCTGTTCGAAGTGAGAGGCTTCAGGGTGGGAAGGACTTGGAAGCTGAAGATAAATACAGGAGAAAACAATGAGCAGTGCTGCCACAGAACGCCGAGGAATAATAGAAAAGAATGATGCTGGGATAACAATGAGGCGCAATGAGGACACGAAAAGAGAGATGACAAGGCAAATACAGTAAGTGGAGCGGGTTTCAAATATGCCGTCGGGAGGTACGAAATTGATAACAGCTGATAATAATGTGATATGCTACAAATGTAACTGCAGAGGGCTATCATATTCCGTCGAGAGTGGAAGCCTTAATTTTCCTTTCCGTGAGACCCCGACCTTATTCACATATCAATGAACTGAATTCAATTGAATATAAAATTTAGGCCAAAGACCAAGCACTGGGACCTATGAGGTCATTCAGCGCTGAAACGGAAATTGACAGTAAAAGTCTGAAAGGCGTAACAGGAGGAAACCCTCGCAGTTGCACTATGAATCAATTGTTAGGAGAGGGTGGAAAGCAAGATGGAAGAAAAGAGAATATGAAAGTAGGTACAGTATAAGGAACGAAAGAGGTTGCAGCTAGAGGCCGAAGGCACGCTGCAAAAACCTTAAGTAATGTCTACAGTGCACCGCATGAGATGCACTGACGGCACTACCCTCCTACGGGGTCACATATCAATGAATCATTGTCTTACTGAAAGAGCTGATGGAAGAATTTTGTACAAATTATAACAAAATGTAACTTCACTTCACTTAAAGGAAAAATCAGATGAAAGGACTACATATGGCTTCGATTTATTGTGATGAGGGAGAACTCCACTAACAGGACACTTAGAGATGACACGTCTATCTGTCTATTCTAACAACAAGGTACCATCGTCGAGTCTCTTAATTCACGCGTATATAGTATTTGAGAGCCACATCATTAATTAATTGCATCTCCTCTGACAACAAAGAATGAGCCGTTTAGATTTTTCTTTTGCCTTTTACGTCTCTAAATAATGTTCTTTACGCTCTTCTGAGAGTCAGTCTTAATGCTGTCTCTCAGTTTTAGAAGCAGAGCAGTTATTAAGCTCGTGAGATCCTTAAGTAACAGTTTAATGTTCTGCAGCTCCCACCCAGATTCCATTTGCACAATAATAATAATAATAATAATAATAATAATAATAATAATAATAATAATAATAATAATAATAATAATAATAATAATAAGTATACGAAGGGAGAAGACCCTCTTTGAGACAAGTTTTGTTGAATAAAACGGCTGCATTTTGAGAATCGATTTATAATAATAATAATAATAATAATAATAATAATAATAATAATAATAATAATAATAATAATAAAATAATAATAAAATCGGGGTGAATAATAAAGGATATCGTACAAGTATGGTAGAAAGCGATGAAAGCAGACCACTAAAAATATTGTTGAAAGATAAAAAAAAAAAATCGTTTATTAAGATCTAAGCAGCAGCCCTTTGTAAAACGCGATACGAAAGCAGCAGTGATAAACAGCATTCGAGGAGGAACTCTACAAGACAACATTTAGAATAAATCATTTGATGTTAAATAATGAAACTTGTACAAAACACAAAGTTGGCCTTTTACATAATGGCAGTAGATGGCTCTCTCTCTCTCTCTCTCTCTCTCTCTCTCTCTCTCTCTCTCTCTCTCTATATATATATATATATATATATATATATATATATATATATATATATATATATATATATATATATATTATTGATTGCAGCCGCACACATACACCTGTAATTTAAACACTGAATCAGGAGCTATATCAAGAGAGGAATAAACTATAACAACGCTTGGCGCTGAGGTAGGAAATCGACTGATGTAGCAGAAGGTTACATAATGAAGCACAAACAAAGGAAGAAAAATTCTACATATACAAAATGATAAAGCCACTCTGAATGAAGGGCGACAAAAATCACGCACATATGAAACAGAAGGTAAAATAATGCAATACAAGTAAATCAATGTAAATACATAAGGAGACGACGATACAATTCTATAGGGAAAAATGCAGCATAGGGCAGGCCGAGACGTGTGGGTCTGCAACCTTCAACACTGCAGAGCTGTAGTTCAGCCGCGCCCACACCTGGCATCTCTATTACTGACCCAAACGCCCACCTACGGACAGAGCAACATTTCTGATTAGGTTCTTACTTCCTAATCAGCGCACAAAAAACTCCCGTTGAAAAATCGATGTGGCAAGATAAAAGGTAAATACAGTAAAAATTAATTGAAATTTTTACTTTCATTCACCTGTCGGGAACTGTACACACAAAAATTATTACACACTATACGTCAGATATTATTTCTGGGGTTATACGCCTACAACCAAGCAAGTGGGAACTAATAAATAAATATTTACATAACCAGAGAGAGAGAGAGAGAGAGAGAGAGAGAGAGAGAGAGAGAGAGAGAGAGAGAGAGAGAGAGAGAGAAACTTATAGTTACTTGGGTGTGACGTTCGTCACAATTCACTGTTCAGAAAGTACTTGCATACACAACCGCTAACATAATTTTGAAGAAGGAAAAATCTATGAAAAGTTCATAGCATGACGCTACTTTCCCAAACCAAAGTCTCAGTAGCATACTATTACATTTTAGAATTTTTCTGAATGCATGATCAGTGGAGAGAAACACACATACTTATTCTTTTATCATCATTATGGTCACTGTCTTGATGAGAAATCTTTAAAAGAATAATGTGACCAAAAGCAAAAAAAAAAAAAAAAAAAAATACACACACATTAAAACTACAGAAAAACTGCAGGCACAACTAGGTATAACCATTCTTTTCTTAACGAAAAAGGAACAAATGTTTGAGCCTGAGTGTATATGCTATATGAATACCGTACTCAGTCCTAAATACTTGGCTGCTCAGCTTCACTGGACACCGTTGTCCTTGTGACGTTCCCCAGGGCAGAGAAGTGTTTGGTAGATAGTTTAGTAGCTCATAAGAGAGTTTGTGCCCAGTAAATGGTGGTGGGGTATCTTTCACCTGTGGCTAAAAGCAGACATTTCTTTTTTAGTTTTCGGTAAAAGAAAAATATTGCGCCGGCTTTGTCTGTACGTCCGCACTTTTTTCTGCCCGTCCTCAGATCTTAAAAACTATTGAGGCTGGAGGGCTGCAAATTGGTATGTTGATCATCCACCCTCCAATCATCAAATATACCAAATTGCAGCCCTCTAGCCCCAGTAGTTTTTATTTTATTTAAGTTAAAGTTAGCCATAATCGTGCTTCTGGCAACGATATAGGATAGGCCAACACCGGACCGTGGTTGAAGTTTCATGGGCCGCGGCTCATATAGCATTATAGCGAGACCATCGAAAGACAGATCTATTTTCGGTGGCCTTGTTTATACGCTGTAGCGGCTGTACAGAAAATTCGATTGCTCCGAAGAAACCTAGGCGCATTTTTTACTTGTTTTATTTACTTTACGATTCCGTGAACTGATTATTATCCACGACGCTCTACATGACTTGACAAACACTAGACGGATGATGCATTACTTTTCAGTTCACTAACTGCGTGGCATATAAACAATTTGTATCCAAGTGTATGTGTACAAGAGGAATGAAAAGTTAAGTATATCTTAGTTTAACCAGACCATTGAGCTGATTAACAGCTCTGCTAGGGCTGGCCCGAAGGATTAGACTTATTTTACGTGGCTAAGAACCAACTGGTTACCTAGCAACGGGACCTACAGCTTATTGTGGAATCCGAACCACATTATGACAAGAAATGAATGTCTATCACCAGAAATAAATTCCTCTAATTCTTCATTGGCTGGTCGAAGAGTCGAACGCTGGGCCAACAGCGTGCTAGCCGAGAGCTCTACCCACCCCATCAATGAAGAACTAAGAGGAACGAAGAACGGATAAGTATGACCAGGTCATTATTAAACATATTTTTTCATACAGTGGGACAGATAGACAGACGTCGAGTCAGACTATCATACCTGCTTTCCAGCCATAAAAAAGTTGTATTCTAAATTCCTTGCTTAGTTTATATGTTAAAATACTTTTAGTTTGCACTAATAGTCAATAGTGACGAAGCTAAAGAGTACTAGCAGCTAATTAAACAGCTATGAATGTCAGAGTTGATTAGACACTGAATAAATTTACCTGTCTTTTTGGGGTTCAAGACCTGTCTGTCGTCATTCACAAATGAATTGGAGGAAAGCCTCTTGAATGATTGGAACCAATGACTACAACACAAATCTTTTTGTAACAGCTTTCTCTTTTACTGACTCATATCGTGAAAAAGTGTGCTGTCGAAATGTCGTACACACAACACACACACACACATATATGTATATATATAATATGTGTGTGTGTGTGTGTTTGTGTGTGAATTTGTTCGCCCATGTCTGCAGGAAAAATTCTTCCATAGAATCCTTTATATATATATATATATATATATATATATATATATATATATATATATATATATATTATATATATATATATATATATATATTATACATGTGTGTGTGTATTTAAGGTACATGTCTCCATACAAAATTCTCAAAAATCACTGAATCCACATATGTGGACTCTACTTCGCAAATAAGGCTAAACAGGAGATATTAAGTGAAGTCAGTGAACTGTAATCTTTACTTTTTTTTTATATGCGCTTACTTCAGCGTACCAAATCCACCCTAGATTATCTGCCATATTTACACCTACGCCATCCTTCACCTCCAATGTTGTTCATAAAAAGAGAATATTCATCTTTAACCCGAAACTTACATAACAGAATGAAGAGCGATTCTTATTTTGTCTACACTCATCCACACCCAACCATACTTCCTCTCTCGCCACACGCACAAATACAGACAGACAGACACAACACACACACACACACACACACACACACACACACACACACACAGACGCCTACTCGCAATCAGAGTCCTCCTCCTCCTCCCCTCGCTGTCGTCATCCTTCAACCCCTCTCTCCAGCAACCTCACCCCAGCCCCTTCCCTCAAAACCCCTCTTAGTCAAAGAAGCAACCATCTTCTGTAAAAAGAATTTCACCACAGTCCGGTAATTTGACGCCACAATTCTCTTTTTATTGAGACCTACCCTCCGTGACGAGGCAGGCCTTTACATTAATGGGGACTTTGGGCCGGCTGTGACAGTCCCCATTGAAAACTTTACCAAGTGTAATTTTCCCCGGACAGGTGAGAGAGAGAGAGAGAGAGAGAGAGAGAGAGAGAGAGAGAGAGAGAGAGAGAGAGAGAGAGAGAGCAGGCAGACGGTGGAAGTTAGTTCCCATAAACTAACGCAGCAGGATTATAGAAGTAATAGGCGAGGTATAAAAAGGGAAATATGGGATAAGAGATGACCCATATGGAAGGGGAAAACCTTTGAAGATGGATACATTGGAGTGAAAGCATAAAAACTCACCCTGTTTCACATAAAACACATACAAAGAGGCAAACATAAAAAGAGAATTTCATGTTTAGCTGTCTGCAGACACATAGAGACGTATATGCATCACTTTATTTACGAGGTTCTACTCCCTTAATGAGCATTAAATCTCTCTCTCTCTCTCTCTCTCTCTCTCTCTCTCAGTATATAGCACATAACGGAAATAAAATCTCTCTCATGTTTGTCTGGATTGCTTAAACACACACACACACACACACACACACAATATATATATATATATATATATATATATATATATATATATATATATATATATATATATATATATATATATATATATATATATATATGATTATAGCCTTCTATCATTCTCGTGGAAATCTGCATAGAGTAAATTCTGTAATACTTTCAATCTGTGTGATTGTGTCATGTGACAATAAGGACTGTCTCTTTCCTCTCCTCTCTCTCTCTCTCTCTCTCTCTCTCTCTCTCTCTCTCTCTCTCTCATTCTTTGCTTTCATATTGCATATCTCTCATTTGGGACAGTTTCTCATACATGCCTGTTTAGCATATATACAGTTGCACTCTCTACAACCACTTTTTCTCGTAAGGACCTGAACTCTCTCTCTTCTGTTTTTTGTAGTGTGCATAAAGGGCATTCTCTGTGCAAATAAGGACCCTCTGTCTGTCTGTCTGTGTTCATGTTATACATTGTTACATCGGATTCATCTTAGAAAGACCATGTTCCTATGAATAAGGCATCCTTATACATTTTCTCTATCATCTTTACATACATATATATATGTATATGTGTAGACATACCTAAATAATATATATATATATATATATATATATATATACATATATATATATACATGTATATTACATACATACATATATACTGTATATAAATATATATACATTATATATATACATTATAAGAAGATATATATATATATATATATATATATATATATATATATATATATATATATATATATATATATATATATATATATATATATATATATATATATTTCTCAGATGATACAGTACTGACATTATGTAGTGAAGAGAAACTGCAGAGAGTACTGAAAGAATTTGAAAATTTTTGCATATGGAGAAGATTCAGCATACAAGCGACAGGAACAAGATGATGAGGGTGACCGCAAAGCAGGAAGATGGAACAATAAATATTAACATGGATGGTGGTGGAAACACTGGAGCAGTTGCTTAGTATAGGTAAAAGGAAGTAAATATAATAGATGAAGGTATGAAGAGACGAAATGCGAGTCACAGAATAGACGAAGCAAAGAAGGAATGTATGAACAGACAGTAGATTTAACTCTCCGTAATGGAATTAAACTGTGGAAGGTGAATTTGAATGAAATAAAAACAGGTGATGATGTCGAAATGAACTCTGTAAAAGGTGACAAAAAGAATTCCGAGTCTGATCTATGTGGACGACGCAGAAGTGGTAAATTGGTTAGCTATTGTGACAGGATTGATTATGGAGTGCTTTGAGACGGTCTGAAAGTCAAGTTTTACAGTGAGCTATAATCTCCTAGGAAGACCGTGGCAGAACCACCTGGTTACTTAGCAACGGGATAAATTGGCCGAACCACATTATAGAAAAATGAATTTCTATCACCAGATTTACAAGAAAGCCGGCGGGAATCGAACCCGGCCCATCGAATGACGGTCTGAAGCTCAACCAACTCGGCCAACAAAGGGCTTTTGAGACGGTCTGATTCACGAAGAAGAAAGTGCAATAAATGGAGTGAAAGATAGAAAGGTGAAAATTTAAAGTTTGTGAGATAGCGGTGAAAATTTAAAGTTTTGAATGTGACAGTGTCCGATGTCTTCTTTATTCTCTGAAGTTGCCCCCTGGTAGGGAAACGGATCAATAATGAAGAATTGCGTGCATGTGTGTGTATTATGTATGTATGTATGTATGTATGTATGAACGTGCACGTGCGCCCCAAAGGTGTCACTTGATGAAATTTGTCGTATCCTTGTATTTCTCTAAGATATTCTGACTTCAGGTTTTACCTCTAATTTTTTATAACCTCCCTTTTAAGGAGACATTTTAGTCTTGCTTGCTCGCTTTGCACAGAAGTACGTGCTCTTGCCCGTATACACAATACGCATACACATTTAGATACATGCACACCTATAATAAATACACACACACACACACATACAGTTCATATGAATGTATACCTATAAATTCTGAAATCAGAATGCGATTACAGAAATTTATGCGGCAGATTTGTAAGATACCAGAGGTAATCTAAATCTACACAACGTGGCTGGGTGGGTGGTTCCAAAACCTACGACCAGGGTACGGCGGGGAGGGGGGGGGGTTTTGGGGGTATGGATTCTTGCATTTCTTATAATTACAGCCCTTGAGCACCCTTGCAATTACATTCGTCTGAACACAATTGGTTGCTAATGAGTGTACAGAATAAAACATATGGATATTATGTCTGATAGTGAAATAATTCTCAGCACTCAAGTAAGCAAAGCAAGCGGGGTAGCTCTTTAAACTGTATATTTGCCCGAGATTATCTTTGGATATGGAATCAGCTTAGAATACGGACTGTTTTCATCTGTATACATCTATCAGTGTATCTCCATTTGTTCAAGATACATTATTAAAGATATAAAATCCTTGTACCGTACATCCCCCGCCTTGACCGGTAAGTGAGTTATTTAGATTGGTACGTACTGATTACCGTGGAATCCGGACCCAGTTCCCTGAATTACAGCCTCATTTGTAACGGCAGTACAAACAATACACAATAAAGCAGTAGAACACTGGACAATGCAAAATTTGACTGGTCTTCAACAACTACACTGATAAGCAAGGAAGAAAACGTCTAGTATAATTGCAGAACACATATTACCTAACCTTGTTCTAAATAGGTCGTTCTCTAAGCACTAATATAAAAGCGCAGACAGCGAAAAAGCAAAATGAAAATAAAGACAATAAAATGAAGTGGAAATCTTTAGAGAGAGAGAAAGAGAGAAAGAGAGAGAGAACGAAACCTGCAAATGAGAGAGAGAGAGAGAGAGAGAGAGAGAGAGAGAGAGAGAGAGAGAGAGAGAGAGAAACTGAAAATGAAAAAATTAAGACAGTAAAACTCAAGTAGAATTCATATGATGAGAGAGAGAGAGAGAGAGAGAGAGAGAGAGAGAGAGAGAGAGAGAGGAAAATACGACGAGAGGGAACGAAACTGCAAAATGAAAATTAAGACAGCAAAATCAAGTAGAATTCATATGAGAGAGAGAGAGAGAGAGAGAGAGAGAGAGAGAGAGAGAGAGAGAGAGAGAGAGAGAGAGGAAAACAAATGCATATCTACGATGCATATCAGTGTGATTTGTAAAGCAACGTTCATCTCATTTGAATGCTTAAAACTAAAAGGATCTAAATACAGAGGATGAAAGAACATAACGTCTGAAAACTTCAAGATGATAACGGTAAAAATCATCATAATAGTTTTGATTTTAAACACAATACTAATAATAATGAAGAAATCAAGCATATAACTATACCACAAATTAATGAGGTGTGAAATGAAGAAACTAACATTAATTTAATTAGCTGCTTATCCAACAATAAGTCGATATTGTATTAAACAACTTAGTATGAGGAGGATGAGTTAAGGAGCAATAGTACTTGACACAGACTAAACTAGTGATTCTTAACCTTGGGGCACACCCTCCTTAGGGGGGCGTCAGCAATTTCGAAGGGGGGGCGCGAGCCCCAGGGAAAAATTAAAAATTCTCTAATTAAATTAGTTACTCTCTTAACATGAGTCGCTAAGAAGCAGTGTCAAGTATTTCACTAATTTATTCCCAAAAGAATAAAAGCACCCCTTCTTTATCTTTTCTTTTCAGTTTCCTTTAAATCTGGGAGGGGGCGTGGAGGGAAGGACCAGCTCTTAGAGGGGGCGTGGTAATAAAAGGTTAAGAACCATTGGTCTAAACTTTTCAACTCTCAAAAGTTTCAGGGCTATTAATGACCTAGAACATAGTATTAATTTTAATGATACTCGCGCTAGTAACAGAACTAGCACACCCTAAATAAGAGAACCATCACGACGAACCAAAACAAGGAATAAGCCTTCATCTTGCAAGTCTTCAAAACTTCCCATCTCCTTCGGCAGCATTAACGGGGCAGTCCTTAAAAAAAAAAAAAACTCGTGAGAGCAGGTCCCAGCGGCCTAAATTGGCCCATGCTAAAAGAGGATACAAAGATAGCATCTCCGTTAACTGAGTTTTGGCTTCGTGTAAGCCTTGATTTTGGTGAAAGAACGTGAAATAGGGGCGCATTTAGCTATAGCGGTTGGACATGCGTGTGTTGCGTTGAGGGGGGGCGGGAAGGGGGAGAAGCTAAGAAGAGAGCGGTGTAGGGTAATTTGCAAAAGACTCAACAAAACCTCGTTCTGTGGAAAGCCCGCGACTTACACACACTACTAGGCTATACTACCCACCGGAACAGCCACTGAGTGGAAAATTGTTGGAAATTGATGAAA
>NC_089742.1:60461770-60469270 GCF_040412425.1 Macrobrachium rosenbergii | reverse complement strand
ATAACGGACAAAAGTAATCAGGGTGCCATCGAAATGTGTGCCATCTTAAAACGGGAAGTCCTCCACGAGATCATTTTCATAGTTATCGGAGTTAAAATAACCGTCAGATGCTTGTAAGCTCACAATTCTTCTCATAAAGGAAGCTAAAATTGGTCCCAACTCTTACTTCTTTACTAACCAACGAGAAAATAAAGGTAATCTTGTTACCAGTGCATTCGTGTCATCGCAGTGAAAGATTTTTGCGACATGAAAATAGCTCTCAGGTTTCACTTCTCAGTAAATGCTGGTGTGAAAATTTTAAGATAACTTTTGTTTAAGGGACTGGTGTCAACTACTGACGAAAAATTTTCAGAAAAATCGATCTTTAGTGAATCTCGCATCGAATACATCGTCACCATGGCAACTCATTCTCCAGATATTGTTGACACACTCTTTAGCTATTAAGTGAGACTTAGTTTAGCTCTATCTCTAATAGTTTTAAAGCAGTAGCTGTTTTTACCGACGCATACTAAAATACCGCTTTTCTTTTACTTTTTTTTTATTGCAGATTTTGCCTTCAGCAATTAAGAGCAGAATCTAGGTGGAAATAGTGTCTTTCAATAACATTTTCAGTTACTTATATGCGTTTTTGTAACCCAAGTTAATATTTGAGTTAAGTACCACAGAAATCAATGGCAGCAACGGCAAAGTAGTTTGAGCCGTTTGGGGGGACATAATATCCCCTTTTTTGTTGCTATCTGCGCTGCCAAATCATCATCTCACGGGCCTTGATCTATGCATTTATGGACCTCTACCCTGGATTTCCTTAGCCATGGGTTCAAGTTCACTCGGTAGAGGATGATACAGTGAAAAACACTTTTCTTTGCTTACTTATTTTGTATTATTAATAGTTATATATTATATTTATTCATAAAGTTGTACTGTTTTTCTTTAACTAATACTTTTATCTATTGTTTTATATTATATAACTGCTTATATCATCATTTCATTTCTATGTACTTCTCTTACTCCTTCCTTCCTTCCTTCCTCTATTTTTTCTCAGGGCCGCTCTATTCTGCAGACGCTTGTTATGAAAGATCATGGTCTTGCGGTGCTTCTTAGAAGAAAGTGTACTCTTTATGAATAATAATAATAATAATAATAATAATAATAATAATAATAATAATAATAATGAAAGTCAGAGCATCATACTGGAAAATATAGCATAAGGCTAGGTGCAAAGACCATTCATAAATATCTTTTTGGAAAGTTTGCGGCTGCCAAAAAGAGACTCAGTTTGGATCAGATACAGAATGAAATTCGACAAAAGAACTCACTTCGTCTAAGGTAGTGAAAGAGGCATTATACAAGACATTACTGGATTTCTCTTTATAATGATAAAAAAAAAAAATGGACACTGCTGCCATCACGATGGCTGGCAGTGCATGTTTGCACACATGAAAGTGCATAATAAAATCTCACTCAGCTACTGAATACTGCAATGCCATTCCTTTAATTGACATAATTACAAGTCAATCGCAACGGTATGGATAATCTAATGCACTAAACAAAAGCTCGGGGTAAAAGAGAAGAGTAAATGTCCACGAATTTAAAAATAAAACCGAAGAGGTTCGTAATTGGAACGCGTGGCTGCCTCCGGCCTGACCTTGGGAGGCAGGAAATTAAAAACGCATATGACAACATGCAAGAGTTGATAGATCAAAGATGGATATGAGTCTTATGAAGGCTCCTTGATACAAAAGGACGAGCCAGTTCATACAATATTAACTTATTACAGACGAGAATTAAGTCACCAGGAACGCACCTGGGGAGCCTCCTTTTATTGCCTCGCTGTTATCATTAATGTTTAATTAGTTTTTCTTAATTATAGTTTCAGTCTAATGAATAAATTGTATGCTGTACAGCTTCAATTATGCAAATTTATTGTTATATCAGCCGTTGTTATTGTTTTATGAAAGACAAAAGGAATATTGCTGTTTCTTCCATTACTGAAATGGACAGTTCACGGCGCTCTACATACTCTTAAGGGTAATGCTCTACTTAACTGATTGATTGAAGTATGTATATTTTTGTTGTGGCTGATGGATCATTTCGGGCGTTCCAATAATTTAATCGCCTCATTCCAAAAGTAAACCTATAACCAGCGGTCAAACTCTGGGCTGTCCCATGCACTGTATCATGGCCTTTCATATACGTATCAATGTCTTGAATAATTTAAAAGTATTTTGGGTGGAAAGCAATACGGGCGTCATGACGCTACTGTAGTCGTTGCTGTGATTCCTTGACAGATATATACAAATATGAATCAGTTAATCAATCATGTTATAAAACATATTAAGTGGAGCTAATAAAAATGTTAATGATCTCTTCTTGTCTTTTACTTTTCTCTTAAAGTATTTTGCGATATGAGGAACAGGAGGCTTCATATACTAATTCCAAGTGCACAAAAATCCATGAAAATCAACTGATTTACTGTGCCACCCTCTACCATCCGTTCTAACAATGGTAAAACGATAAAAGCAAATTCAGAAAAACACATACTCAAACCAAACCAATAAATCTCTACATATTTTCACGATCGATTACACTTCCATATCGTAAGACGGAATTCAAGTGGTAATTACGACCATTAAATGTTTAACATCCATTATTCGTAAGAGGACGCAGAATTAGAGTGATATTTATGGCAATCCTTTATAATTAAACTCTAGTACCGTGCTTCTTCGCCAATCGCAAAATGAACATCAAAGTTACTTCTAGACTTATCTTCTCTGCTAAGACGAATGAATATATGCTGAAATAAAAAATAAAAAAAGTAACATGAGCAATGACCCACACATACACATGCACAGTAATGCTTTTTTCACTTTTTATAATCTTCTCAGTTATGACAATTGGTATACGATGAAAGGGTAATTTACGAACAATGATCCAAACACACATAAATACACATACACACAGATACATACATATACTGGATTATACATATATATATATATATATATATATATATATATATAGTTATTAATTATTTGGTATGTTCACTTAATGTTTAATACCAGACTACAGTCTCATTTCTGGCAACTACAGTTTGTTTTATTGGTTAAAAGTTCTTCAGCTCCAAATACTACTTTCCTTTATCAGCCTATATTTACATCAATTTCATTTGAATTAAACTTGTTTTTAAGTAGATTTTCGAGCAGTTAAAATCGAGTAAATTCTATCATTCACATAGGACAATCTCGGGTGTTAAGTTACCGATAGCATTCTCAACATAAACTGTATTGAATTGAATGTAAAATTTAGGCCACAGGCCAAACACTGTTACCTCATACATGAGGTCATTCGGCGCTGAAACGGTTATTGACAGTTTAGTTTGCAAGTTGTAACAGGAGGAAAACCTCGCAGCTGAACTACGAATCAACTGTTAGGAGAGGGTGGAAAGTAAGATGGAGGAAAGAGAATATGAAAGGAGACACAGTAACAAGGAACGAAAGAGGTTGAAGCTAAAGGTCGAAGGTGCTCTGCAAAGAACCTTAAGTTAGTGAAAAAATGTATATAATCTTTTTCTGAAGATTTCAGTTTCCCTTTCCTTTTCTTTAAAATAGGAATTAAATAAGGTTTTGGTGCTTCCTCCTTCTAAAAAAAAATAGTAATTTTATTTCCCCTTCTCAAAATAGTCATTTGCAAAGTCAGTTGCACTTGAATCATTTAAATATTTAAGTAATGAGACAGATTAGCTTAAACTCTTTATTTTTAAAAGATATTCCCTTTGTTGTTTTTTTAGTGTGGTGAACAGCGAGGTTAGATTTAAAACAATGATCAAATCTAACTTCGCTGTTAAGCCACACCTTTAAAAACAAATGGAGCAAAGTAAAGGTTATCTTTTCGTAAAAATAAAGATTAATTCAATAAGCTAATCTGTCTCATTACTTAAATATTTAAATGATTCAAGTGCAACTGACTTTGCAATGACTATTTTGAGAAGGGGAAATAAGAATTACTATTTTTTTTTTAGAAGGAGGAAGCCACCAAAACCTTATTTAATTCCTATTTTAAAGAAAAGGAAAGGGAACTGAAATCGACCGTGGCTGTCATCAGAAAAAGATTATATACATTTTTTCACTAACTTCCAAGAAAAGGAAAACTGAAATATTCAATTTTTCTTGAAAAACTGTCAAAAGAAATGACCCAGACTTATCGATGACTATCGATGTAAAAGACTTCAAAAAGCAATAGGACACTTGCAGCTGTACTAACATCAAGCACGCACACACACACGCACACGCACACACACACACTCATACACAAACGCACTCAAAAGGATATAAAAAAGAAAACTAGTGTGATGATAAAACGTGGAAAAAAAAATGGTGACTTTATTCTACTTCATCCTTTGTGTGTCTTTAATTTCCAAGAATCTCTTTCCTTTCCATTTTTTTTTTCTTTATTCTATATCGCTTCCTTTTGTAGCGCTGATTCCCCTACGAGTCCGATCGTAGGAAGGCTTTCACACAGGGGCGACCGGAAGCGCCGCCGCATTCACAGATCCTGTCAATCATGGGGCGGCGTCACCTCTATTGTGCCAGTGACTCTACGACAAAAGGAAGAATTAAAAGAAAAAAAATATATAATGCGACCTCCAGTCAGTCGAAAGGAAAGACGGGGGATAGGAAGGAAGAAGAGCGAGGATAGGGGAAGGAAGGAACAAAGGATGGTTTTGGGGGCGGCGAGGGATAGACGAGAAAGATAGACGATGGGCGCAGAGAAAATAAAATTGAAATACCATATTACATATATATATATATGTGTGTGTGTATATATATATATATTATATGTAATACATATCTATTATATAAAACACACACATATACTGTATATATATATATATATATATACATACACACTTCCAATGATCTTTTAACTAATCAATTTCCTCAAAATTTCTGGATATTCTTATTACTACAAGGGTTGAATCCAGAGAGGAAATAAATGTACGAAGTTATTTCCTTCCTTTGTGGGATTCTAACCGACGAATGGCAGTCGATTGAGGTTACAATTTAGCGCAGTGGACTACTTTCTAGCCAAACTCTTAACAGCATGCGTGGGTTCGAATCCTACAATGGAGGGCAAGCGCTCCTTTGTTTATTGCCAATCTGGAAAGATGGCCTTTACTTCTAAGGACTGTATCCAGCTCATAAAAAAAAAAAAATTGAATTCCTCCAGCATTTTCGGAAGCATGGGTGCTATTGGCCCGGCCTTTTCTCTTCCATTAAAGACACAAAACGTGGGATGAGTAAAGGAGGCCGCGACGACTCCCCCTCCCAACATCGTATGTGCTAAGTGATATTCACCAGGTTGGAATAATCCCATTAGCTTTTTAATTAACGAAAGATCGATCCCCTGGAGAGCAGCGACGCCATAGGTAACCGACGAGAAGTAAACCAAACCGTAAGTATGATCATTAATGTCATTAGAGTAGAATTTTTCGTAATAACGGAATTTTACTTTCGTAATTTTCAACTATTTTGAAAATAAAGAGGAGTGAGATCTAATCTACACTAGAAAGGAGCTTGGTGCTTCAATAACGTATTGTTTAACATATGCTAAGTTATGTATACAGGCATATAAGTAAATGTTACTCAATAACTAGCCAGTCATTAAAAGAAAATCGTAAGCATTAACATAAGAAAACATATTGTATTTTTAATAGGAAAAAATTCAGGTCCTTCAGAGGATATCAACACGCTATTTATCTCGCCCTCTCCTTCTCTCTCCTTGTCAAATATAAAGGTACGTTAATAATCCCTACATCAAACGGATTTTTTCCCTCTACAACAATTTCTCAGCCACTCGTTTCCACGTTACTTCATCGCAAACAATTGAGGGCGACCCTTGGATTCCATCTGCTTCTCGCCGTCTTTTTATCACCCCCCCCCTCCTCCTCCTCATCCTCCCCCTGCCTACTACGCACTAACAACGTAATCACCAGAGGGAACGACGTCACTGACAAATAGACTATGAATGACAGACATATCCGGGCGCCCGTAAAGTTCCCGGTTACCGGGCACGTTATAATCTGGCCAGTCGTGACCGTCGCCCTATTTTTTGGCCATGGAACTATTGATAATGATTGCATATTTTCTCTCTGCAAGGGAAATGTACTTTTTTTTTTCTTTTAAATATATCGGAAGTGACGATCGCGTATACGTACGTCTGTGTTCCTAGTTACCAGTAGCATTGGCAAATACTTATGTAATTGGTAAGCACTCATATGTTGAAACATATTATTTCACGAGGAACCATGACCTTGAAGTTTTCCTGAAAACAAGTTACGGCTTGATACTCTAACCTGGAACTCCTGCTATGAGAATACGATTAAAACTTGAAAACGTTCCCCATTACTTAAAGTGAATTAGCTTTGTTGAACCATACTTTTTACCAATTTGAATTATCATACTCATTTACTAAAAACTCGCATGTTGTAGCTACTTACCTCTCACTTTAAACAGGAGTTTAATTAAAAATACACTAACACAAGTGTGTTCGTGAAACACAATGTTCACGTAATGGCAAACCTCTTTTTTCCATCTTCGACATCTATGCATAACCTTGACCTTTACCTTAATTTACCTCCTTCTCTACGTCGGTTTCATTAGTGGAGTATACAAGCCAAATATGAAGTCTACATTTCGTGTGGTTTAAAAGTTATGTTCAAGGCTACATTTCCAAAACCTTAAACACCTCATTATGACCAGGTCATTTAGCTCACTCTGCAGAACGTTTAATTACTGGAGTATACTGTACATGGTCGATTTTAAATTCATATCTGACCTTGAACCTTTGATCCACCATACAGTAAATTGAATTGCCTACAGATAACAAAGATGAAGTTTAAAGCTTTTATCTTCTGATATAAAAAATACAGCGCTTTGAAAAACTTTAACCTCAAAAGACGGAGGGGCAAACTTAGGGCTCGAGAGAGAGAGAGAGACAAACAGGCGCATATATAGGTTACTTATTAGATGCCAACCAAGAGCATGAACTATGTAAACAGCAAAATCTTGGGCTCCTTTCTGTCTTAAAATTTAAGAAAACGTTGAGCAGGTAAAAGTGACTAATATTAAACATTAATACCGAAACAGACGGACAGGTAGACAGAGAGATAAAAGACAGTGAAAGCATTCCCAAGCACTTGAAGTCGTTGATACCATAACGTTTGGCATATGCTAAGGGCGAGCGGTCTATAATACCAAGCCCCCTTCCACGTCCTGTCATGCTTGAAGGTGAGGCAGGCTGCGTGCTGAGGGCATACCTCACAGACGCCGTAAAAAGAAGAGGAAGTGTTTTCAACGATAAACAAATAATCCTGAACATTAAAGTAATATGTTACGGTCACTCGTGCGTCAAGGGCCCAAAGGGAAGTTGCCATGGAGCGTCGCCCTCAAGGAGGATAAATGCTTTGAGATCATCCTTCTTCGTCGTGTTTACATCGTTATT
>NC_089742.1:60419270-60459270 GCF_040412425.1 Macrobrachium rosenbergii | reverse complement strand
CGTACCTTCCACCATGCTCAAACGCCGAAAAATCATTTACCCTATGCTAACGTTCTTACCTAACCGGCGTATCTCTTTAAATTTCTTGCATTTCTAATTAACCATTTTTACTCCACATGTAATACGTAAACAATTTATCTTATTGGTTCTCACCTCTGTTTTCATTCTCATTCAATATCTTCACTTACCTTCCATAAGATTTGGTTCAACAGTCCCGTTATTCATCCTTACTAGGTTTTGCTTCTATGAACACTATCTTGCCCGCCGAACTTTGTGCGTATATGTGCGAGAGAGAGAGAGAGAGAGAGAGAGAGAGAGAGAGAGAGAGAGAGAGAGAGAGAGAGATAATATCACTAAAAAACGCTAGGTTTGGAAAAACATCATAATTCAAGTCAAAGCCTTAAAATGGTCATTACAAAACAATTAATATAGGTCTAGAAACTACAAGACAGCCGACACAAATTAGCGATTCACTTCAAGATTTTGTTAAATTTACGGCATCCGGCCCCCGCCACCGAACACACACCAATAATAATAATCTTGCCAATGCGCCTGCCCGTAACAAAAATATAATGGAAATACATTCTTCATTTTAGAAGTCCAACGCCCAGAATTACAATATTTTCACAAAGGAACCGAGAGAAAATATTGACCCAATTACAAGCTATACATGAAAGGGGCCGACTCCAGCTGATTGGTCGATTGGCTATGATAAATGCCACGTACCCATTTTCCGGGCGATTTACACGGGAGGTTTTCCAGCGATTGCGACCATAAAGATACGAAAGCTACATCATTTTCATAAACTGTGTTCTTGCGTTTTAATCTGCAGGCATAGATCGCGGTAATCCGACCATAAACAAATGTCGTGGCGAAAATGAAAAAGGCTCTCCGGCACCTCCGGAGGGGTGGCCCACTGTTTATCCCTCGTGGTGGCGTTTTGGTAATTAATTTTTCTCCATCACTTGGCAACTGAATTATTGCCACCCTCGCACCTCATTAAGACGGTCATTAAGACACTAACTCTCATGTTTATTATAAGAACAACGTTCAATGGGCATCGGCAGGAGGAAAAACTTTCTCGAAAGCAATACTCAGTCGCCTACCGTGCAACAGAACCCCCTTCCACGCAAGCATTAACTAACGGTAAGTCGCATTAGAAGGGGGTTAGGAATAAACCTATCGGTGATCTTATCAGCCTTCTCGTTTTTTATTTATTTCTCCCCCTTTTTTTTCCGGTTTGAGGTTTCTCCCTCTGTCGTTATCAGCGCTTATCTTTCGCCCCCTTCTCATTCCTTCGCCTCCTTATGAATATTCTCAAAATGATAAGTTGAGATTTATAGCACGTTTCTCCCATTAAGTGACCGTAAATAAGCCTTTGTGAAGGTAATGGGAGACAGGTAACAGCATTTCGCGTAAATAACTTCCAGCCAACTTTAATCGCGGACAAAATCTAGCCCATGGATCACTCTCTCTCTCTCTCTCTCTCTCTCTCTCTCTCTCTCTCAGAATAAAGGCCCGGGAAGGAAATAAAGAAATATTAAAGCTCACACTATATATATATATATATATATATATATATATATATATATATATATATATATATATATATATATATATATATATATATATATATATATAGAGAGAGAGAGAGAGAGAGAGAGAGAGAGAGAGAGAGAGAGAGAGAGAGAGAGAGAGAGAGAGCTTACATAGATCCAATTAAAGGTCCGCATTAGTTCCTTTTCATCTCTAACACTATATTTTAGAGAGAGAGAGAGAGAGAGAGAGAGAGAGAGAGAGAGAGAGAGAGAGAGAGAGAGAGAGAGCTTATAATACCACCAATTTAAGGTCCGCATTAGTTCAGGTCTTAACATCTTAAACACTATATTTTCTCTTGTCTTCTGATTATTACTTAACTCTTCTCTCTCCCTTCTTATATAGTTTTCATTTCTTTATATTCCCTTTTTTCACTTTTCCCCTCATTCACTATTCTCCATCGTTCTAAAGCTTCTGCAAGCCCTCCATTAAATATTTAGTTCACTCTGCCTTACAAATGGGTTCAATCTTCTTACCTACAATCAGTTCCTCGTTGGACAAGTCGGTAGAGGTCTCGGCTAGCACTTTGCTAGGCCCGAGTTCGAGTCTCCAGCCGACCAATGAAGAATTAGAGGAATTTATTTCTGGTGACAAAAATTCATTTCTCGGTATAATGTGGTTCGGATTCCACAATTAGCTGTAGGTCCCGTTGCCAGGTAACCAGTTGATTCTTAGCCACGTAAAATAAGTCTACTCCTTCGGGCCAGCCCTAGGAAAGCTGTTAATCAGCTAAATGGTCTGGTTAAACTAAGGTATACTTAACTTACCTACAATCGCCAAAAGGCTCAAGGTATTTAAATCTGTTCATAAAGACACGAATGCCAGGCTTTATTCAGTTACTAAAGACCTAAGTTTAAGAAACATTTCAATGAATATAAAAAAAAGTGAAAGTAAGAAAAATAAAAATAAAAAATTACTTACAAGCAAAAGATTTCTTTGATAGACATCAAAGGGTTTATGATTCCTTTTCACTGAAAATCATTAAGCAAGATTAAGGCACTTCTGAGGTAAAGCAAATCAATACATTCATGTGGTAGTGATTAAGCGCCAAGTGTTCAGCCTTATTCCTTGCACTCGCACTGATTTTCAGGTGAGTGCACAACTGTGTACATTTACACATACAAAAGTGGGGTTTTCCTAGAAACAGTTTCATTGGAGGTAAGGGTTCTGGGAGACAGTTATCTCCCTTCATATTTCATAATTCACACAGTTAATATAAGATGATACAAAAAAACAGACGATTATTTGACAGAGCCTAAACAACCTCCTAAATCATTTAAATACTTATCTGAAAGCATGCTGATCTGCCTAGCATATTTCGATTGCAAACTATACAAGTCTAACCATACAAATATATACTGAAGGTATCAGAACACTAGACTCAGGTATTTAATTCATTTTTATCCTAAAATATTCAAATATTCAATTTTAATATTATTACTAGAACCGATCCTGGATTCTTCTTCTGAAAATGCAACCCTGTCCTTAAAATATGTTTTGAAAATACAACTCTAACATCGATAAAGGTACGTGTTCAGGAGCCTGTTTATAGCAGAACTTCTGCGCTATTACTTCCTATATTACAGTAGTCACTCAATTTTTATGCTGTATTAATTTTGAAAATTCAGCGCAACATTCTGCACGAATTAAATTTATATATATATATATATATATATATATATATATATATATATATATACATATATATATACATATATATATACATATACTGTATATATACATACATATATATATTATATATATATATATATTATGTATATATATGTATATATATATTATATACAAATATTTCGAAGACGTTATGTAACACCTACAAGTCAGAAATTTGAAAGTAAAAATTATTTGTATTTCTGCTATTAGTAGTGAAAAATATGATTCTATGAGTTTTCCCTGCAAGTATGGTTTCTTATTTTTACGCAAATACGCACGAGTAACGGATTATAGTAAGTTAGGGAAAGTGGAAAACCATTAAATTTTTAACTCGAGCTATGGCGAGGTAACACACGATCTGATGTTAGCACCATAAATAAATTAATCAGAATTCAACAGTCATGCTTTTACGCATATTAAGTGTTGAAAAAAAGATGGAATACATGTATATATATATATGTATAGATTTATTATTATATATGTTTATATATATAATGTATGTATGTATACATACATGCATATGTATATTATATACATACATACATACATACATACATACATACATACAAACATACATACATATAATATAATATATATATACAGTATATATATAATGTATATATATATATACATATACATACATATTCCATCTTTCAACACATAATATTCTTATAAAAGCATGACGACTATTGAATTCTGATTAATTTATATATGATGTTAATATCAGCTCATGTGTTACCTCGCTATAACTCATGTTAAAAATTTAATGGTTTTCTACGTATAAATCCGTGACTCGCGCGCATTCAGGCGAAAATAAGAAAGCCATATATGCAGGAAAAACTCGTAAAATTATATTTTCCACTAATAATAGTAGAAGTACAAATAATTTTTTCTTTCAAATTTTTGACTTGCAAGTGTTATAAAACGTCTTCGGAAAAAACACATACATAATATATATATACTGTATATACATATATATATATATATATACTTTATATATATATAAATAAATATATATATATATATATATATATATATATATATATATATATATATATACATATATATATACATATATTGTGCCAATCATTACAGAATCTTTTTAGCTGAAACTACACAGTTGTTCATAAGGAAACCATACCGAAGTGATGCGCCATTTACACAGAGCAACAATCAATCAAAAAATTCAGTTTCCTTACCATTACTTAATTCCTCTTTTGTTTTACTGAAAGCATAGCAGGTGAAATCAAAGCAAGCGCGAACAGGAAAAGAACTCTTTTCTCTCCAATCAAGTGGCCCTTTTATGTACATGACACAAACAAACAAAGAATCAAGTGTAGGAAGAGGAACTTCTATAACCCTCCGGAACGTTCTCTGTGACTTCTAGCTCAGAATAAAAAAAGTAATTTTTATTACTAGAACATCAATAGCTACCATTTGAGGTCCTGCCAAAGATTAACGTGAAGTGGTTACGTGTGTGGATTTTTATCAATAACTACTTTCCATTTTGCGCACATGAAGTGTTTTATGCTCAGAGCCAGCATCATATGACAGTACTTACAAAATTAAAAAAAAAAAGAAGTTAAGTATGGATACTACTTCTCAACATATTTGCACTCTGACTAAAGCTTTTGTTCCTTCGCAATAAACAGCTTTATTCGAAGTTTATGTCTGCGTCACTATCATGCTTTCTTGATATATAAATTTCATCAATGTTTCTAACGAATACCTTCAGTTTCCCGGAAGCTATTTTTATTCATAGTAGAGCTATTCTTACATCCTTAACTTAAGATCCATTTTAGTTTTTCAAACACAAAAGCCGCGATCCGCACTGAAATATATTTACACCTCTCACCCGGAACCATAATTATGTAGACATTCAGAACTGAAATAAACGGTTATTGTCGACCACAGATTGCTTTTACATACGTTAAAATCATATTATATATATATATATATATATATATATATATATATATATATATATATATATATATATATATGTGTGTGTGTGTATTAGCCTTTAATCGATATTAATTCTACTCTGTACAACATGTGAACCTTGATCATTAACTTCTCAGATGTCTGTCTGTATTTTGTAATTACGGCAACCTTAAATGGTTTTTATAAACTTTTCAAGGAAAATCTGATAAGGTCTGATACACAACTTGTTGCAGGTTACCGAAGATGCCTTGAATATGGATATACTCTACGACATTGGAAATTTTTTGCCGTGAGACGTAACATGAATTCTACACAACCTTCGAGGTTTCCAACACAATGGGGTTGTTGGGGACGAATTTCTATTCAGTATCTCGGGAAATACAGACAAAGTGTCATCGTGAAACGTTTAACTGACAGATCAGGCGTGGGATGAAGACCACTCTGTTAGATTCTGCCTATACTCTAGATCGAGATCAGGGTCCAGTGAAAGGTAATAATGTCCCGATACTCGCTTTGCTTTTTTATCATAATCAAACGCATATTCAAGCAACGCCGCTTAACATAAAGAAAGCACAAAAAACTCCCAATGAAAACGAACCTAATTAAGGACGACAAATAACAATAAAAAAAACTTGTATTTTTGGACCGCCATCCCCAATCAAAGAAAGGACACAAGAGTAGCATCAACTTTGTCCATTAATCTATCCATCCATCCATCAATTGAAAAGACCCCCAAAGTATCGTGTTACAACTTTGGATCTTCCACTCAGTAGGCATAATGATTAATATCCGGAGCTAAGTCAATCAATAGGCTCATAGAGGTGGTCACGCTATTGTAGGAGAGGCCATGAGGGGGCCGCGTTAGGTATTAAAAGAGATGAGGCGAAGGGGAGGAAAAGAAATCAGAAACAGAGAGAAAATACTATTAAAACACATCTGCAAGTTATACAAGTATAGCAATTAACCTTCATGTCAACGCACAAAAATTTATCAGTTGTGTGGCCTACTTAGAAATTAAACTACATACTCACATTACAACAAATTTATATGTATGTATACACAAACACATATCAAATGAAATATATACATATCTTGAGACACACTGTATACTTTGCTTCCCTAAATACCACTCACTATTTTGAAGTCTCAACTAACTTCCAAAGTCTTTTCCTTCAATGTTTTCTTTTTATTTACTATCAACAAGAAAGATCAGGCTTACGAAAGCCTTTCTTTTACGTCACAAACGGTAACTAAAACCGAAGCACCTGACAGATTATTGTCCTCTTCCTTGATTTCATAACCACTTATCCCATACTAGATATCAATGCCAAGTTAATAGTAGATCCGTAAGTTGCAATAGCAACTGGCAAAAAAAGGAAAGAAAGAAAGAAGCCAACTAGCAACTGCAATATTTGTTTGGAATGTGAGAAAGTAAAACTGCAATTGCTGAAGCGAAAGATTTTGTCTTATGCTATTAATATGTGTGATCGTACAATTCTGAAATTCAAGAAAGTACTCTGTTGGAAAATGGAATTGGAATTTAAGATTTAGGTCAAACGCCAAGCACTGGGACCTATGAGAGGTATAGTAAAAGGAATGAAAGGGCTGCAACTAGGTGCCGATGGGACACTGCAAAGGACCCTAAGTAATGCCTACAGTAGACCGCGTGAGGTACGCTGACGGTACTAACCCCTACGGAGTCTACTGGAATATGGTAAATAGTTATGGAATAAAATAAAATGAATTCCCTCGACATGTAAATGGCAAAGAACATCATTGGACAATAAGTATACCTTAGTTTAACCAGACCACTGAGCTGATTAACAGCTCTTCTACGGCTGGCCCGAAGGATTAGATTTATTTTACGTGGCTAAGAACCAATTGGCTACCTAGCAACGGGACCTACAGCTTATTGTGGAATCCGAACGACATTATAGCGAGAAATGAATTTCTATCACCAGAAATAAATTCCTCTAATTCTTCATTGGCCGGTCGGAGAATCGAACGCGGGGTCAGCAGGGTGCTAGCTGAGAACGGTACCCATCCGGCCAATGAGGAACTTTCACTGGACGATAAGAACTTCATGGACCGAAGCTATTTGCCTCACGGAAAAGTTCACTTTTGTTTGACACGCATGGGTTAATTTTTTGCATGTCAGCTTTGTTATAAAATGCTCTAGATATAAGAGAAAAATTGTGGATGAAAGGAGGTGGTCTTCCAAGAGCAGAAAATAGCATTCCAGAAGCTGCTAAAATGCACATTCGTACGCTAATAAATATACTACAAAATATAAATCAGTGTCAAGACCACAGTCACTACTCGTTCTCACACGGTAGTAGAATTCTACACCAGTCGAAAGGTCCTGGAAATAACGCACCTCGCAAAAAATCCACGGGGCAGAAAGCGTGCGAGCGACGAACCACCATCACCTAAATAAATGTCAACCTCACCTCCTGAGGACGTTTAGTGCGGGGCTCTGGTGCCTCCTTTCAGAGGTCGCACATATCCCAGGGGCATCACGGGTCCTTCTTCGCCCAGCCGTGTTCGTGAAGCATCGCCGTAATATTTTCCCAAGAATATATAGATAGATCTCCCGTCTTGCGTCGGACGGCCCTCTTCTCAATATTCGGGAGGACATCATTTTTATATATCTATATTTAGACGCATACGTTAATGGCAGATTTCCTACCATCTCCCATTTTAGTATTTCGGGAATAAGATTTTCGTAGTGGATCTCCATTTTTCAAATTTCCATCGCAAATATCGTAAAGCTAGATCAGTTGTAAAATCGAAAATACCGATGGATTTCCTCAGACAAGCTCTCTCTCTCTCTCTCTCTCTCTCTCTCTCTCTCTCTCTCTCTCTCTCTCCGTACAACCTCGAATTTACGGAAGAATTCTCAGAAATTTCTCCATATGACGTAGTAAACGCCAGGGAATATTTCCCTTACGAGAATGACAGGAAAATAATAAGGGAAATTCTTGGGGAACCGCCATTCATTTATAGGTTATTAGCGTTCGTAGTGATATCCTGCCACGCTAATATCGCACTCAGTTCAGAATTCCACCAGTGATCATTTACGCTCAACATCATTATTGCTATTTTCATGTGGTATATTTTATAATACGGCTCGTAACCAGGAACTCTCGTCTCCGAATCATATGTTCGACAATTGGCAAAGAAATATTTAGTCCTGTTCAACTAAGCTGATGACTATATTAAATACCAATGTCAAATGACTTCGAAAGCCTGAAAAAGGATAAATTATTGGGGGAAAATGAGCTGCAACTGGTTACTGAATATGGAGAATAATTTGGAACGCCTAGCAAAATAGAGAAGACTTGAAAGGTACAGGTTTGACAGAATGGCAAAGGTGTTTTATTATCAAGAAAAGGAGTCGGTAACCAGGTAACGTCAAGGAGCGTGCAAGTCAAGAGATCACTGGACTATGCATAAAAGGGAGGAGAGCTGATGTGTTGCTGCGCTGACGTTTGCAGTAAGTGTGTGGTGCGGCTTAGAGTTAATAGATACCATGCACTGGTAAAAGCTAGGGAAAGAATACAGCAGCGACTAACGTTTGTGTTTCCGCCTAAGTCATCCTTTCTAAGAAAAAACTACAGGATGAAAGTAAGTGACAATTGCCTTTGTCACTCCTCATACTTCGTTGTTCACTTTGATAAATTTCCCTGTTTTGTCTCATCTCTCTTTACCTAAGGACAACTCCAGTCAATTCATTTCTGCCTTATGTTTTACAAACGACACTGACATATTCTCATCAATTACCAGCGTTTTTCGCTAGTCTTCCGTTTCTCTTCCTTACTTTAAACACTGTGGTGTCTCGCTAAATTCTACAAGGAGCTCTGAATGAATCGCTAAATTCTACAAGGAGCTCTGAATGAATCAATCTCCACAGGAACTCTGGCACTGACAGATGAAGACTATGATTTCCTTCAAATTTCTTTACGATCTTTTATATTGCCGAAATAAACCATTATATTCAAATATATATTGGAAAAATACTCGCGCTCGAAGTATGGTAAGAATTAATTTCTGAATATCGGTTCTTAAGATCATGTGAGACTTGTCTGCCCGTCACGGACCGCTGCTCCTAAATCTAAGAGCGCTCTTCTTTGACTGTTGTCCTTAACATGTTTATTCAAATGCCAGGCGGCACCCAGAGTCATAATCTGATTTATGACCAATTTTAGCTTTACGAAAAAGTTCTCTTTGTTAATGAACAATTCTTCAGTGACTACTACCCGCCGATTTCGTTAGAGCGAAGTTACGTGCCATGAAGGTTTATTGATACCTGGGCAAACTCGCACAATGGTGAATGTATATGAACCAGAATTATTTAAGGACCTGTACACAGTGTGTGTGTGTGCATGTGTGTGTGTGTGTGGGAGCGAGAGAGAGAGAGAGACTATTATGAATATACCTGGTGAGAAAAACAAGTACCTTTGCCGACTGTCTAAACATCGAGGGAAACAGAAAATCATCCTGTACAATGATGGGTTCCACATATACGTAAGAAATCCAATTCACTTCCAAAAATAAATGTAATCAACAATAAGATAAACTTTATAGGATGTTTTCATACGATAGAACAAAAAAAAAAAGAAGAAGATGGTAATAACGATAATAGAGGAAAATATAAATCTCCTGAAAAGGCAAAGGGCAAGAACAAATTTAAAAAGAAAAGGATTTGTGGAACGAGTGTTGGCAGGGGCATGGTGGATCTGGCGAGTTAAACATACTGTCTGTAGAGCAGAGGCAGGAGGGTAAAGGAGCAGGAGGAAGAGAAGAGATAGTGCAGCAGAAGGGGTAAGGTTCAGAGAGAAAGGAAGGGGAGAGGGGTAGAACTCCTGAATAAATTAGCAATTCAATCAATCCTGGAACATCCGCACACTTAATTACTCAATCGATCAGTGCTCCTCCTTCCTTGCTCCCCCACCCCCCTTTCCTCCCCCTTCCCTCCACACACCACCACTGCCGTGCCTCACTTATGGCCTTGTTTCACTCCCCTCGTTTTTCTCTCTCTCCCCTCTTTAACTCATTCCACCCCTCCCCCTTTTACTTATCATCATAACTCTCAGACGATTCCATTGGCATGGTTTCTTCCTTGGAATGTTTTTCTGAGTATGAGCAGTCTGTCGGCGAATAAAAAGAGAAGAGAGGGGGTGTGGGCCCTGTCTGTCTGTCTGTCTGTCTCTCTCTCTCTCTCTCTCTCTCTCTCTCTCTCTCTCTCTCTCTCTCTCTCTCTGTAAACTAGTTGCTCTTTCCAAAAGTTGCTTAGACAGTACACGCACCACAATTTCACCGGATCAAACATAAAACATATTTTCATCCCGAAAATAAGCTAACTAAGAATGTACATGGACACATATTATGTTGTACACCTTTATGAAAAAAATATCTTCATCATCATCATAGTTAAAGTCTAGTGAAATAACAAGATACTGGAAGTTCACTGAATTGCAGGTAAAGGTCAAGGAAAGAAAGAAATGGGGGTGGGGGGGAGACAGAGAAGGAGAAACATCCTTGAACAAAAATATTAACAATAAATCTCTTCGATCAATTAATGAATTTTCACGGAAAGGTCACGATATTTCTGTGTCAACTGATTAGATGCTGAGGGTCAGGGGGCGAAGGCCAAAGGCGGGGATAATAATAGAAAATTATAATCTAGAAAATGAATATTCAGATTTATATCAAATTCTGAAACAGCACCTTTACCTGACCTCACATTTTTACTCTCTCTCTCTCTCTCTCTCTCTCTCTCTCCATTCAGCTGCTCGTAACTTAAGTACGTCTACAACATGCAACATATTCTTACATTAATTTTTGCAGAAATTACGCAGTCAATGGATTCTTCCTATAAATGGTCTTGACAAAACTACAATTTGATCTGCAATATATACGATTTAGTGAAGTAGAGTAATACGCACTACAACCACCACAATAAGGGGACGCTCTCCCCCATTATTTTTCTAGATGGACGACGTCGTCAGGGACGTAACGGGGACGGATCTGATTAAATTACGGTGTGGGACGTGGATCCTTCAAAACATGTGACGACCGCTTTTTAAATTTTTTTTATTTTATTTATTTATTTTTTTCATCAAGACTTGATTTGCTTGGTAATAAGCTACAACAGTTCTGCTATTGAGGAAGGGAAGGCGTCTTGCACTATCGATAGATTTCTCTTCTGGTTTTTTTTTATCAATGAAAAAACGTTAAATTTTATTTCTACTTCTCCCTTAAAATAATTTCACCTTAACTTCAGCCAAAACAGGAGAACATTAAATGTCTATAATGGGGTTCTTACACTGATCTATATTTAGAAACTTAATCCCTTTTTCGAGAAAGTACTCGCCTTACAATTAAAACTGTTTCATATACATTAAGTTTTTGGAACCCAATACCTAGTCGGCGACCGACACTCCAAAGGATCCCAAAAAGACGGAGCAGGTCAGAACAAACATGGTCGCTCATGATGTTAGGAAAGGAAGGGAAATGGAGTTTTCTCGATTTTTGTCAAATGCTCTTGGAAGATGATGGAGGGGGAATCCTTCGAGTCCATGGGAATTCGAAAGAACGTGGGTGCACTGAGAAGCGTCCGAGGAACGTACACAAATTGCAGAAATACTACATAAAAGTCAGGAACCGTATAAATAAAATAAATAAATAAATAAATGTATATATAATATATATATATATACAATATATATATATATATATATATATATAATATATATATATATATATATATATATATATATATATATATATATATATATATATATATATATATATATATATATATATATATATGTGCATAACTGAATCACGAAAATATGGAACGTGATGAATATATAGATAAGGAATATGTCTTTATTCATATATAAATATATATATATTTATAAAAGGTGTGTATCCCAAAACCAATCAACCACAGACGCAAGCAGTAGACACCAGAAAGAAAATGCCATAATGATATAAAAATGGCTCTGTAACATTGTAGACATATACAGTACAACTGTGTTTGATTGAGGGCATTATAATCTGTGAATATCACACGGACATTTAATGAATAACATAATGTGCGGGATGTAAATCAACATGCAAAAAGGACACCCAGATTATAAAAAAAACGCAAAATAAGGCTTGATAAAAGGGAAAATTTAATGATTAGGAAAAAAATAACAAAACAATATTCGGTGAGACTTCTGCTAATCTTGGAACAAAGAAAGTACCTAAGCAGTATGATAAAAGGTCTATAACAATGTGGGAAAACACTGATATTTTTTCGACAAATAGACAATAATTTCCGTGAAATCCAAAGAAACCTAAAACAAATTTCAGATAAAATTTGTAAAATTTTAATTTGACATAAAAACAACTTATAATATGTTCAAGTGGTTTCATAAAAGTTCTATAATAAAAAGCATCAAAATGTCACTAGAATAATTCAAAGTCATCCAAAATTTGTCAATAAAAAAAAAAAAATACGTTCGAAGACACACAGCATCTTGCATTACGTTAGAAGGCAATTGGACAAGTAAAACTGAACAAAAATTACACAAATGGAAATTTGAAAGCAAGTAAAGCAAGTAAAAAATGCGCCGAAGTTTCTTCGGCGCAATCGAGTTTTCTGTACAGCCGCTACCGCGTATAATCAAGACCACTGGAAACAGATCTATCTTTGGGTGGTCTCAGTAAAATGCTGTATGAGCCGCGGCCCATGAAGCTTAAATCACGGCCCGGTGGTGGCCCATCCTATATAGTTGCCAGAATCACGATTATGGCTAACTTTAACCTTACATAAAATAAAATAAAAACTACTGAGGGTAGAGGGCTGCAATTTGGTATGTTTGATGATTGAGGGTGGATGATAAACATACCAGTTTGCAGTCATCTAACATCAGTAGTTTTTAAGATCTGAGGGCGGTCAGAATAAAGTGCAGACGGACAGACAAAGCCGGCACAATAGTTTTCTGTAACAGAAAACATTTGTGTATAAAGAATTGGCAATAATGAGTCAAAGCGAAGTTCCATCCGAAAAACTGAATATTATATCATCAAGAAAGCTTGGAAAGAGGCTTTCCAACATATATATAAATATAATAAATTATAAATCAGCATTTAAACAATAAAACTATGCCCAAAGAGCAAAATGTGTGTCAAAGAATTCAGACGAGGAAAACGCAATATCTACATGAGCACGAATTCACGTTAAGTATATTTACTGGTAAATGTAACATGATCTTCGCCTGTGATTCACGAAAAGAAAGCCTGTGATTCAAGCGGAGACAATGAATCACACACAAAAAGGAATGTCAAAATGCATCCGGATGAGTCGTTGTTCCACGAAAAGTGCTTTTGCTGCGACACAATTTTGTATTTTTCTGTGATTAGGGATTTAGAAACTTGATGCAAATAATAAAGGACTCCCTAGCAGTATACCTAATAAAAAATCATATCCTATCCTTCAAAAGCTACTAATATCCATTTCAATACGATTTTTACTGAACAGGTATATTGACATACTTGATGCTCAAATATCCATCCGTGTCGGTGATTATCGACTTTGTGACGCAAGTTTAACACTGATCGAATTAAGCAGATTCTGTTGGAATGGTAACAAAAAATGTGACAATAAAAAAAGAAAGAAAAGACGCCCAATACACTCAAGAAGCCTTTATTATCTAGGCAAGAGTAGAAGCAACCGAAAAGAAATTCGAACCGATTGATTTTGTCTCCCTACAGATCTGAACCTAATCTAGCCCCTTCAATCCTTATTCCTCCATTCTCTGTCCACTCACCACCCCGTCATTTACCCTTATGCCTCTCTCTCTCTCTCTCTCTCTCTCTCTCTCTCTCTCTCTCTCTCCCCTCCTATCAGGATGCAGATGTAATGTAAACACCAGAGCGGGACCAAGGCAGTGATGGATTTTTAATGAGAGTGATTCAATCATCTCGACTACCGTGACATCACTGGTGTGTTAGGGCTGCCGATGCCTCTGCTTCTCTTCCTCTTCCTCTGCTCACTCTGCCGATTGGATTTGGGCTGACTCTCTCCTCCTCCTCCTCACCAATCACCCCTTCGTCAGGTCCTTGGAAAAGAGGTCTTCGTCGCTGTGGCTGGCTTTCCTCTCGGATCTCGAGCGTTTGTGTGTTTGCGTTTATCTGATATCCTTGATAATACTGAGGGCCTTTCATTAAGCTGACAACAATCAGTTTAAACCAATATATATATGTATATATATATATATATACATATATATATATATACAGTGAGTGAGAGAGAGAGAGAGAGAGAGAGAGAGAGAGAGAGAGAGAGAGAGAGAGAGAGAGAGATTATTCCGTTTTAAGGGGGTGGGAAAAAACCGGTAGAGCTTTCCGGTTCTCAGTAGCCCTCAACAAAGGACAGTCACACAGACTTCCCAATAAAAAAAATAGTTTTGAAATGCTGATGTAATAAAGTTTTAAAACTTTTCACAATTTTTAAAAACCACTGGTGGAATAAATTCAAAATATAAATAGTATATGAGAAATAAAATGTAAACAAAAATCAGGAGGGTCATCACGCTGCTATGCAAACAGCAACGAAAAAAAAAATGAAGGAAAATTCACTCACTCAAAAAAATAAATTTTCGGAGTCAAGAACAAACTTGGGTCAAAATGAGATTGAGAAAAATGGCCAAAACGTCTTTCGGCAGCGATGGACAAAACAAGCAAACAAACACAAATAAGGAAGGTCTGAACAAACAATGTCAAAGGGAAAGAAATCCCATCAAAATGAGAGAGAGAGAGAGAGAGAGAGAGAGAGAGAGAGAGAGAGAGAGAGCTCCTCCATCTCCACGGCGGTAAATTGAAGATCATGTTTGGCCGCGACACGGTTAACGAGCGATTCTCTGTGGACAAGGTCCTAACGTTACCATCTAATCACCATCCTTCGACCCCATTCCGATGACACTCATTACAAGGGGTCAGAAGGGGCTGCAAGACGGACATTAAAGCAGGACACTTCTCTCTCTCTCTCTCTCTCTCTCTCTCTCTCTCTCTCTCTCTCACCCCTGGTCACTTTATCTTGACCCTTGGACTCACCCTTCCTTCGTTCCCTGATCTTCACCCCACTGAAATCATTAACTTTCACCCTCGTGGGTTTTTGTTTGCCAGTAACAGATAAATTTCGGAGGAAATCGTCTAAAGTTCTCCGCGCAGAGACTGGGCTAGCTGGATATTTCGCCAAAAACAGACCGCGGAATGGAAGTCTCATTCATTGTCAAATTTCGAGCTAACCGAAGAGGATTTCACAAGAGACGTGGTGTTTTAGCACAGAGCAAATTCTTTAACACTATGGAACATGTGCCAAGGACGAAGAAACGATTATCATGCCATTATTTCGGCACTCTGAAGCTCGCATTTGCAAGGCAAACGCTCTCGATGCACCAGTGCTGGTAGGAAGCCGGTCTACAAGAGTTTCATGATTGCTATATTAACATCCTCATCCATTTAAACATTAAATTATTCTGTCTGATTAACAGAATATTTGCTAAGGTTTATGTATTTATACTCTGTCTGTCTGTCTCTTCCCACGTAGGAAAGGCCATCATACAATCATATACACACCGGTTATACATTGCTTACTTATCCTGCACGTATTTTATACATTCTCTCTCTCATGTATATATATATATATATATACTATATATTATATGTATATATTTATATATATAGAAATATTATACATATATATATATATATATATATACTATATATATATACACACATACATATATACATACATTCAGACTTTGTCTAAGTGAGGTAAGTACGCACACGGGTGGGAAAATAAATACAAGTTAAGCTAGATTCCAATCTAAAATAAACAGAAGGGCCTAGTTACACGTTCAGCAGCAATAAATCAACAATCGCTTGAGCCTGACAATCTAAGATTTTCCACAAACCAGTACTACAGCTCGTACCCCGAGAATGCACATTCCAGACTAACGCCGTATTCTAATAACAGAGCATGCCTAATTATCTTTTTCTCGAATCCGTCTTATGAGACGAGAATTCCGTGAATCATCAATATTCAGGAAGTCCGCATTATCACCACACCCACGAGACATAATTCACGTTCCCGTCCAATCACCCTCCAACTTTAACAAGCAAAAGTCGCACGTCGCCCCAACGAGTATCCTGAAATCACCTTTACCGAAACTAGATATAAGAGTCATTATCAAAAACGAGGTCCTTTTTTTTTTTTTACGCAACTTTGGTAAAGGCTTAAATATTGATTCAAATCTTTTTTTCTCTCTCTCTACGTCACTTTGTTGGCCTATCTGTGCAATGGTGGCTATTTTCGTCTTCGGCTGTGTCTTTTTACTTCCACAATCCTTCCCCCGCTCCTCTCTCTCTCTCTCTCTCCCTCTCTCTCTCTCTCTCTCTCTCTCTCTCTCTCTCTCTCTCTCTCTCTCTCTATTAATGATCCGTTTTTACCTCTCTGTTTCTCAGTATGCGGAACTGTATTTCTGAACTTACACATACACTCTCTCTCTCTCTCTCTCTCTCTCTCTCTCTCTCTCTCTCTCTCTCTCTTTCTCTCTCTCCTAAACCCTCAAAAGCTTTAAAAAATATTCTCTTTGTAATGAAAATGAGTGTTTTACAATCCTGCGACAAAGCACAGAAAATTAAAGAATATATTTTGATACGACATTTCCCAATTGCAAACAAAAGTTCTCTAATAAAATAAAACGAGGTCAATATTCCGTTCATGCAGGCTGGAAGAGAGAGAGAGAGAGAGAGAGAGAGAGAGAGAGAGAGAGAGAGAGAGAGAGAGAGAGAGAGAATTAAGGGGAGTTGCAACAGCCAAGGGGAATACTGCATGCAATGACGATCATATAATTATCAAGGACAATCAATGGGACAAAAGCATGGACAAGAATACTTGGAAATTATACTAATAAAGTTTCGTCCCCTCACTGGGGTACTAAAGCCAAAGAGAGGGTAGATGAAAAATAAGACAAAGTTCTATATATATATATATATATATATATATATATATATATATATATATATATATATATATATATATATACAGTACAGTACATATACAGTATATATATATATATATTATATATATATATATATAGTATATATATATAATATATATATATATATATATATATATATATATATATATATATATATATATATATATATATATTATGATGTATATATATGTCTATATACATATATTTATATATTATTATATATATATATATATATATATATATATATATATATATATATATATATATATATATATATTATATATATATATTATATATGTATATATATATATATATATATATATATATATATATATATATATATAAAGAGAGGAGAAAGAAAAGAAGCAATGATGGACATACATACATACACATATCTCTCTCTCTCTCTCTCTCTCTCTCTCTGTCTCTCTCTCTCTCTCTCCTCTGGCGCAGTGGTTGCATACTCACCTCACAAACCGAGGAAACAGCGTTCGATTCACAAACTGGAGGATGACCGATATACTGCCATAATGAATGAATTGTATATATCTAAATGTTCATTGACCATTGTGTGTCGCAGTGGTATGGAGAGAGAGAGAGAGAGAGAGAGAGAGAGAGAGAGAGAGAGAGAGAGAGAAGAAACATCAAGCTCAAGTGTCCGTACTCTATTAAAATGTAAACACAACACCAAACCTCGACTAGGTAAGCCTCACTTCATTACCGGTTTGTAATATTCATCTTATTCTAAGCAAAACAGGGTACATACAAGAGCATTTAAGAAATCCTTGGAGTAAAGACAGTGACATAGCTTCTAAACCACTGTTGCTCACTGTCTTGGATTAGAGTTCTCTTGTTAGAGGGTACACTCTAGCACAATCCCTTATCAATTCTCTCTTCCTCTTGTTTTTTCAAATTGATGTGTTGGGCAGGCTTAACCAGAGGACCAAGGATGCCTGGTGGTTTATCGAGACCTTGCCTTTTCCTTATCTCTTCATTTCCTTCATCATCGGCCTTCATCCCTTCCGCCAAGGCAACCATTATTTCTCGACATTTTATTATCTTTTACATGGATGCAAAAGATAATACATATGTTCATATTCATATCATTACCACTATATTCAGTTTGCTTTTAAGCAGAACATTACATTTGTACTGATTTTCATTCTGATACTAGCTATCTGCTGAGCAAATCCCTAGACCTTTAAGGCGTTCTATACCTCGCCAGTGTTGTGTGATGTACTGCCACAGTGACCTTGTAGTTGTAGAGGGGCAGTATGATACTGTAATGTGCACAGAAGCTTTGGTTTCTCAAATGAGGCACTTATCTGAGCTACTCATTCCACGTTTAAAGAAACCATTACTACTTGAGTGCAATGCAATTCTCAAGGCAGGGAGGATGGCAGAAAAAACTAGGAATGACTAGTTTAACTTCTCTGTTACGTAAAATCAAGACTCTTGCGATGCTTGTGAGGCTCATCTTTCAATGTCCAGTGTCTTCCGGTAATCACTAGATTCTGGTAACGAAGTTTGCATGACTAGGCTTGGCTTCAGTACAGCTACTTTTCATCGTGTCAATCATGAGGCTCTTGTTTTTAAACTTAGATGGGTGTTGGTGAACCATTTCCTAGTATTACGAATGAATTTCTGACTAACAGATTGTATGGAACAACTGGCGAAGGGAACTATGCTGACTTCAAAAATGTCTGGCCTTAAAAATAAGCACATTGCTTATAATGATAAAGTACTCTCTGCGTCGATACCATCTCCAGAGAACAGACCTGTGGTTGGTGAACTTCTTAACGGTGATTTAGCCCCAATGGTGCACATTAAGGTGGATGAAGCTCGACCTCCATAAAACCACAACAATAATATTCCCATCGACAATGTTTCTTTAACTACATGCAACTTATTTAGAGTACTAGGTGTTATTCTTGATAGCAAATTCACTTGTAAGCAACATACCCGAACTATCTCTTCTCCAATACTACAAAAATCAGTAGATTAAGAAACTTTTACAAGACTTTTAAGACCTGTCTATACTCAGAAGATATCTGAATTTTTTCAGCTTTCATATATTAGATAATGTTCCTTTATCTGGTCATCAGCAGCTGACTCAAATCTCCTATTGTTGGACGAAAACTTGAATTCTATTAAATTTTCCTCTTCCTGGTGCTGATATTAATCTCTGGCACCGTCCTTCAATTAACTCGTTGTTCATGCTGTATAAGATATTTCACAATTCTAATCACACTCAGCAATCAGATCTTACCAGAAAATATCATGCACCACACTGTATTAGATATGCAGTTAATTTTAACAGTCTTGCTTTTCTTTATTAGGTCCAATTACCGCAAAGTTTCCAGGACATTTTTCATTCTTGTAGTTGATTCTTTGAGCTCCAAAAGTTCAAACTTGCCTTTTTTTTTTTTTTGAACAGGGTGATATGACTCACTTCACAGTTAATTTAACATTTTTTTATTTATTTTATTTCTTCCATTTATCTCGTTTAATGTGATTTATCTTATTTTTTTTTCTTTGTTATATGCCACTTCATAGTTTATTGTTTCATTTTAAATCTATTTCCCCGTACTGGGCTGCTTTCCGGATTGGGGCGGTTAGGTATGCAGCATTTCCAAATAGGGTTAGAACCTGACTTGTAATAATAGTAATAAATAAATTAATACTAATAAAGACGAACTAACATCTGTTGAAATAACAGTCAGAAAAACAAAAACAAGGATTTAGACAGTGGTAAAAACTATTAAAAGAGAGCCACTGCACAGATTTGGTATCAACAGAAATTTATTGAGGGCGAGAAAGCTAGAACCTGGAGAAGGAAAGGTAACATTAAAGGAGAAGAGAACTAAAAAGCCTTCCATGTTATATTACCATGGGATTACTTCATATAAATGCACACTATTTATAGTAAGGTGCTAGAGGTAAGTCGTGACAAGAGACTATAATGTGCTCTTTGTTCATCTCAAAGTATGATGAAAGATCCTAGAGAGCAGGTAAACGGTCAATAAAAAGATTATTTTAAAAAAATATGATGCTCATAGCGAAATGAACTACAAAACCTGGCCAAATTTTAAGGACATAGCAACACTCAGCAGTCACAAATGACTTGTGGAGTCAGTAGATTTAGGAAGCCTTTCATACAACTCAATTTTGCTATGTGGAACTCTCTATTTCCTCTATGTGTCCGGAATTCTTTCTTGTGTAAAAAGATAAGGCCATATTTTTTTTCCAAGGCGCCATATACACTAAAACATTTCGACCTACATTCTATATTTGTACCTAAAATATACTTGAGAAGTTAAAAAAGAAAACTTCAAACAAACTTCAATTGTGTCAAAATGATATCGGAAGCACTGGGATATCAATCCTTCAGTGAGTTACCATAAATCATGAAAAACACTTAAGATAGAACGAACGATGTTTCAAGTGCAGAAGAAAATTAAACTAAAAATTTTAATATCTTCATTTCAGTGAGGTTGTACAAAGACCTGTCGACTAAATTTGGAAAACAGATTAAGACGTAAAACTATGCAACGTGGACTCATACGAAATCTTTAACACCTTTTCCAGAACGCTCCCCACTAAAAATGTCTTTATTATACTAACATGGGATAATGTCTTGATGTAAAAACTTCGTTGTTTTAAAGAGAACGACAGTGAGGAAAAAAATAAACCTGAAATTAAAAAATGCAGCCAAAACCTTCACGTGCTTTCAAAGAATAAAGACATCAACATCCTCTCGTTCACAGCTTCGCTCAGAAGAAATTGTGCAGCGAGCGGGATCCTTGAACGACAAGCCGCCGCCCCGAGGTAATTTATAATGTTCAGAAGCGGACTATGAACGTAAATCGTGTGCAGGTGCTGGCCCCCGAAATCACAATTTATTGTACAGGAAAACTGCTGCCATGAATCAACTGATTACACGGCACGGCTGCCGGATCCGTGTGCAATCCATTCTTCAACTTTTCCTCGGCCACGGATTTGGGACCAATTAGGCATCGTAGATTTCTGTGTTTAGCGAACGATATTTCTTCAGCCCGGCCATCATAAAGAATTAATTGGGTTCGATATAAACATCGGCCTCACTAACACGGAGTTTGCTCCTGATCATAAAATCAGAATAAAGTTATCAAACTGATAGACATGCACGAGCGCCCCCTCTACGCATTCCCTGACTACACTATGATAGATGCACGTAAATTCACATATATATTAAACACGCACATACATACACACACACACACACACACAAACACACAGATAACTTCATTAATACTTGCAACCTTATACTTAACTTTACCCACTAACTTATTTTAAAAATGCCTCAGTACCGTATTCAAACTTAACAGCACTGTCTCACGTACGAGAAGGAACATATTTACATGCAATTCAAATATCCGATGTATTCTGAAAAAAGTATTTAATTAGTGCATTAAAATACACGGCCAGCTTTCTTTATTCGCTTTGAAAACGTTCAGAATCAGTCATAGATCATACAATATAATACCTTTTGCAAACAGGTGATATTGCGACGAACGGAAATGCCTTTCCCTAATCTGTGTTCTTACTCTGAAACTTACATTTATCATATGTTACTGACATAATTATTACTTCTAATAATGATCTAATATTGATTAGACAGCAATGTGATGGAATTTTAAAATTACTGCTTATCGATGGAGACCTTCAGGTTATTGTGCGTCGCCTTTTCATTGACTGATTGGTTGACCAGAGTGAATAACTCGTGTCCCAACAGCGCGGACATTGACGCCGGATATACTTTTGATTAAGACAAGTGTAAACTTAATTTATGTAGTCGTGTTTGACAACGAGAGAGGTAGAATTCACAATCTCCCTCTAGATTTATGGTAGCACCATGTAAGGGGGAGGGGACAGCCTGATTATCGACTCGACAGATAAAAAAAAAATCAAGTCTGAAAATCAATTACTAAACTACGCAAGACAAACGGAAAATGCCTTGAGAGATGTTCCGGCTCGTCTTTCATATCACCGTGACATCATTCGCCCTGGCGTGCTCCTAAACTCTTACTATTCGAATGGCCCATCTTTAACGGGGTCTTTTTATGCCTAATCCGTGTGTTTGGTTTTCATTAAGAGAGAAAAATACCAAAATTATAACGAATAAAGACCAGCTATTTTTGGATTGGCGAATTCGGAATTTTGTGGGCGGACACCACCAAGTCACGGACGCTGCAAACAAATAGCGATTGTTTATTCTAATGGAGCAGGCATGTCTCGTCCCATCAGCTTAGCAAGTTACATCAAGTACCCTGTAAATTGGGTCGTGGCCTAGTTGCCTAAGTCATCGAAGTTCAGTAACAGAAGAGTTGATATCAACAAGACGACCACTGATACCATTTTCTCTCTCTCTCTCTCTCTCTCTCTCTCTCTCATATCTTAAAAAGGCCAAGTTACTATTGAAAGGGTCTGTCATCTCGTTTAACCACCATAAAAAACCATTTGTAAACATTCTTACCAAGCCTATAAGAAAGTCAAAATGTAGATTTATGTAAACTCAAGGCAATGATAAAAAGAAATACATTGATGCTACAAACATCATGGTTTCGAAGAGAAATAAGGACAAAATAGAAAAAAAATCATGGAAATAAACTTACCGGTTTTCATAAAATCATCATGAAGAATTAAATGGCCATATGTGGCCTAATTTACTGCCTAGAGTGGTAATAGAGGAAAATGATCTTATTACATAGAATGTGAAACTGTTTCAAAGACAAAACACACACACACACACACCCTTTAGACTTGACTTCCCAGATATAGCGGTTTTCTCTAACACTAAGAAATGCGACGCAACTGGAATTCAACCCTTCAGTTTACTAAAAAGTTAAAACACAAAATAATGTTATTGGAGATGAAAATCCCAGAGTGCTGAACCACCAACAGTACTTTAATGTTTCTAAAACAGAACATATCGTATACAAAAGGGCATTTTGCAATAATAAACTGAAACACGAGATACGCTGCGGCTGCTATATTGGTGCAGTCATAGCAATTTCTCTCTCTCTCTCTCTCTCTCTCTCTCTCTCTCTCTCTCTCTCTCTCATTGCCTCTCCTGACAGGGGTAACAAGCGTTCCCAATAACATATAACCTCAGCCAGCGTTTCCTCTCATCACTGTGTTCCTTTACCACCCTCAGAACCAAGACGCCCTGTTAGGTCGCAATCTCGCTACACTGGACAAATGACCTCATTTACGTGCTCCCGTACCTATGGAAGTCGCATTTATCAGCCAGAATGGGATACAAGGTTACTCTAGCGAGTGTCATGCAACATTTTCTGTCAAATTTCTAGAGTCGTCACAGCTATGGTTGTTATATCGGGGTTACTGCACGGACTCTAGGTGCTTACCTTGGAATCCTTGCTAAAGGTCGCCGGAAAAAAACACATTCGAGAGAAAGATTTTAATTTTAGTTTAACCATTGCATTACCGGTTGATGTCAACCGTACGTAAGAAAAAGTCATTAATGTCAAAAAGACACCGAGGTAAAGGTTTCCTAGAAAGCATTTCCTGGAACTAAAGGTTTAATTGTCTTCAACCGGACAAGATACACCTTTACCTGGCATCACCTGAACAGGTTGGGTCCCGCACGAAAATTGTATCCTTACGAAAAGTTCTGCTTCTAAATATTCACAGGTTTCATGGTCTTTTTCAATTACAGCCTCGTCGGCTACAAATCGCCGTTTCCCCGAGTGAAATACTGTCAACAAATTTCAAATAACAAGCGTGAAGTGAGTAGAAACTTTCCAGCCGTGTACCTCAGCGAGGAACTTGGGCAGGAGACCACCCAACTCCAATGTGGAGAGGGACGAAACAATGTGGAAGACGGGCACTGGTCTATCAACTTTGAGATGGTTGCGGACGTTAGATTACCGACAATAATTATGGGCCAAGTTGGAGTGTTATAATTAGAAAAACAAACACACAGCGCTAACTTGGACATGGCGGCCAGTTTATGGACCTTAATCGATTCCTTGCTCGCTGTTTGGTGTGGCACTTTTTCATTTGGAAATGAGGTTTAGTAGAGTAGGAGCGGGTATATATCAGTCACGAGGCCAGTGTTTATATTGCTAGACTCTCTCGCGGGCATGACGACATGCCGCGTTAGCCGGGCTCGACGTTGATCTGTGCAATGAACCCGAAGCCCGCGTCAAAGAGGAGAGAAACGAAGGAATGCAGGTCCTAGGGCAAGTGGCGGTTGTGGGGAGGTAAAACCAACAGCCTCTGGCGAAAATGCTTTGGATGTCTTCATGGGGGGAGGTGAATGTATCAGCCGCAGCTCTTGGCTTTTTAAATCATTTGTCTTATCATATGAGCATCTCGAGATCCTTCCGGGCAAGACAATTTGTTCTGATTCCAGTACGAGAGAGAGAGAGAGAGAGAGAGAGAGAGAGAGAGAGAGAGAGAGAGAGAGAGAGAGAGAGAAGCAGCCCTCTAGTCCAGGCATCATGAATTCTTGCTATTACGTGGTGGGCTGAAATGGATTGGTGGCCTGTTGATAAGGATAATTGGAGCTCAGGGAAAAAGGTTGTGCTATTAATGATAATGGTGATTGAGATATAGAATTATAAAGGGCGATTATCTCGTCATCATGTTAATGATATCTGGACGATAATTGATTTCTACCAATGACTTTTTCCTCATCAGGAGAGGCAATCTATTTCATCTCGATCCTTTTCATCCATTCGGTAGAGAGTCCTCATCATTATCTCAAGATATATATGAACGCGCCACGGCGAGGATAATGAGCGAATATTTCGATGCATGTGATGAAAAGAATGACATTTTTTCCCTCTCTCTCTCTCTCTCTCTCTCTCTCTCTATAAACCATTAAAATAACCACTAAAAAAACTCGTGTGTATTTGTATGTCTGTAAGTGTGTGCGTGCGTGTGTTGGCAAGGGCAAATATTGTCTTAATCAAAGTGGACATTGGGAGTCTGTACAAAATGAGGTAGCAAAGGGATGAAAGCTATAACTTGCAGGGACGAATTAGTCATGTTAGAGCCCATGTCCGTCTTGCACGCAGGCGAGTGTGTGCCGCTAACTACCATGTCAATCATCTTCGGGTACTGGGGAGCTGGGGACGACCGGTGGCAGGGGAAAGGTATGTGGGCAGGGGAATGCTAAGGGTAGAGGAGACTTCAGGAATGAAGGGCTGTGGGAGCTGCAATGAAGGAAGGAAATATAATTGAAGGAACAGGGAATAATACAAATTATGATAATAAACAAATCTCAAGGTAAAAAAACTACTATTGTGAGACTACAGCGAAAGCAGGGATTACGGTTTGATATAAATTAAGTTACGAGCCAGACAGGGATACAACAACATCGACCATAAAGTAAACCTACAATTTTCTTAACCCTCATAATGTCATGAATACGAAATGCAGAGGTAACGGTAAAACGCTGAGATGGACTGACATACGACAAGAGTTCCAAGTGACTATTCCCGTATTATATATGCCTTCATCATTCAATTACTATGGTTCAGTTCAATTAATCGGGTTCCATTACCACCAATGGAAAATATACACTAATACCTTTACTCTGACATTAAAGTCTTAATGAATAAATAAAATAAAAGGCAGATTTTCATTATATGAATTCTATCAGCAATCCGTATCTTCATTTTACCATAGTTTATACCTTTCAACGCCCAAATGTGTACGTAGCCGCTGTGTTTGTGTATTAAAATAGTAGTACGCGAATCAATTAAAGTCTTTTGTCTTTTAGCAATGACATATCTTCTATCAAGGCCCCCGGAGAAGTTAATTACTATTGCATGTAAGGACTTCTATGAATACGAATGGTAGCATATTTTTTCTTTTGGTAACAAATTCTTCCCCACACTGAACATAACTGATATATTCTTCAACATTACGTAACCACAGGAAAAGTAATACTGAAAGTTTAATAAGAAATTGCAAATGTCATTGTTTTCTCCTATTTTTTTGGGGCGGGGGTGGGGGCGGGGGCAATTACCCAAAAAATCGTGGCGAAAGAAAAGACATGCAAAAAAGTGTCTACGCCACTGTAAAGAGAGAGAGAGAGAGAGAGAGAGAGAGAGAGAGAGAGAGAGAGAGAGAGAGAGAGAGAGAGAGAGAGTATAATACATTTTGACACTTTTACAGACTTTTCATGAAAATAAAACTGCCTATTAAAATTGGGCAGATAAAGACATCGGGGAACACAAAGAAAGAGAGTTTTGAAGTCAACACGATTTTCCATATGATGGTAAAGGGCGAAACAGTGTTGAGCAGCGACTTGCATAATCTAAATCATGAAATTCCAACGACTGTCAGAGGAAACTAGGTATGATAAATCGGATCATCCCTGCAAAATAACACGAAATGTCTATCAACAGTGAAAAGCCTTCAAGCCGAACCATGAGAAAAAAAAAAATAAATAAAAACTTCACACAGGTGATAGTTAAGGAAATGGGAGGGTATAGGCTATGACAACGAAAGATTTTTGTGAATGTTGATAATCACAAGTTAAAAAAAAAATACATGACGCGATTTTCAAGTTCTGCACATTTGGCCTAACTTGTTTTTTTTTTTACCATTCTCAACGACTGTTTATGTATAAATATATTTTTTTATTTACGTATCTGTTTACTCCTTCATTTTCCAACCCATGTATTAAACAACTTTCATTTTCAACTCTTTTCACACATGGGTATTCTACACTTAATAAGCTTGATAAGCAAGTTTGATGACCACATCACTGGTTCACAGGTGTGTGTATGTACTTACGCTGAATAATAATAATAATAATAATAATAATAATAATAATAATAATAATAATAATAATAATAATAATAATAATAATAATATTATTATTATTATTATTATTATTATTATTATTATTATTATTATTATTATTATTATCAATATATATTCTATAGCAGCGAATATCTACAAACATCTACATACAGAATTATTAAAGAGGACCGACCAGTTCCCCTTCAGATAACTTGGAAGAAATGGGTATCGGGGTCATCATGCGCTGACAGTATGAATCTCTACTTCATACATCAGGAAGGAGACTTTATTAATAACAATATTCGAGGTCTGAATAATCACGACGTCGCCCAAGAGAAACCACAAAATGCCAAAGGTTATGTTGGCTGGGACTTTCGTCCACGAACAGGAATAGGAGTATGTTAGCAACGATGGGCTTTTTGACTGAGGTTTCTGCACAGACAAAAGCAAAGATAAAGTTCGTACGCCAAATATGAAATCACAAATAGCAGCACTGAAAGTTTAGGGTTTTAATAATGATTATTACACTGCAATAAAAATCCATTCTTCTTAGGGTCACATACAGCTGAAGAATTCTTTCTCTCTCTCTCTCTCTCTCTCTCTCTCTCTCTCTCTCTCTCTCTCTCTCTCTCTCTCTCTCTCTCTCAATCACAGACAAGAATGAATATCAATTCTTTCGCAAGTTTGCTATATTATCTAACATGGATTCTGAATGAATACACCCCATCGCAAATCCATAATAATAGAGGTTACAAGATTTGCATAAAACGAATGTAATACATGTAATACATACTTTGTAAAAGGAATCGTGCAGCTTCACGTGCAGCTTCTCTCAACCCACCCTTCTAGACGACTTAGAGCTGTAAAGGGGTGATTGCATTTCCGGGGAAGCAAAAATGAAATCAGGAAGAAAGGCGGGGGGGGGGGAAGGGGAGAAGCAGCATTTGCTGAGACGTACCAAAAGATGTATTCACCATAAAAACTGAAATTTTTGCTTAGCTGGGACAACCCAACTAAACAATTTATGTTGTGCAGCCTCAAAAGCGATTTTGACCCAAAGAAATCACTAAAGTTACCATATATTCTGTAGGCGGTACTCTAAATACACATCTGTAAACATTTGAAACAGAAGACAACTGGTAATGAGGCACTGACATCTCTCACTTATAAAAACAATAGAGAGAGAGAGAGAGAGAGAGAGAGAGAGAGAGAGAGAGAGAGAGAGAGAGAGAGAGAGCATATTTATGATAATCAGAAAATTTATTCTACAACCTTCATCACACACACACACACACACACACACACATATATATATATATATATATATATATATATATATATATATATATATACATATATGAGACATACTTGCTCATAATCAAGAGACATTTCCCAAAGCTATTTACGAAGCAAGTGAGTGATTCTAAGGGATGTCGTAGGTAAGACAGAAGCGTTTTCAAAACCTGACTGACGAAGATGGACAGCCTCAAATATTTACTTATGAGAAAGATGCCCCCATATATTCCGATCAGCGTGCTCTAGAATTTCGCACATATTTAAGTGTTATCTACTAGCTTTAGCTGAGGTACCATCAAATGCAGCAAAAAACAAGTTCCAAAAAATTTAAATACACATCACTTTCATATGGCTTTTTAATGTAAAAGCACCACTGATGCAACTTGAAAAATACACACAACATAAGCAACAAAAATATGTATAAAAATATTACATATCTATTTTCAGAATTAAATTTTTACAGAGTTATGAATGGGCAAACAAAATTATATAAAAATATTAAATAGCTAACTTTAAACACCATATTTACATTAAGTTATGAATAAGTAAACAACATCACATTACGTGCTATAAAGCATACAATCTCTCCCAAGCCAGTTGCGTAACTCTTGGCTCTTGCGTGACATGCGATTAAATCCGGCAAAATTCCTTTTATCGCAGACTGTCACAGGAAGCGCAACCCATTTTCAGCTTATACGATTTAAAATATTTCTTGGCTGCCTTTGCTTTTAAAAATCCTGGCTGTATGTCAAGTCATAATATTCTTCTTTTTATTTTTTTCTTGTTTTTCAGAGTAGATTATTTGCACACTTTTTCAGTTCATGCAAAATTTTTTTTTCATTGAATTTTTCGTCATAATTGTGTGCCTTACAAATTGTCCAGACTGATATGCTTTCCAGTTTTCTCATACGGCTGTAACTTGATTTGCAAACTTATTAATGATTTTTTCCCGTACATTTATTACAAAATAATTTATTTGCTTACAATAATATTATTTGCTCAAATTTCTTACTGGATATTACCAATGAGTACGAATTCTTTTCAGGGAGCTTATGCAAAATTATACCGTTCCCTTCTTTCAGGCTTTTAAATTATTCTATATAACTTTATACGTTTCTATTTACAACTTAATCTGGTCTTCATATTAAAAATTTTTTCCCTACGTTTCTGCATCCGGCTGCAATCATTGTTTTAAAATCACTTTCAAATTACTTCCAAATTTTTTCCACATCATTATATATACAACAGAAAGACCGTTGCATTTTCAAAATCTTTTTGCACAGAATGCTCTGACCGCGCCACTTTCCTGCCCTCTCTTCTATACATCGTTATACACGCTTTGTAATGCTGTAATGCACACTATTACTACAGTCTGTGCAGTTAACACGATTAATAAACAAGCTGCTTAAGTTTCTATATATACATCATAAATCCATACTATATATATATCATAAATCCATACTGAGTATTAAGTATCAGTTTATACCACTTAAGTTCGTGAGACTGATTTCCCATCCTGATGCATTTAGTCGTCAGATTTTTATGTAAATGCACGCCTAAAAAAATTCACCTGCCTATATGAAACCGGAGAGGTCCTTAGCACAACTCCTGAGAGGAAGGCACGGGAGAACTACACGAAGGGAAGCTGGAGACAAGTGGAGATTTGTGGAAGATAAAGCACAGGAGACACATGAACGGCGGAATTTCACAGAGGCCCTTTGCGTTGCATGGTGTTGAAGGCGATGATGATGATTAGAAATCGAGATTAGGAAATGCAAGAAATTAAAAACTAGAAGCTGTGATTCGCTTCCTATAAGACTTCTTAATCCAGCAGCAAGTGAAAAGTTTCCATCTTTATCTTCACGTGACATATCCTCATTTTATTCTACGCGCTTCTATCAATGTGAAGCAGTGACAGTTTAGTTGGCACTACCCTAACACGTACCGAATCCAACTTTTAATATATGCTTCTTTGTTTGCTTCTCAATTCATGTAATCTTTCAAATTAACACGGATAACTAATACAATGCCATTAATACTCCATATCCTTATTAGAAAATCAAAATTATAAAACACAACATACATTGACAACATTAAATAAATAAGCAAATCTATGAGTAAAGATAAGTATACTTTAGCTTGCCTTGAAGGCCACAGGGCAGAGGTTAAGGTACAGTCCAGCTTTTGAGAACAATGGTTACATAACTACAAAGACGCGTGGAAGGAAGGCACACCAAATTACCCACGAAAATCATAGAAGAATCGTAATATAATACATTTTGCAAAAATCACATTGGAAAAAAAATTTACAAAAACTTTTCAAATTCTAATGAAGGCAAAACTGTCACGCTGAGAAGAGGACGGGGCTATTCACTGAGAAAAATGACAGCGCTATCCAAGAAACGTCTGTAAATCTCAACCTCAGAGAAAATAAACCAATAATTCACTGGTGTTTCACAGACTTATTCAGAAAGGTCTAAAAGGTCACACAATAAGAACAAGATAAAACGCAGTGGGCAAAGAGGTAACATACCAGATAATCAGCAGAGAAATGCTCCACATTTTGCCAGGGTAATTGCTTCATCAGTTACTCGAAGGAAAAAGGGGGCTTGCTTCATGTGAGTGAGCAATTTGTTAAAGCGATCACCGAGTCACTTGCTCGCTGCTTCTGCCTTGAAAATAATTCTTTCCTAGCTGAACATCAGCAGCTCTGAGACATGCAATGGTCACGAACATCCAGACAAGCAAGGGCTATTGAAATCTTCAATCTCTACATGGCATTTGTTCATATGATGGAGTTCCTTCAAGTTAAGAGACCTTTCCCAGGGTTCAAGGGTATTTTTGTGCGTTTGTGTGTGTGTGGGGGGGGGGCGATTGTTGGTGGGTATAATTCTGAAATCAAGACTCCAACTGCTACCTGCTATTTTTTCCGGCACATTGGGCGAGGAAGAGCCAATCAAAAACCATGTAACTTGGTTCTTTATGGACATTTTTTCAAAAGCCTGAAAATTTTACACTTTCTGACTGACTCGTCATGGTCTTAAGAATCTGTAATACCATTACCTGTTCTAGTTGGCTCATTTGTTCTTATAATTCTTATTTTGAAACTACTTTTAGGGACTTTTTTTAAGATTCAACTACTTTATTCTTAACCTCTGAAAACTTAGTTTATAATACTGAACTAAATTATTCTTATTAAAAACATGGGACTTGATAAATCAATTTTCTTCTTATTTTTAATGACTTTTGGAAAATAATGATTGCAGCTGACCTTTACTCGTGATTGCTTTTGGGAAAAAGCGAATTCTACGGATTTTTGCTTCTGACGGCTTGTACGCAAAATATATTTCGACTCATTTTACGCTCCCAAAGAACTGAGTGAGGTGGGGACAGAACTATGGGTATTAAAGCTGCATAACATTCAATTTTTAAGCAGCATGTATGTGGCATACCAGTTGTTTGTAAATTATGAACTTCACGGTCAAAACAATATATGCCGAGTGTATAGGGCACGTTTTACACAGACTATTCAGGGCACGAAATTTGATTGAATGAAAACCATTACTGGAAATGTACGGTAAGTATGAGTAAAAAAGAATTCAGTGACGGAGTGACTATATATACCTAATGGACTACATGCCCATGAATGCACCGGTTATGATTAGCTTGACATCTCGTTAAAATTAGACTTCAGTGATGTCGAAATAATACAGTGAAGTTTCCCTTGCTCCTTTATGCACTCGGTAGCAAATCTCAGACGGAGAGAGAGAGAGAGAGAGAGAGAGAGAGAGAGAGAGAGAGAGAGAGAGAGAGAGAGAGAGAGAGATGATGCAGCATCATGAAAGGAGTTCACATTTTTCTCAGTGAAGCGTTCTATCTCAATGTCAATTACAGGACAAGAGAGAGAGAGAGAGAGAGAGAGAGAGAGAGAGAGAGAGAGAGAGAGAGAGGGCAGAACTTTGGTTACAGCCGATAATGAAACGCCCTGCCATTTCTCTAGACGGAGCAACAACCCGAGGGAAAAACTCCGGTGGTGTTGCACCGTCAGTCCTGACAGGTGACTTCCCTTTTGATCATCCGTTCCTGGCCCCCTCACCTGACGGCTCTTCATCTCCTAGGTGCCATTCGCAGCAACATTTACGTGTCTATTTTTCGCCCTTGCTGTGAGGTTGACGCACGCGCACACACACCTCCCTTCTCACAAACACCTGCCTAGCCTAAATTACGACTCAGTATCAATGTGTCAAGGGGTTTACGTACAAGTGGATGTAGAGCTGTTCCTTGGAATGCTTTCCGAAAAGAATAAATTTCAAATGTAAATGTGACTCGTTTAACGTATTACTCAAACCACACTTTCGGAGATAGATATGCCACCATATTGCGAGTAAATCCTGTTCACATTACGAAGATCTTATTACGTACACAAAATTTTGTATCCATAAGTCAAAGCCATCATCTTATGAATGCAAATGCTGACGGCATGAATTGCCTATTGTAGGTTATATTAAAAAGTAGAGACAAAAAATCCTTAACATCTATGAAAAATCCAATGGTTGACGATTTTAGTTCAATTTATATACGGCATTATGGTAGTGAAGATTTTACAAATGTTTAGATGTTAATTCATCTGGGGAGGACATCAAATTTATCAACAGTTTTGAAATATTCAAAGTCCATGTGGCTAAGTGCCTAAGTTTTGGTGCTATTATTTTTTTTACATAAGAATAACTATTTAGATAGATAGAGAGAGAGAGAAAGAAACCGATTTTCATAGAGGCCAGTATTTTTCATTATGATTGCATTTTTCCTTTAAATAAATCTTTATTCTTTTGGGTGGCCCTGTAAGCCATTTATTCCAAGGTACAGAACAGGAGCTTAACTCTAATTCATTTCCGTTTACAAGCTGTTAAAACTGGGTTCAGATGTCGTCATTCCCTAACCTAGAAATGAGAGTGAGAAGGGGAGGGACAAATTTTTAACAACCAAATATAACAATGAAGGATCTCAGCTATTCATTCCATCATGCAGCAATTCAAAGCTGCCAGTTTCTCCTACCTCATATATTTAATCGTAAGGCGCTTATTATAATAAATACAGGCCAATATCCTTTCTTTCAGTTCCCAACAAGACCAATGAAAAGTTGTTTATCAAACGTAGATTCTATATGATTCCTGAAAGCCAGTATGTTTGCTTACACGAAACATGTACTTACTTGTTTTACCACTTTAACTAGTTACCCCTACGACAAGGACTTTGTCAAATTTCAGCGCTTCCATTGGCTTAGCTGGAGATTAAGCTCTTATACACAAACTTCTTAACTGGATCTTCATCAACGCGTTTTAAGTGATGGTGTATTTTGTAAGCCTTGATATCATGTCTGTCTGTCAGCATGATGGTGTTCTGAACCATACCCGCTACTAGCGACAATATGCTAGCTTTTAAGAAAAAATCATACATCATGAAGATGATGTAACCCTTATTGCAATTATGCAATATCCCTCACTGCAAATGACAAATGGACGCTAAACTTCACGAGGAAGTACGGTGTAATCACCCTATTCTATAGAGCTGTAAACCTAGTATGCATATAGAAATGAAATCAGGAACACTGGTAAGGAAAACACTTCCAGTGTGCAATATTCTCTTTTAACCTCACGCCCGTGGCCGGTGCGGCTGACCAAGCAAAAAAGGCAGCTAATCACGTAACCGGATAACATCAGTGACGGACTTGGCATACAGCACTAAAAAAAAAAAAAAAAAAAAACCTGAGGCATATCATTCACGCCTAGACAGCAGCGACGATTTTCTGCTTCACACAACTATTAGAGACAGTGTCGAGTGACAGACAATGACACTGAGTATACTATTTTACCCTACTGGGTCTTCAATTGAAGCTAGTGTAATTAGTAACTGAAGAGAAAGGATTACTGATAGGAAAAAAAATTTATGAAGAGATTTACTGCCATTACAACAAACTACTGTTTCAAAAAACAGTCATGCCTTTGCCTGTGTAATGGCCCTCTTTTGTGCTATTAGTACATTTATAATAGATGTAGTAAGTTATTTTGCGGGACCAATAATGTGAGGGCCAAATGACCCTATTTCAAGCCTATAAGACAGAATTCGAACCATAAAAAAAAATCACCATAAACCAGGGGTCATCATACTGTATAATACATATGCATAAATAACAATGGATTATAGCGTAAAATATTATGATAATACCACTTGTCATTTTCAACCCAAACTTTCAGGTACGTTTAGAAATCTGGGTTAATAGTGAGGCTATAAGAAAGTAAAAACGTATATTAATACTATTTAACTCTTAATATAACAGGACAGCATAAGAAGCTAGCAGAAAACATCTGCAATCTTATTATCCCTCTCACTAGCTCTCTGAGCCAGTGTTCATTTTTGGTACTGTAATATTAAATTAAGCCTACCCAAGAAATTTCACATTAATACAAGTTTACATTAGTAAAATACGTACAATCAGTTTAGCTTTGTACATACACGTCACAACGCACGCAAGGGGGACCTGTCAGTGACAACAGATGTTTCAAAACTGATCATAACAGACGATCCTTGATTACTGTAATACTTTTAACCGTAGACAAAAATACATAGCTATACTTGGAGCTAAAAACAATACGACACAATTATTTTATTGCTATGACATTATTTACCAAAACTTTAAGACCGTACTACCTTCCAACTTCAATCTGTGCGTGTCTCATCAAGGTCTGAGGGTGACCAATAGCAAAACCTAAACCACTGAGTCAGTACCCAAGGTTACAGTCCAACGACAACGATGGACTTCACAAATACTTTTCGGACATTCACTGTGGCGGCATAAAAAGTAAAATGACTGCTATGATCATGTCAGGAATTGTTCCAGGGGGATGATGAAGGAAAGAATATCAAAGAGTGTAGAAAAAGAGAAGAACCCATAGTTAAAACTTTGATAAGAGCTCAGAATGAACTCTAGAGGTATCTATGTAAACTCTAAAATTATATAAGCATTACAATATATTAACTTGATTTATACCATAGATAAGAGAACACAGGATTACGTGATGAGAAGCTATATTTATAGTGCTGCGAAAGTTAAAACACTTATAAAGCCTGATATTTGGAGACAATTAGTACACTATATTTCATATGCCCAAAACTGGGAAATAACCAAAGGTTAAATATTTTAACTGACCTAAGAAAAAGGTTTATATATGCCAAGGTACACACATTCAAGGGCACCGAATCTGCAAGCATTCGTAAAAGAAGTCGAAGCAAAAATTTAGAATACAACTGAACACGGAGAATAATGCTAAGTACCAGTACTGTCTTTTGAATATCCACTGAGTGGGAAACAAAACTATGAAATACGAGACCATGTCACAAATATTTGAACTGATATATTACTCATAACATAAACATGGCTAAGCAATGAATGCACAGCACCTAGACTTTTGGAGAGATCGCCTCAAATACTAAACAGATCTGAAAATTTAGAGACTTAAAAGATATTAAAAAGCGCATTAAAAAATTACAACACGAAAAAACAAGTTATTCAATAAATAGATAAGCTAACAAATAAATACGGGTGTTTGATGGAACAAAGAAAGACTGATGGACAGTCCCATCAATCATCATCATCATCATCAACAGGAATAAGCATGATGATAATAATGATGATGAATATGCTACCTATCTATATTGGCCTATAATCTAGCATTAGTCTTTCTTACATTGGACCCATACTAGTTAAAAATCGTACTGCGAAAATGAACAAAAAATTACAAATTCAGTACACTGGCCCTTCTTACTGCCTGAACTTGACACTTAACTTCAGTCACGCTACCACCCTTTGAAAACTTATTTAGGTAATTAGCGTATCTCTTCCTCATTCGCAATGTTTCCATAGTCCAGATGACTACACAAGAATGAAATGAATGCAAGGGAAAAACTCATCCGCTTTAACTTCATAGATTCAAAATTGATTCTTGACCATCCTCCATTCCCCTTGCTGCACTAACTGTGCTGCTTTTATCATAATTAGACATTTTAGACTCGTTTGTTAATGAACATGTTACTGAAAAGGTGGATGCAGTGAAGATGTGATGAAATAAATATAATTTGAAACTTGGAAATTGGATTGAATGAGAAGTTTGTAGCTCGAGTTACCACAACGCTGCAATGAAACGACCTAAGCAGTATTCTGACTGACAACATTATAGCCAGTAGCACCACAATTACTACTGAAATAGCCTCAATAGTATCTGGAATGACAACAATCAACGAATATTTGCCCAACAACAACACGTTTAGGCAAACTTATGAAAGGAAAGCAAGCCTTTACTTTAGCACTGAAAATTGTGCAAAGGTATTAACTTAAGCAACTGCAAGGAGTATGATAATGTAGCACGATAAAATAGGACTAATAACAACAATACCCAAAAGTACAAGGAATCATAATGAGTTTGTCTTAACTGAAGGCAAAAAATAAACAACTCAGATTTCTTTAATTAGAAATGGAAAAACCTTATTAGCCCCAAGAAAACAGTTTTCTCTAAATCCATCAGACAATGTATAAAATTCAGGGCAGGCTTGATCAAAGAAAGTAACAGGAGGAAAACTTCGCAGTTGCACTATAAAAACAATTGTTGAGAGAGGGTGGAAAGTCAGATGTGGAAAAAAGAGAATATGTACAAAGGTACAGTGAAAGGATGAAAGGTGTTACAGCTAGGGGTCGAAGGTACGCTGCAAAGAACCTAAAGTAATGCCTACAGTGCGTCGAGTGAGGTGCACTGACGGCACTGCACCCCACGAGGGATTTCCCTTTCGAACACATTAACACCGAAGTGGAAAATAAAATGATGATAGCATAAATTTGGACCTTAGAATTAAAGATACAAACTGCTAGACACGTCTGTGGTGATGGTAGTCCTGGGTAGATGGATGAATAATCTAAAGATTTTTTGATTGTGGATGAAAGGAGAGAGGCAGAGTTGAATGACACCAGAGTGGAAGGGAAGAGTGTAAGACTCAGAATGCTTCTGGAGGTGACTCTTGTATGGCGCGAGAAAGAAAACTAAGAGGTGAAAGACTGAAAGACAGCAGGATCTGATAGGATTGTGAATGAGAAGCTGTAGTAAAGTGGCGAAAAAGGGCGACCAGGGTGTGTAAACTATGCCTGGACGAGGGAAGGGTTCAGATAAAATGGGTGTAATATAAAACTGTTCATTTGTACAAGGGTAAAGGTGATACTAGTGACTATATGAATAATAAAGGCAAATGTTAACGAGTATATCATAGAAGGTGTAAGAATACGTTACAACAGGCAGTATTTCGGCAGGAGAAAAAGTAAGGGCAAGCTCAAGCTTGAATTTTAAATAAAATGAGGTGGCAGTAATGGTAGAATTAAGCTGATAAAATGAGAAAATTCTCGAAAAAAGTAGGATTTCCAACATAACCAACAACATAATATATTGGCTGTATGCAAAATCTGGAAACCAACTTGATCGAATTGGTGCTTTATTTGCCAACAAAGCCACGGTGATTATGATTTAAACCATAATTTCAACAGGAAACTTCTGTTACCGCCTTTAGTGCTTGTGCCTCAAGCATAACACGTGCTACTCGCTTTGTGGACCGCCAGTCAGTCGACAGGACGTTGCGGTACCACGATATCACACTGCCCAGTAACAAACAGTTGTTGTTTCATAACCTTTACCACAGACTGTGGAAGTTTGTCCGGTAACGTTATGGATACTGACGCTCTGAAGTTAAACAGTAATTGCAACGATGCTTGCAAGAGCTGTTCACCACTGCCTTATCATTTATCATTTATTTCTGAATTTCTGTTAGAACAGAGAAGAGAATATAGAATTTTGGCCAAAGGCCAAGCGCTGGGAACTATGAGGTCATTTAGCTCTGAAAGGGACACTGAGATTATAGAAGGTTTTCAAGGTGGAAGAGAAGGAAAAACTCGCAGTTACACTATGAAACAATTGTTGGCAGAGGGTGGAAACTAAGATGGAAGAAAGAGAATATGAACGGAGATAGAGTAAAAGGAATGAAAGGGGCTGCAGCTAGGGGCCGAAGAGACGCCGCAACGAACCCTAAGTAATGCCTACAGTGCACTGCATGCACGGCCAGCATTACCCCTCTACGGGGGAACTACTGTTAGAGTAATAGGTATTTATCCTAATTTGTTAGTTAACTTAAACCTTTCTATTTCACTCTACTACTCTTTGTTCAGCTCTACTTTTTTCATTTGCAGGCTTCCTGTTCTTTTGAAGCTTACTTATCATGTTAATAATCTTTTTGAACTTTACTATATGCACATCTATATAAACTGAATAATAAAGGCTACTGTATAATTATGTATGCATGTATGGCTATGTCACTTACGCAAGCGAAGATCACAGCAATAGGAATGTAACAAACAGTGATTATGTTTGAGATAGTTAAAAGCCCAACAGAAAAATTGAAGACTTGAAGAAACCGTATTATTATTATTATTATTATTATTATTATTATTATTATTATTATTATTATTATTATTACTGGCAATGAACATATCCAATTTCACAAGCCCTAAAACCAATAAATTTGAAAATATTCCGCATAACGAAATACCCGTATGTACTGAAACAAAACATGCGCAGCAGAGCAAAATACCGGATAACAAGAGGAGCCGTTGACTTGAAATTCAATCTTCCAGAGACCCCACACTGCAGCAGTAACTGATAATGATACAGAGCCAGTGATTTTTCATCGCCCTGGGGGAGACGCGAACCCGCAACATCTGAGTGGCATGCCACGACAGTAACCACTATGCCAGCGGACCGGATGAATTAATAAAGAACGAACCAATGACAAAAATCACAATTCTGTTATATGAAATTCAATGTCTATAAAGCAAGTAAAAAATATGCCGAAGTTTCGACGCAATCAAGCTTTCTGTGCAGCGTATAATCAAGGCCACCGAAAATAGAATCTTTCGGTGGTCTCGGTATAATGATGTATGGACCGCGGCCCATGAAACTTTAACCACTGCCCGTTGGTGGCCTATCCTATATCGTTGCTATAAGCACGATTATGGCTAAGTTTAACCTTAAATAAAATAAAAACTACTGAGGCTAGAGGACTACAATTTGTTATGTTAGATGATTGGAGGGTGGATGATAAACATCCCAATTCGCAGCCCTCTAGCCTCAGTAGTTTTTAAGATCTGAGGGCGGATAGAAAAGGTGTGGACGGACACAAAGCCATCCCAATAGTTTTCTCTTACAGAAAACTAAAAACTGTAATGTGTATAAGTTAGGTAATATCACGAAAGCTTAAACAAGGAAATGCAGAGCAATGCATCGCACTTGGCATATTATAATTATATTCCCTTTGCAAAATTATTTAAATACTGTCTTTAAGTCAGAAAAAAATTAGGAAAAGTTTCACGACTCGTAAGAAAAGTTTTAAACACCTGGCTTTAATTAACGATTATCAAGAACTTTAAGACAATATAAAGGTGTTGATCTTCTACAAAAAAGAGAACTCATTAATTCTAAAGTATTTGATAATTGTAGGCAACAAGAGGGTAAAAAAAAAAG
>NC_089742.1:60411770-60414270 GCF_040412425.1 Macrobrachium rosenbergii | reverse complement strand
AAGTTTCATGGGCTGCGGCTCATACAGCATTATACCGAGACCACCGAAAGATAGATCTATTTTCGGTGGCCTTGATTATACGTTGTACAGAAAACTCGATTGCGCCGAAGAAACTTCAGCGCATTTTTACTTGTTTAAAATAAAGATTTACTCAATGGATTTAAATCTTTTGCCAAAAGTCACGAGGGTTTGAAGGGTACATTAAAAAAAAAAACTTGGATACCTTCATTCTACTGTACACTGTACCGACAAGCCATTAATGTTAAGGCACAGGTCTCCTAAAGGAATGACAATATAATATCAATGCTTTATACGTCGATGCATTAATAGTCAAGGGACATCAACGAATCCACTGCCGATAAGAGTAAAGTCGCTCTCCGTATATGTCAGTTGTTAACAGTGCCGAATGGACCAGGAATTTCCAGTCTAGGGACTCGATAATTCTGATTACGTTTCTATACGTAACTTCTGCTTCTTTGATTTGATTCATTACAGGGGCACTTTCTGCCTTTCATCGCTCCAGCTGTGAAAGAAAAGGGGCAGGAATGGCTGGATAGCATGATCATGAGATTCAGAAAATAAAAGATTGAATTGGGACCTATGAGGTCACACAGCGCTGAAATAGAAATTGACAGTAAAAGGTTTGAAAGGTGCAAGAGGAGGAAAACCTCAAAGCAGTTGCACTATGAATCAATTGTTAGGAGAGGGTGGAAAGTAAGATGGAAGAAAGAGAATTTGAAAGGAGGTACAGTAAAAGCAATGAAAGGGGGTTGCAGCTAGGGGCCGAAGGCACACTGCAAAGAACTTGAGTAATGCCTACAGTGCACCATATGATGGCACTAACCCCCTATGGGCCGAGATGAGACGAAGTACAAGGATTTAAACGTAGAACTGGGAGAAAATCCCGCAGCTGTACAAAGAAAACGTAGTTAGAGAGGTGGGACAGCTGGTTTGAAGACAGGAAGTGGGAATGGAGGTAAAGCAAAAGGCTAAAATGTAAGCGCAGCTGGGAAACGAAGGACGCTGCAAACACCCTAGTATTGCCACAGTGCACCACGTGAGGTGCACTGACCGCACTACCCCCAAAGGGAACATGTGCTTATTTTATTCAGTAATTATATTCTAGTGTTGTTAACCCATATAACTTGGTCTTCTTAAAGTACTGAGAAGCGAGTTTTCTATTGCAAAACCACATAATGCTGTGCACAGACTAGTGCAAACTATTCTTACATGTTTATTCTCCGTTATGACATAATGAACCACTAATCTGCAACGAAGTAACAAAAATCAAGGGAAATGTACTTCAATGTCATTTAAAATAGCATGAAAACCGAATCCATTCCTATTATATACGAGCAACCTCGCTCAACTAATATGTTGGCAAGATCCACCTGAAACAACAAGTAAAATTGGAAAAGTAGTAAAATAATTGACACATATGCGATCAAATTTTAGAAAAGCAAAAACACATTCAAACCTAATAGCGACAGTCACTAAAGCATGTTTAAATCCAAAAGTAACTGTCACTAAAGCATGTTTAAATCCAAAAGTAACTGTCACTAAAGCATGTTTAAATCCAAAAGTAACCGTTACTAAAGTATGTTTAAATCCAAAAGTAACTGACACTAAAGCATGTTTAAATCCAAAAGTAACTGTCACTACAGCATGTTTAAATCCAAAAGTAACTGTCACTAAAGCATGTTGAAATCCAAAAGTAACTGTCACTAAAGCATGTTTAAATCCAAACGTAACTGTCACTAAAGCATGTTTAAATCCAAACGTAACTGTCACTAAAGCATGTTTACATCCAAAAGTAACTGTCACTAAAGCATGTTTACATCCAAAAGTAACTGTCACTACAGCTTGTTTAAATCCAGAAATAACTGTCACTAAAGCATGTTTAAATCCAAAAGTAACTGTCACCAAAGCATGTTTAAATCCAAAAGTAACTGTCACTGAAGCATGCTTAAAATCCAAACGTAACTGACACTAAGTTGGCATACAATTTTCAAATCTAATATAATTTACTTGATAAAAATAAAACGCGAAAACTTTGTCATGACCAGAAATGCTACAAAAAAAGGGGGAGGGGGGGAATCGCAGAAACCTCCAATGGAAATCAATCATGGTCCTAGGATGAAGGAGGGACAGGATGGAAGGAGGGGGGGGGAGGGGTTAGGAGGGACGAATGCTTGCGACCAGTAGACAGACGTTAACCGCATCGGACCCTACTTAAGCCTGTCCTAATCAGGATACAGAGGAATGGTAAACAAATACTTGTCTAACCTCCTGTCGTGATTATGCTAATCCTAATCGGTGTGTTATGAATATGGATTGACCCGAGCTGAAATTATGGCGGGGGCTTAAGAAGTTCTTGTTAACCTCACCTCTGAAGCACGTGTTCCCTTTGTTGGCTCTATAAATCAAAAGGCGATTCTCCGAACATATCAATTAGTGTAATTATTCTTGCTTCGACGCTGAAATTACAGGGAATACCAGC
>NC_089742.1:60359270-60409270 GCF_040412425.1 Macrobrachium rosenbergii | reverse complement strand
ACCTTTTTTCAAAACACGAGCGGTGATGAATTTACGAGGCTCTCATCAGCGAAGTGTTAATAATAAAAATAATTCAAATGGACTCATATCCACGAATAAAAGCAAAGCACTCGGTCGTAATGGTAACAGGAGAACAGAGGCAGCCCAAACCAACATAGAACGATAATAAAAAATGACACAAATAAAAAGAGGCGAACAGGAGGTAAGCGGAGGTTAATTTCCCCCGTTTATAGGTTTCCGTCGATGGGATCGTTTAAGGCCCAAAATAATTAATTATGTCTTGGGGAATTGGAAGGCGCGGGGGAGGGGAGCTTGGGGGGTGGGGCGATGAAGAGAATTCCAAATTACCGTAGTGTTTCCCCGCCCACCTCCCTAAAACTCAATCATGCCCACTTGTATCTCCCACCGTAATCCCTAGATGCCCACTTGTATCTCCCACCGTAATCCCTTAGATACCCCCATGCCCGTCTGCGATCCCCATCGCCCCCCCCCCCGTCTCATGGCTGTGCTGCGGTTACCTGACTGCCTAATCCCTGGTTACCTGCGATGGCTTTACCGTTGTCATGGTTATGTACTGAGCATGCCTTATACATTGCCGTATCTTCTCAATTCTCTCTCTCTCTCTCTCTCTCTCTCTCTCTCTCTCTCTCTCTCTCTTTAAGAAATGTTTCGTTAGGTCGCAGGCTCTCGCCGATACACTTTCAGATTATAGGACAGAAATTTAATCAGCGGATTGGAAGTTTGATTACCAGGTTGCTTGTTTATTCATGAAAAATGCCTTTAATTCAACACAATCGATGAAATTCTTTTTGTAGAGATACCATAAGGCAATAAAATTCAAGCGATTTCCTTAACATTCCGTCCCCTCCTCTTTGTCATTAACACGAACATACACAAAGACACACACATTAATGAGAGAGAGAGAGAGAGAGAGAGAGAGAGAGAGAGAGAGAGAGAGAGAGAGAGAGAGAGAGATCGTTCGTTTCGTGTGGTGTAGAGATACTGGTCTGACCAGGTGGTAGATGGAAAGATAGATAGGTAGATATAAATGGATACAGGAACCTATCTCAAGCATTCTCAGGAATGAGAGGAGATCCACTCTGTTGAGATGAAGCGCATCTTAGCATCGCGAGTACCATCGTACACACAAGTACCAAACAAACCACTGATTAGAGCTCTCGGCCATCATTATACCTTTACAGGGATTGCCGTTCGCAGGGGCTTACTCGCGTTAGTCTCTCTCTCTCTCTCTCTCTCTCTCTCTCTCTCTCTCTCTCTCTCTCGTGTGTGGTTTTCGTGATATTATGTGCGATTAGTGACGGTTTTAGCTAATATTATTAAGGCAGGTTTTAGGTAAGCACAACGCGGTTCGCAAAGTAATTACTTTACTTCTGTTGATGAAACAGTTGTAAAAGTATGACTGACACTTGAGATCCTGACAGACAGACAGAGAGACAGAGAGTCAAACGCAAGCCTCCGAATCCCGTAAAATGATGATGTTAATCACGCAATACTTTGCGACAGTCAGTCTTTAATATACTCAAAGGAAAAGTAGTAACATACTTTCTTACAATACATCAACGCCAAAATGTTGCATGCTTCTGAATACAGCATTATTTATTAATTATCTTTCTATCATTATGGTAGTTATGATTAACAGAGAGAGAACAGTGTGAAATTTGACAATGAAGGTGTGAATCAAGCATTTATGATACAGTTGTAAGTGAAATTTGACAGTAAGGAGGAATGTTTGTGCGGTTTATAGACCTTAAAACTCTTATGGCAGAACTTGTAGAGAATCATAATATAGGATGCTGAGAAGATGGGGTGAAGACGTAATTTGCTGAAGGCCCTTAAAAAGTTTTTATGGTGAAGGTAAACACTATTAGAATCAGTGGACTGGAAAGTGACTGGTTTGATGTAAAAGTGTGTATGAGACAAGGGTGCTCCTTATCTCCGTGGCTTTTTAGGGCTTTTACGGATGGCGTGATTGGAGCAGTCAGTGAAAGAAGTACGTGCAAAATTGTAGAATATGAACTGGGGTTGTGAATGGACTGTCGAGTGACTGATGTATAGCGACGATACTAATGAATGGGGACGGTGAACAAAAGAAGCTACAGAGACTAAATAGCTTGAAAGCTTTTACAAGAACTTGAAAGTGGATACTTAATGTGAACAATGATAAGGTTCCAAAGGCAAATCGAAACCAGAAATATGGACTGGAGCAATTAGTGTTAATATGGACGGTTGAAAAACAGAACCTCTTGATATATTTAGGTATTTAGAAGTAAATGAAATAGATGAGATGCAAACAAGGAAGGTTGCAGACTCTGTTCAAAAGATTTGTAAGAGAAGAGATGGGCCAATGGAAGCCAAAGTTAGAATGTATGAAGAATTTTTTTGACCAAATTCTCCTTCATGGAGGTGAAATTAGACACTGAATCTACATCAAAGCAAAAGGTTGAAGATGTTGCGATGATCAGTTTGCTCATTACATTGTAGATATATATATATATATATATATATATATATATATATATATATATATATATATATATATATATATATATATATATATATATATATATATATATATATATATATATATATATATATATGGTGAAAAGACTGGTGAAAATGTGGATGAGCTTTTAAAGGCAAGTTGGTGATGTCGAGACACTGGAGAACGACAAGGGGCGGAGAGAATGCATAATCCGCGACATGTATGAGAATGGATGAGAAAAGAAAGACCAAAACGTACTGTATAGACGGAATAAGAGGGGATTTTGGGATCTATGGACATTAATAAGCAAAAAGCGGGAGAGTGCTTGCAAGACAATGGTAAATAATACTGTATATAAGGAGGGGCGGGTTGCTCAATGCAGTACTGGGGTGTTTTTGTAGGCACGTGAAAGGGCTAGCATTCTGGAAGTTTTGAAGTATGAATATAGCAGAGCCTTCGGCCTGTTTTTTTTTTCCTCTGCAACCAAGCCTATCAAGAGATAAGGGTTATTCTCGAACCAGTGTTAATAATTATCATAACAATGAAGACTGGCAAAGCAGTAATACCTTTCAAGAACATTCAAAACCTATGGCATCTCTATTTTCATTTCAAGTCCAGCTGTTTACAAGTAACCGTCATATTATGAGATTATTCACTTTTGTTTATTTAGACATTAACATTCGTATTGCAGCAATCAGTTATAATATTATTTTTATGAATAATGATATTAAGAGAAGATAAATACCTTTCTGAAAATGTCTGCGTCACCGCTAGATAATTTGTAATTGTATATATTGTATATACGTATACTTCGTTCGTTAATTCTTCCGATGACTGAATTACCGTAGAAATTCCGCGGCTACAAAGAATATTGTAGTAAGGTAAGAGAGATCAAACACATTAAAAAAAAAAAATGGTGAGTTTGCGGCGAAGCAGTTTATACCGGAAGTGAAAGACACACTGGAAATGGTGACAGTGGGACGAATGTAACTGACCACTAAACATAGCATGCTTGCATCATTAGGACTCTGGAAAGCAATCTCTCTCTCTCTCTCATCGTTTTTTAAACAACAATAGCCTAAACAAAGGTGACACTTTCCCTTTCCTCTTTCTGCCCTTTTTTTTTTTTTGCATAATATAAAGTAATATTACTTCAAGTCGATAAAATGTATAAAACAAAACTCTATATAAATATACTAATATTTCACCTGATCAAGATTTAAAACCAAGGCCTTCCTTTTGCTCGGAGATAAGATTAAAATCACTGCTTTTAGAATGAGAATATTTACATGGTTTAAAACATCTAACTGTTTAAAATAAAGTAAAAACAATAGAGATACATTAAGCGCTTTCCCCCTCAAAGCGGATATCATAATTGACACGTAACTAACACTGAACTCTATTGCCTGCTCCTAAAGATCTTGATATACTTCTCTTCTCTGCTCTGATTTAAATAACTTTCTGACTATCATGTGCTCTCATGAATTGTCACAGCCCTTTCAAGATCCTGTAATTACTTTTTGTGTTTCATCGTCGTCTTCGCAAAAACTCAAACAGAAATTAATGTTGCTTTAAAAAGCTTATAAAAAATGTTACACGAAAGAAATCATTTGGACTGAGCTACTGTAAATTCAATACAATACTAAAAGCCAATATTCACTACAAAACTAAACAAGTTAAACAAATGCGCCGAAGTTTCTTCGGCGCAATCGACTTTTCTGTACAGCCGTTACAGCGTATAATCAAGGCCACCGAAACTGGATCTATCTTTCGGTGGTCTCGGTATACTACTGCATGGGCTGCGGCCCATGAAACTTGAACCACGGCCCGGTGGTGGCCTATCCTATGAAACTTGAACCACGGCCCGGTGGTGGCCTATCCTATGTCGTTGCCAGAAGCACTATTATGGCTAACTTTAACCTTAAATAAAATTAAAACTACTGATGCTAGAGGGCTGCGATTTGGTATGTTTGATGACTGGAGGGTGGATGATCAACATACCAATTTGCATCCCTCTAGCCTCAGCAGTTTTTAAGATCTGAGGGCGGACAGAAAATGTGCGGACAGAAAAAAAGTGCGGACGGACAAAGCCGGCACAATAGTTTTCTTTTACAGAAAATTAAAACAATAAAAACATTTACGATGCATATGCGACTAATCTTAAAATAGGTGAGAATTAAAATAAAATACGAGCATTTGCAGTTTCAATATCTACAGCTAAAATACAGGTGTAAAAAAACGATCCCTACAATGCTTTTTTCAACACCTCGAAAGCGGATACTCTAAACTAATCTAGTGTTGCCATTGCAAAAAATGATACAAACAAAAGTAATCAAACAAAAACAAGGAAATACTTAAGTATACAACACATAACTGTCGATATGCTTCAGCCAAACTGAATATCTATCTGTCGATACACTTCAGCCAAATTAAATACCTATCAGTATGTAGGCCGACGGAATGGTCAACCAGGCACTTCTGGCACTATCTAGGCTAAAAGACAGGAAGGAAGACAAAATGAAGAAAAGTTGGGTCTAGCCCCGAACGAAGAAGTGGCCTAGTGCTCCGTGAATAAAAGACACTGCATTCTCAGAAAATATGCAAAATAAGAGAATTCCAGGAGATGGTTAAAACGAAAACCATAAGGAAAGAACATAAAATAAACATATTAAAAGAAAAAGCAAAGATTAGAGAATGCATAATAAAACAAACTCAGATTTCCTCGAAATGCCATACTATTGAAGGCACTGCTCCTGACGACAGGGAAGGCCAATTTTCTGAAGGGAAATGACTAACGTGTCTCTCCCAATTCCAAGTCACGGAATGCAACGCCATTCCCGAGATAATATCGCCTCGTGTCTGAATCATGTCTGACGCACACTGGCGATGTGTATGTCTTAAAAAAATTGTAATAAAAAGATACCATCACGATACGAGTACATGACGAGGTGCGGACTTTCCGAGTGCATCACTCAAATCTACTCGGTAATATTCTGAGGGCAATAAACTACTAGAAACAAACTGTACAAAAATGCCATTATGAACTTACTACTACTACTACTACTACTACTACTACTACTTCTAGTCGCAGGCATTCCATGAATGTGTGGAAATTAAGATCATCAATCCTTGCTCTAAAGTGGAACACCTATAGGCTAGTTATGTTTGTGTGTTCGTGAATATTTTTTTTTTCTCTCCTCTCTTCTCTAATATATATCTAAATTTTAGAGCTCCATGCACTCTGTTCCCTGAATCTTACAATCCTCTACATAATGATAACACCATTCTTATATTTTTTATTCCTATGAAAGAAACATGAAAATTGCTATACTCAAGCTCGGTTGCTGAAAAACAAAGAGAATGCTTTTGTACTTGGTTCGGTGGGGATGACAAACTTTATTCCTAAAGAGAGGTCCGTTAAATTATTTCAGACAGTAATTACATTCTAAAACAGAATACTGTGCAGGATTGATCAAACCAATAATTCTCATGTTTGGGGCTTCCAAACAATTTTGTGTATTTATGAAGTCTGTCGTATAAGACGATGGGAACAGACTAGTGGCTATAAGCAGCCAAAAAACTCTTAGGAGTAATGGCTAAACTAATATCTATAAAAAAAGGGGGCTGCGATCTTACGAGGAGTTTAAGTTAATGATAGTTGAAAGTAAGAGCCGAGTTACTGAGTGGAGAGAAATCTACTGATTCAACTTTATCAAAAAGAAGTGGTCGGCCGAGTGCCTCCATTAATATTAGAAAATAGTCCATACATGGACGGACGAAGCCACATGCAAATCCAAGGGAGCCACACCTAAAAGGCACACACCAATTCTAGAATCCCTAATGAGATCCTTCAAAGTTCATGTTATGTACTTCTACATCCAAAGGACTGAAATCTTTTTTGCTTGACGGAACGAGTGTGACACGATTTAACAAACTGCCGTTTGCGCTCCTATCATGAAGAGAAAGGGGGATATACTGTACACACAGGCATTGTAAATACCTACAAAACACACATAAAAGTACCTAAGTAACAAATATATAAAAATCTAAGCTTTAAAGAAATCTTTAGGCCTTTCATGTTAAGAGCTTACAAAAGCCAGATACAAAAGCAAATGGACATGCATTGCTCATACGACTCTTGCTAACAATCCTTTTGTATTGAAAGACAATAGAATATACTTGCTATTAAAGGGGAGATCCTTCTCTGGTGTTGATGTTTAAACGTCCTTTGTCAAACCGTTGTAAATCATATGCACAGTACAACACAACTTTCCAATAAACGAAAGGCACATTACGTTTTGTTGTGTGTTTGTAAATTGTGCCAAATAAAAATTAATTTTTTTAACCAAGCTACAGTAATTAAGATTTTTTTTCTATTTTTCCATAATTCTGAATTGAAGTAGTTTGCTGGAACACGAAAAATTCATATTGGCCCAAGGAGTGGAAAATAGAAAATAGAAAAGAACGGTATACAAAATGAACAACTGTGGATGGAACGGTAGAAGATAACAGAGTAGCACAAATGAATTCCCCTCTTTTCAAATTGTTTTAAATAATCAATTCTAGGACCGTAAGCAATGGCTGGGAGCAAAACTGTACTTTCTGTGCCACGACATCCTTGTTGCTCAAACAAGTAAGAAAAGCCCAACGTGACACATGGCTGGGGCTTTCTATTACCTTTGTTCTTTTGGTACCTCTTGGTGGTTGTGTATGAGACGAAGTGACATCCACTTGTTGTTTTGTCGGCAAAGAACTGCCATATTGAGGCATTCGCCATCTGAGATTGATGTCTGACATTCAATCTTAAAACAGAAACATCTTTACAACAGACGTGTGTTTGCTTAAGGCTGCTTAAAATTACCTTCTCTTCACTGTTTGCCATTTAATGCTATCTATTAAAGAAAAGGCAATGTATATAACAATTGTATGTTTCCACGTAAGACTACATACATCCATCCAGCCATACATACATACAATGCAATTCTGAGAGAACATTTCTGTTTTGAGATGTTCGATATCTCTTAACAATCAGACTAAATATTTTAACATGGCATCCTTTATGGGCAAAGAATAATGTTAAAGTTCACTTATCTTGAGGCAAATTCTTTAATTTATGCAAATTAATCTAAGTTCAAGGATGGTGATTTAACCAAAACCTAGCTTTGTTTGGAAAGCAATTATTTTTTATTCTTCAAAGATGGAATGTTAGTTGAATAAAAAAATATAACACTATCATTAGTTGAATAATACATAATGCTAATCAGTGTAGAAGTTATTCAGACATTAGAAATAATATCTGCTGCTAAGACTAAAAACAGTCTGTCCTTTGAAACTATTAAGAGAATGTTCTTTCTCTTCGTAAACCGTCTCTCGAAACAAAAGCCAGCCATGCTTCCTTCAGCCTTGGGCGCAGGCCTAAAAGTTTTTAAGAGAAAATACCTCGTGTACTTTAAAGTGAATGGCACTTAGAACACGTGTGTGTGTGTGTGTGTGTGTGTGTGTATATATATATATATATATAAAATATATATATATATATATATATATATATATATATAAAAATATATATATATATATATATATATATATATATATATATATATATATATATATATATATATATATATATATATATATATATATATATATATGTATATACACATTATCCTTTATGCCTTGAAACTGGAAAGGATGACAAAAAACTACATGATACGTTACGTCTATCAAAACAGAAAGTGCAACAACAACCAAACCTCTGCCAAACAACAAAATATCTTTGAGAGATATAAAGCATCGGTGCTCACAAGTAAGACTGAAACATAAAAGCAAAGTATACAATAACAATTCCTCTCACAAATTCGTGTACGGCGAACACCAACGACGACCGGGACCACCCCGGCGACTTTCTCCAAAAATTTCGGACATGCTCCAAGAGGGCCGGAATGGACCACCGAAGTTCTCTCTCCCTCTATCTCTCTCTCTCTCTCTCTCTCTAGCTCGTAGATCCTTCGCCTCAAGAGTAGCCTCAAGTCTCTGGGCACCTTTTCTCACGCCCTCTGGAGGTGGTAGCTGCGATGATGATGAACCGGCAGGAGGAGGAGGTCTCAGGTGGCCTCTTGGGCAGATTATCTCCAGAAGGTGAAGGATGATGGGTTGGCCCAAAAAGGTGGAGATCCAGGGAACTTTAAGAGCAATTACCTCATCGAATAACTTACGGTGGTTAAGGTGTCCTTCGCTTTTTTTTTTTTTTTTTTTTTTTTTTTTTTACTTATCCCTTGTCCTTTTACTGTCATTCCCTGATCCACCGCTAACAATCTGTCAGTCTGTTGTCCCTTTCGCTCCAAAACTTTGTTTTTATTTTGTCTTATGTTTCTGTATTCTGTTATCTGCGCAGACATTTAAAGCAATGTTAATTTAGTGATTTACAATAATATGATAAAAATTCGTATATTAAGCATTCCAGCGCTGAATGGTTTGGATATTTTGCAAAGTCAAGTACAACATGAAATTCTAAACGTCGAAATTCTAAACGTCAAAAAAGTTAACCAGAGTCCTTCATTGCCAATCAAAACTGACAAACAAACAAGACATGTTTCGTCTTACTGTAACTGCTCATCGATTCCGAGCCTCAGACCTACAAGAATATCTCAATGACAACCGGGGCAGCAGCAGGTATTTACGAATCGGGTACTTAGGAAGCCAATGACTTAATTGCTTGTTTGACATGTTAATAACCTGACCACCGTGGGAGACCCTAATACTTAGAACACGCTCAAAAAGGACGATAATCGACTTGGGACGTAAAGTCGAAAGTCTTCAAGGACTGCACGAGAAATCTATATTAATGGGATGTGCCACTCTAGCCCTCCACATTTACCCAGTGTCAATGTTGTCTGTTACAGAGATCCTAGAAACTCTTCCATCTCTACCAGGGGCATGGTGATGGTGATAACACACACTTGCTTCAACTCTTCCTTATTATATATATATATATATATATATATATATATATATATATATATATATATATATATATATATATATATATATATCCATCACTTGCATTTTTCCTAATTCTCCTCATGACCAGATGACCTCTGTAACACTTTGCTCCAAATCAACTTTTTACACTGTCGTATCTCTACATTAAATCTCACCTATTGTGACATTCTTACTACAGGCATACAAATCTAACAGTTCTCCAAACCTTCCACTTTTCTTTCGTTTGCATCCAATAATCACACTTCAGTTCCATAAAGGAGTTTTGCCTTAAAAGATCCTTCACATTGTCCAACTTCTTTTATTTATAATCTTTCCTCTATTCTTTCAATCTTTCTGCAGAGACCTTGTTATCTTCCTAGCACGTTCGATTCACTTATTTGCCTCTTCTCTCATCCTACCACCATCCATAACATTTACCCTAAAACACCTATATATTTTCATTCTTTCACTTCCCATCTAACAATGATTCTTCGTGAGTTCTGCGTACTCTCACCTTAGTCTCACTGACACTGATCTGCAGCTTTCCCCTCTCTCATAAACTCAAACTTTCACCAGTCTCTGCAGCTTCTCTTCAGTATCATTACGTAACACGATCACCTGCAAACATCGGCCGGTCGACACTCTCATCCCACAAACTTGCAAATAAAACTGAACTTTTCCTAACCTTTCTCATTTCCTTTAAAACATAACATCCTCAACAAACTCCCCATCAAGTCTCTGTGTCATTAACCACACAAATATTACATGGAATGCATATGGAATACACATCGTTTCACTTACCCTACCAAGCAATGAAGTTGAAACCCTACCTTGAGTCTTCAATAAAAATCTGTAAGGCACATATAAAACTGATGCTTTAACAACATATCAAGGATTACCACAGACTACGACAGAAATGAAAAAAGAATCACGTGAGGCTATATAACAACAGCGAATGGATAATTATGCAACCTAACATCAAGAAATTCTCTAAGGGAGAGGGAACACCGCCATTAAGGGGAGAAAGCAATAAGTATTACAAAAACTTTACGTTGCTTGAAGAATGGGCTTTCTAAAATGAAGGCCCCAGCTGTCAGGACCTAATCAAACCCTTCCGAACAGCAGAGGGGTCTAAGAAACAAAATAAGATTCTCCACTGCTCCTGAAAGAGGGTGATTATGGTGGGGAGACGAAACTTGGTTAAATTCGGTTTATTTATAAAATGACAATACCCCAGACTTTCCACACACTATATTCTCATATAAAAATAGGGACCCTATTTATCATATGGGGGACCTTTAACAATAGGTTTTTCACTTTCATAAGAAGTGTTAATATATGTATGTAAGTATGTATGCATTTTTGTATATATACTGTATATACACATATATATTCAGGGACCCTATTATCATATGAAGGGCCTTTAACAATAGGTTTTTCACTTTCAAAATAAGTGTTTATATATGTATGTATGTATGCATATATATATATATATATATATATATATATATATATATATATATATATATATATATATATATATATATCAACTGATATATATATATATATATATATATATATATATATATATATATATATATATATATATATATATATATATATATATATATATATATATATATATATATATACACATATATACAGATTTACGGCTTTGTTAATTTTCCATATGGTAAATTTAGGATCTTCATCACAGACTGGATACTAAGTAACTCCCTCACTGAAATGAATGTGGAGAACGTTATATCATCTGCTGAGAAGAGCAGCATATGCCTTTTCTTTTCCATAAATGGAAAGCATCTTTCAATACCTCGACTCGTGTGAATGGTAAGATTAAACTTCAACAACGGAAAAATGAAGTATACTTTTCCAGCATCTTGTAATGCTTGCCTTTCACAATTCTTGGAGTTGTATGAAGGCCGTATTTTTAGCGATATTTCGTTTTTCACCGCATCTCTATCTTTTTCGCTTAATATTTGAAATTGCACTGAATATCGTTAATGAAGCTTCCTCGACAGCAGTGACATGCCAGGACATTTTCCCATGAGACTGTATCTTTTAAGAGTAAACTTTAGCGATTACTGCTTCAATCTCTTCATCTTCAGAGCATGGAACTCTGTCCTTTTCCGGGATTCCACGATCTCAAATGCTACATAAGTTGAACGGATATATTTATAACCAGAGAGAGAGAGAGAGAGAGAGAGAGAGAGAGAGAGAGAGAGAGAGAGAGAGAGAGAGAGAGAGAGAGAGAGAGAGAGTCATAGCTCTTTCGTATAAGAAAAGGGAGGATGACGGACATGGACACACTCAGTATGTCTGGTTTTGTCGACTTCATACTATGGGTCCGAGAACCGAATCTTTCATGGGGGATGAACAATGGTCTGAAGCGAAGATAAAATTGTATAATAAACATTTAACCAATGTCGTTAAAATTTTTAAATTTATTTACCTGAGACAACAGAGAAATAAGTATACAAAGAAAATAAGAGCAAAACCTTAACCATATAACGAGTAATTTGAACCCCACTGATATTGAGATATAAGTATACAAAGAAAATAAGGGCAAAACCTTAACCAAATAACGAGTAATTTGAACCCCACTGATATTTTCCTCATACATTACTTACAGACATGAAGGGAAAGTTATTCCTAAAGTAACCTGAAGCATGTCTTAAAATGAGAATTAAACTTGACCGTACAGCACAATGTTCATAAATATTCAAAAGTTATGGTGGATTTGTCTAGTAGTGCGGTAAGACTTTTTATTAAAAATGTGGTCAACCTCTAAAAAGATATCAATATGCAGTGTTTAACATGTTACCATATTAAAACAAGTAAAAAATGCGCCGAAGTTTCTTCAGCGCAATCGAGTTTTCTTACCGCATATAATCAAGGGTACCGAAAATAGATCTATCTTTCGGTGTTCTCGGTATAATGCTGTATCAGCCACGGCCCATGAAACTTTAAGCACGGCCCGATGGTGGCCTCTCCTATATCGTTGCCAGAAGCACGATTATGGCCAACTTTAACCTTAAATAGAATAAAAACTATTGAGGCTAGAGGGCTGCAATTTGGTATGTTTAATGATTGGACGGTGGATGAGCAACATGCCAATTTGGAGTCCTCTAGCCTCAGTAGTTTTTAAGATCTCAGGGCGGACAGAAAAAAGTGCGGACGGACAGACAAAGCAGGCACAATAGTTTTCTTTTACAGAAAACTAAACTCCACTCCATAAGGGAAAAGGAAATTTAGATAGCATTCGAGAGTGAACACTCAACAAGTCTTTTTACCCTAGATTCCGAATGATGCCAATTTTCTTTTATGGTAACAACCTGGTCTTTGAAGTCCAACCATGTCGAAACTGAGGAGCGAATTCGGACTCAGTTTCCAACATATCGTCACATGAACTCGTGTCTTGTCCCTAATAAGCTTTGTTTATTTTATTCGGTATCATAAACCGACATCTGGCTAACAAATGACGCTTGTATGCGCTGTTTATAACGAATGTGTATATATATATATATATATATATATATATATATATATATATAATTTATGTTGTGCATACATATATGTATACACAAATATATATATGTATATATACGGTATATATAGACGTAAATCATGTTAAACGTGCATTTGCAAAGTACAGAATTCATCTATGACTGAGTTGGAGTTCTCTTAACAATGATGAGGATGCATTTTATCTGAAAAGAGCAAAAAGTATAAGTTTCCTTTCAGCATAAAAGCAAAAAATGGTACCTTAAAAAAGGCAAAGATACATGTGGATATGTGAAATCGATGAGGAGTCGAGAGCATTACAACTTAAATGACTTTCATTGTTTTTTCTGATTTCAAAGTTATTCTAATTCCCACTATAATAAGAAGTGAGCCAGAAGTTTAATTTCTGATCGGCAGCACTACTAGACGCAGGGATGAATGCCATCCTATTGTTTTTCCTCTTTATTCTATAGCTATGAAATATTACAAGTCTTGATTACTTTTTTGCTGCTGTTAATTTCTTTCTACTACTCACACAGTAAACTGACAATGCTACCAAGAAAACTTAATCAACCATGATACAGAGAGAGAGAGAGAGAGAGAGAGAGAGAGAGAGAGAGAGAGAGAGAGAGAGAGAGAGATATGCTTTTTTGCTGCTGTTATTTTATTTCTACCGCTCACACAGTAAACTGACAATGCTACCAAGAAAACTTAATTCAACCAAGATACAAAGAGAGAGAGAGAGAGAGAGAGAGAGAGAGAGAGAGAGAGAGATGCTTTTTTGCTGCTGTTATTTTATTTCTACTGCTCACACAGTAAACAGACAATGCTACCAAGGAAACTTAATTCAACAAGATGAAAGAAAAGAGAGAGAGAGAGAGAGAGAGAGAGAGAGAGAGAGAGAGAGAGAGAGAGAGAGAGAGTATCCCTGAACAGGTGCTGTCAGTACGAGGATGACCGTCAAGCGCAGGAGCCGAATTTGCTTCGAGGGCAGCAATTAGCCCATGCGAGAGAATGTCATAATCTTTCACAAGGTAAACCTTCAGTGAGAGACCCGCAGAAAAAGGACACTTGGGTGATTTTTCTTTTTTTTTTTATCCTCCCTAATAATGCAGATGGAACCTCTCACCGTCTCTACATTCTCATCAACTAATCAAGCCAGGGCAAAAACACGTCTTGGATCGTCACCTGCTTCGTAGTTCTCTCATGCGATAATTGCCTGGTACGGAGAAGTTCCCTCTGTCATTCCACTTTAATTGACGTAGCTCCCCTTTGCACCCAATGTCCTCTAAATTGGCGTTTCTTCAGCGAACTCTTCTTGTGACTGACTGTACGAAGACAGCCTTGCTCATTTCCTTCCCCCTTCTCTCCACCCCCACCCGTACCCTCCCCTCCCACGCCATTTTCGTCCCAAAAGACGTCATGTGCATTGATGACGGTCGTTATTGCGTCCAATTACGAGAGTCGCCACAGCTGATTTACCTGATACGAAAATACACAAGCAAGTGAGGAGGTCGTTTTCTTCCTTCTCTTTGAGTGTTAAATTGCTACTAACCGTTCCATTCAGATAACGAGCCTGCAACCAAATTCTCATGCTTTCATTTTAAATATAACCAGGATGTGCGATTCCAACCCACAGGAAATTACAACCGGACACGTAACAGATTGGTTTAGAAATACTTAAACGGGAGGACTGCTTTACAGAAGAGTAGAAGACGTAAGGAGATGTATAGCTGCACATTCGGGTAATTCCCACCGCCAAGTGATCTATGGACTACAAAACCATGTATTTAGAACCATCAGGCAAAAGACGCACTACATAAACCCCCCCTCATCAATGCTCCCTATTTCCTCGCTTTCAATTCGGGTGGCAATGTAGCAGCAATGCGTATCAGATGCCAAGCTGTCAGTGTCGCTGCATTTTCGAACGGATGATGCCTTCGGCAGGGCCGAGACCGTCACTTAGGTGCATTTTTAAGTTAGCGATACGACCGTTATCGAGGTGGATGGTGGTTATGTTAGACATTTGGAAACGCCACCGAGCCAATATGCCACGCCAAATTGAGCCAAGTTGTCACTTTTTGTGGCCAGCCCAAAATCATTACAATCAATTACGTAAGTCTGAAGCTCATAATTAACACACATTAAGCAACATTAGTCCCGCTGTTCGTGGTTATTCCGAATGGGAGACAGGATGGCAAGTGGTAGCGAGAGGGGGGGGGGACAGGGGAGAGAGGGTGGTATGGATAGTCAAGTTACCAAGGAAATGGGAGGTGGAGGAAGGAGGAGGTTGGTGGAAGAGCGAAATGCAAGAGGAAAATTATGGAGGAACTCCGAGGAAGGCGAGGGAGGTGTTCTTAGTATGGCAGGACGGAAGACGGAGACAAAAATATAAGCCAAAAGGGAGAAGCAACACAGGTAAGTTTCTAGAAGGAACTCGAGACGCATCGCACGAAAAATAATCTGATACCATAAATCGATGTTTTGCTTTTAAACGACAAGTTCTTAAGGACAAAAATTGTACGCAATCACAATAAACATAAACAAAAGTAACAAACCCACAAACACACACGCGCACAAACAACATCCAACAAAAGTGGCTTCCACTAAAATATAAAAAAAAATAAGCAGACAACATAAATCGATGTTTTGCTTTTAAACGGCAAGTTCATAAGGGCAAAAATGATACGCAATCACAAAAATAAACACAAACAAAAGTAACAAACCCACAAACACACGCAACTTTCAACAGAGTGGCCTCCACTAGAATATCAAAGCAGCCGTAACTCGAAGCATCTTGAGCCATTACATCTCTCCGGGAGTCCTTCGTCACTACTCTCACCGCCTTGGGAACAGAATGCTATTGATGATTTAAGGCCTTATTCTTGCGGCAAACGAGAACTCCAGCAGCCAGCGACTTTCCACACTTGGGTCTGTCTGTGGTGATTCTGATCACGGCGTCCGACTTTTCTTTAGTCTTCAATTCGGGAAAATTATGGGTCCTGTTTTTTTTTTATTATCAGTACACTTATATAAATAACCTTGGATCTTTTGGCTACTTGTAACCTCCTAAACTAAAATAAAAAAATTATCTTCTCTGAAGTCCTTTTTGCATTACCAAAAAAAAAAAAAAATACAGCAAAAATATATATATAAAAAAAAACGGAACACTCATACCTTCCTAAAATTATCAATATTACATAAACCATGGTACGCTTAGCATTCAAAAATTTTAATGAAATTGTTAAGCGTCCTTGTACATATCTCATCGGGAACAATGTACAAAACTGAATGGTTATCCTGCACAATACTTCGCTGCTTGATATGATGTCAATTGAACAATGTAAATGAACACAATGGAAAAAAACATGCAATTCAGACAAGTAGGAAAAACAATATTCCTCACGAACGAACAAAGAAATTATGTCTATCCAAGTTACACAACAGACTGTAGCTATTTCAGTATTGTGAATTCACTGGTGCACAAAGTACTTACGAATGACATACAAATTCCTAAATAAATATGAATGAATATACAAAAGATATATGAACTTTCTTTCATGTATAAAGCTAAAATATGCACTTATATAATAGGCTAAGATGTATTTGATACCCTAACACAATGTTCAACGGTAGCGTGCTGAGTTGGCGATAGTAAGGTCGGTGATTCGCACCCGGCCTACCGCAACACGTTGATCTAGTTGGGAATAGGTACACCAGCGGCAGCTGGGATACGCAACCTCATCTTTAAAGACTTGCTGAGAACGGGAAAGCAATATATATTCACCTTTTTGCCTCCTTTGCTTTGGGGAACATAGCACAAGAAGGTATCAGTAGTATCTCAGTTCTCAGGAAATCCTTTGCAGTTAATTATGTCTTTTCCTACCCGGGTTGCTTTAGCCAGCAGAGGCAAAACAGGTTTTTAATGTACAGTATTTATCCACTTTTCCTCGCCCAGGATTCGAACCTAGGTCCTCTTGCTTGGTTCTAGAACTGAGTTGGCTCAGAGAATAAACAACGGTCACTGACATATTCATACTTTTTATATATATATATATGTATATATATATATATATATATATATATATATATATATATATATATATAGATAGATAGATAGATAGATAGATATATATATATATAGATATATATATATATATAGATACTATATATATATATATATATATATATATATAATCATGAATGTAACAACGACCATTGTTTTTTCTCTCTGGAGCCATCATGTTGTGTTCAAGGAATAGAAGGAAGAGGACCTAGGCTAGACTCCTGGGCTAGGACAGCCGGATATAATTAAAAAAAGAACTTACCTTCATTAGAAGTACCCGGAAGGAGGCTGAAAGGCTGAAAAGAAAAAAAAAAGAACGAGTGAGAACTTATTTGCTGGCTGAACAAAACACTTAAACAGTTGTGGCGAACGTGAGTGTGAACAGAGGTTTCCGGTATTTAAATATGTTTCCTTTTTCTTTCTTTCACTCGATGCACAGTAACTTGCTAATGAGAATTACTCACACGTCTTAATTAAGTCTCCCACTTCCTCCAAGGATCTATATTACTTCCTTTGTCGCCCTCATTTCGTTCCTATCATTATACTGCAGTTGTCGTCATTTCAATGTTCGTTTTGGTGGTTTTCATGGAAAAATTTCATAAAATATATTTTTCCTAATGGCACTTTTACGGGTGTTGCAATGATCCCTCTCATTTCATATTTTATGTATGATTTGTGTATGTATGTATGTGTGTATGCAAGTGTATATGTGTATATATACATATGAACAATATATATATATATATATATATATATTTATATATGTATATATATATATATATATGTATATATATATATATATATATATATATATATATATATATATATATATATATATATATATATATTTATATATATATATATATATGATTATATATATATATATATATATATATTATATAATATATATATATATATATGTATATATATATATATATATATATATATATATATATATATATATATATATATATATATATATATATATATATATATATATATATATATATATATATATATATATATATAATATATATATATATATATATATATATATATATATATATATATATATATATATATATATATATATGAAGCCATATCATTTAAAATCGAATTCTCCATACCCCTGAGCACCTATCACCTAAAGGGAATTGTAAATAATACAGCGCCTGCACCGGCCTGAATTCGAACCTGGGCCTTGGTTTAGAAACAACGACAGACAGCGACTTTGACCATTCGGCTATCGAGACAAAAATTCACACACGCACGCACACACACACACACACACACACATATATATATATAATTTTATATATATATATATTATATATATATATATATATATATATATATATATATATATATTATATATATATATATATATATATATATATATATATATATATATATATATATATATATATATATATATATATTACGGCATATCTATATATTAAAAAAGAAAATGTTAACAGTAATTCTTTCCTTAGAAATTTTATGCTATAGAGGAATAAGATTACCAGCGCGAAAGCCCCTAACAATTTTGTTTTTATAGTCATTAGCAACGTTTTAGAAATTCTGTCTCCCATCACCAAGCTGCGAAATTAAACAAATGACAAAAGATTTATACCAGATGTTAGCAAAGAGGTTATCTATTTTTATGTACAAAGATAACGGTATAGCAAAGAAATGAGATATGATACCGATTTTGTATCGTTTAAAATAGGTAACATTTAACTCAACCATACAAAACGTAAATGATCATTTTTATACAAAAGGGCAGTTAGAATAGTTGTCATGAAATTGTGGATGTAAACAATGAAAAGTGTAAACAATGAAAAGAAAAGAAGAGTAAACTACATAATAACCAAAATACCTGTAACACTTGGAGTAAAATGTCGTTCAATGAACAGCTGAATAGTTGGCATATATTCCAACTAAATTCTGGTTTCATTTTTTGACACAAAGACCCACGTAATGAGAGTTCAGTTTGTTTTGCATTTGTAGTATTTCCCAAGGTAATGGCAGGCACAGATATTTCGTAAATGTTGCTAAAAATCATTTAAAAAATGCTACCGACTTTACTGCTGGTATTCCGGTTCTGTAGAGAATAAACATATATTCGTACAAAGTAGCAGTAACTTCTGAATGAATCCCCACAATTACATGATTATCTCTTTTGCAATCTTTAGTTAACCTCACTCCATAATGCTCGTTAGTGAACCAAACAAATCAGTCAAAGTATTTTCTAAACGAATGGACATGGCAGTTGCCAGTACGCTTATTACTGCCAGTTTTCTACAAAGCACTAAGCACACGGGATCAACCTAATTCTCTGCACTAAACCTCAACCTTCTGGGATCCCTGTTTACTTTACTGCAACTTTCTCATTTTAGTTTTCTGTAAAAGAAAATTGTTGTCTGTCCGTCCGCACTTTATGCTGTCCACACTTTTTTCTGTCCGCACTTTTCCTGTCGGCCCTCAGATCTTAAAAACTACTGAGGCTAGAGGCCTGCAAATTGGTATGTTGATCATCCACCCTCCAGTCATCAAACATACCAAATTGCAGCCCTCTAGCCTCAGTAGTTTTTATTTTATTTAAGGTTAAAAGTAGCCATAATCGTGCTTCTGGCAACGATATAGGATAGGCCACCACCGAGCCGTGGTTAAAGTTTCATAGGACGCAGCTCATGATACCGAGACTACCGAAAAGGTAGATCTATTTTCGGTGGCCTTGATTATGCGCTGTAGCGGCTGTACAGAAAACTCTATCGTCGAAGAAACTTAGGCACATTTTTTACTTGTTTATTCTCAGTTCCATTTTCTAGTGGAAGGAACGGATAAGAGAACCGTGGGAATGCTGCCAGGGATAATGATTAAATGTTGGGCGGCGCTTCAGAACATGTTCCTCTCAACAAGCTCTATTGTATCTCCACTTAATGGTCTTCCTTTAAAAAAAAACTCAAATTCCGCTCCCAACCAAACGGTCTATCATGCGACAGTGATAAGGAAAGCGTTTCTTAAGAGCACGGAAAATGCAAATCACGGAATATAAATATGACAGTCATTTTAAAGTTCATGCAATATTTTGCGTTCCAGATGTGACACTTTACCGTGATGAAGGAAATGCTGAAGGAAAATAAGGAAAATAACATTTTCATTGTTATATAAGTATAATAAACAATACCAGAAAAGTTGTATTTTCTTAGATATTCTTACCGTATAAACTGTCGGTTTTATCACGCGTTATATATACTGTTTGTGAATTCAAAGAAAAAAAAAAGCACAAAGATTTACTTATTATTTACATCGAACCTGGATACCAGCAACCAAGAGAAAATACGATTAACTGTAACTATCAGCTCAGCTGTATCTTTGTAACTCTTACAAAAATCTTTGTAACTATGAAAAAATCTTTGTAACTGAAAAAAAATTTGTAACTCTGAAAAAAATCTTTGTAACACTGAAAAAGATCTTTGTAATTCTGAAAAGAATCTTTGTAACTCTGAAAAGAATCTTTGTAACTGAAATAAAATGTTCTAAAATGTAAACATAAACAAACAAACAAACAAAAACAAAAGTCAAGCAAGACCGGCGACATATAAACAGGCCACCTGAACAACTGTTGTTATTGGACTTTCTCCTTCCAATTGCTGACGTCTTGACAGACTACACAATGGCAGTCAATGATGACAATAACACACGACAATGGCCCTCCTTAATGATGCTTTATCATTTTCGGAACGCCTGGCTCTGGCAGTGGCATCGTGTGAAAGTCCTGTGCCATGGTTTGAGCTGCATGGCGAATTAAGTTCAATTCTGAATTTTAGGACTGGCATGTGCAAGTTTGGATATATGTACAAACAAGCAAAGAGTTTATATATATATATATTATATATATATATATATATATATATATATATATATATATATATATATATATATATATATGAAGAATTAAGCTACAAAGGTCGTTTAATATCCAATTCGCTCTACCTCGGTAATAATATATGTATATATATGTTTCCCGAAGGGGAATTATAGTTGATAAGAAGTTCGGTAAACAGATATATACATATATTATTTCCAAGGTAGAGCGAATTGGATATTCAACGACATTTGTAGCTTAATGCCTGCATACAAATCACTGTGTTATAAAAATTCATATATATATATATATATATATATATATATATATATATATATATATATATATATATATATATACATATATATATATACATACATATATATATATATATATGTGTGTGTGTGTGTGTGTGTGTGTGTGTGTGTGTGTGTGTGTGTGTGTGTGTGTGTGTGTGTGGTGTCCCTAACAAAACGCTCACTGCCAAATTTATATTTAACTCCTGAACCATGGATAAAATCAAAGTGCAGTAAAACATCGACAACATTAACCGCTTCATAATCCTATATAGAATGCTCATCAGCACTACATCGAATCCCTTTACACGCACAGCACCATTCCCCATATTAAAATGTATTCTCTTGCTTCCTGGATTTTAAGCTGCTTCCTTTCCATGACCTTTCTCACACCTCTCCAACCGTTTCTAGGCCTTCCTGTCTTCCATCTAAAGCTTCTGTATTATAATCTTTTTAATATCATCATCCATTCTTTCCACATGAGCGAACCGTCTATTAAAAATCTGATCCATGCTTTACATATTATGCTCAACTTTTTGCTACTAGTTCTGCTTATCTCGCCATTTCTCGCCCAATCTATTCTTGTTACTCCACATAATACTGCACAAACACTTCAACTCAACATCTTCAACGTCTTTTTCTTTTGCTCATATTCAACATCCATATTTAATAAAAAAAAAAAAAAAGATGGTACAACAATTCACTCATACACTACAACATTTGCATCCCTACAAAACGAGCCTCTTCCCTATCTTCCACACAACAAGCTGCCACTGTTGGTTCACTTATTTTGCGACTCAGCTCTTCTCTCATCCTACATTCAACCGTCATATTTACTCCCATATTAATATTCACTGCGCCACCTTCCTTGTTTCCATTTACCCTCACATCCTTACTTTTGCCTGCGTTCACTTTCAGCTTTCTCTTCTTGTAAACACTTTGAAATCTCTTTTTACTGTTTCTTACTCTGTTTCTTCACTATCCCCAATCAATACTGTATCATCTGCAAATGTCAACCATTAAACACACTACTCATTTTCTTATCCAACAAATCGTGACCCACATTTACTGGTCCTTTCGTTCACTTCGCATATCACTCCATCCATAAAGATATTGAACAGACATAAACATATAACAAACCCTTGCCTTAAACCCATTTTTTACACCAAACTAGTTGGTCTCCCACTAAATATACTAAACCATGCTTTACTTTAATTGTAAAAACTTTTAGTCGCTCTCTGTAACTTACCCGCTGTACCTTATATTCTCAAAGTCCTTCTCACTGTCTCTCTATCAGTTCTATCATAGACTTTCACTAGGTCTTGCACAACACATAGCTTTTTCCCCTTTACTTTAAAACATTTCCATACACCCTCTATCACCCCTGTGTTATTCGTCCTCTATGGGTCCTGAAAAATGTTTTTTTTATAAATCTGTTTTCTACCATGCAGTTTCCTTGGTATACTAAAATGTTATTCCCTGCTATTTTTACAGCATCCTCTATCACATTTACCTTTAAAAAACAGGGCAATTGTTTCATGCACTCCTTTAGAGCCTTTCCCTCATCGATGCATACCTTACAAACCTTGATTATCCACTCACTCAACCATCACAAATCTAACGAGCTTCTCGCATGTAATACCATCAATTCCTAAGCTAATTCTATTCGCTAACCTCCTAACCGTCCTCAGTGGATCCTAAACAGTCACTTCCGCAAGAATCTCAAACGTGCATTAAACCCTTCTACTCCTGCATCACTCAACTCATGCCTTTACTTTATTCTCCAACTACGAGAAATGTTCAATATACTCTCATTGGCGAACCAGGACTGCAGTCACTTCAGACAGCATCTCTCTATTTGCATCTTTTATTCACAGATCCATTTGTTCTTTAACGTTTCCCGTTGCTTTTACTTTCAGGCAGATCGACATTTCAATTTCGTTAATGTTCTTGTTCACCTTCTCCCCACTACTTTTATTACTTACTTTCTTTTTCTCTCTCTTACCTCTCGACTGCGCTATCCGTCCTCCTGCATGCCTGCATATGATCTCATTTGTCATGCAACTGCAGATCTGTCGCATTTTTTCTTTTGCTAACCCTTTATTTTCTTACATATATATATATAATATATATATGTGTGTGTATAATGCATACAGTTGCAAAGGAGCTCCTTTTTCAAATCTAACTAAACAGTCAAAATTAGAAAATTATACAAGGTATACATCATGATCAAAATATGTCCTGTGTGTGTGTGTGTGTGTGTGTGTGTGTGTGTGTGTGAGAGAGAGAGAGAGAGAGAGAGAGAGAGAGAGAGAGAGAGAGAGAGAGAGAGAGAGAGAGAGAGACCCTTACTTACATACACTTGTGGGTTAAATTTCTTGGGATCGTTATGCAGAACTAATGCAGTATTTCCATACATAAAACAACCTTTTGTTAGCTATGACCATAATATACCAATTTTTCAAATTTTCATTATAATTATCTATTACTCGATAACTCAAACCAAACCATAATAATGTCATCCGGGACCAGTAGTAAATATGGACTTAATAATATGAAGGGGGATTACTATAGAAGACCGAGGATTACGGGGCAATTTAGATAGTTTTAATTACCAAATTTAAAGAAGACAGATGGACGGGTTGGTGTTTAGGAGTTTTGGGAACGAACAAGAATGGATAAGCCCTTTTACAGATGGTACAGGAGTTTCCAACTGATGGGAGTGTATGATTCTGAAACCGGATGACACATAAAATAATACACTTAAAAAAAAAAAGGAAAAAAATTTTAGTGTATTTGTTAAATGAAGTCACAGATGGCTGACCTCATCATAGTGAGCACGAACTAGAGTATCTTTTATGGTCTACATTTGGTAAAATCGTGATTTTTAGACTACAATTTCTGGCCTGGCTAAAGATCAAAAACAATAATAATGGTCCCTCAACTCTGCTCCATGAAATATTATAAAAGAAAGGTCTAAGCTCACTCAAAACGCCACCAACAAAAACTCTATTGCTATCACTCAAAAGCTGGGAATGAGATAAAGTATTGTGCGTAGTCTCAAAACCCGTGACTCCTGAAGTTTATGTATGAAAGCATATTGGCTAACCGCGTTATAGGCAGCACTCGAATCTGTTCCAGCAAATCTGAACATACAACCGTTATAAAGAGTATCATATGTACAATTGGTCTGATATAAAAGGACTTCACAAGTTACAGCCCTATGCATAGCGGTTTTCGGGAAGCAATTCATGCAAATCTATGTACGGATACCCTTTTACGCAATATTACAAGGTACAGAAACTGGAGATTGACATATATACTGTATTCAGCAGTTATACAACCCTGCTGAAAAGGTAATGTACTACATTATTTCCGCTCATCTAGAAATGTGCTACTACTATAATAAAAACTGGAACGTAGTTTGTGTAATAAAACCTTCGATTCTTGTTTTTTTTTTTTATTAAATAAGAAAACCCCAACCGTGAAGGCGATAGAGGAATTCTTTAATGTACTTTGGGAGAAAGGCTAGTTTAGTGAAAGTGACTATGGCTCACAGGTACTATTAGGAAGAGGAGCATTAGCAGAAGACTGTTTAGTCTCAGAAGCCTTATAAAGGTAGCTCAGCTTTGCCCGTGGGGTTGGTCAAGAGTTCTATCATTAGGAGGAAAGGAGATGTCGAAAACTAAAGATCAAATGTTTTAGCTTGGTTCTCTGAAGAGAAGGCAGAATCATTTCTTTTAGGTTTGTTCTTAAATTAATATAATTTCTCTTAGCAAAGCTCTCTCTCTGTTTTGGTAGCTCAATCGATTGCAATTTCGTCTCCAAATGCTGAATTTTTCATAGTATCATTATATAATCACCTACTTTAACACTTAAACCTGGGATGATCAACAGTTTTGCTTCTGATATTTTCCTTACAACGTAACAAGCTATAGCCTCTGATAGTCTGATTCTATTTCTTCGTGGGATGGAGAATAGTATTAATTTCGGATAACTTTCCAACTGTACAGTCACATTTCTGCTATGGGTGAAAAGTCTCTTCAAACTAAAAACAGCACATTACCAGAAATATCTAAAATCCAGCACCACAGTCACTTACGACCCCTGATGCATAATTTTCCGTGATTTTCACCCTTTGCTTTTATATTTTGATTTCTTGAAAATACCACAATAAAGTAAAAGTTCCCAAGGAGAGGAAGCTGAAAGTATTTTTATTAGAGAGAAATCAAAATACATGAAAATATTTTATAGCTGGATAAGAGAATAACATACAAACAATAAAAGACTTTTAAACCATATTTTGTTTTAGAGTTATAAGGTACCACTGATGGAGATGACAGAAAGCGTTTCAAACCGTATTTCCCTTAGAATACTAGGAAAATTTTTCTAAAGGAGATGACCTTTTAAACTGTCCTTAGAATATCAGGAAGGTGCATCCAATGGAGATGCAGTGTCGCCTATGACAAAAGATAGAAAAAAAGAAAAGCAAGGTGGTTTGAACGGAGGCTTGAAGAGGTTTAAGAGCAGTAGAAAGAACTGTCAGTAAATTATGCTTGGAAAAGGCCATAGAGTAATAGGAATGCATCATATTAGTGCTGCAAGTGCTTGACGTGAATAGCATTTCAATTATAGCGCTGAACAATTTCCATATGAGAAGCAAAGTTACTCTGAAAACTTAAGTGACTGACATGTAAACAGAAAAAAAGTTAAAAATAAGGGTATAAACTGTGGAATATGTGGGTGTGAATGAGATGTGGCGTTGCACAGTTTTACTTTTGCAGAAAGCTGTACCGAGATCAAACGAACTGGATAATAAGTATGAAAGTATTTGCAATAGAAGAGAGTAACAGATACAAATACAACTGAGTTCACCCCTACAAATATTTAAAACAAAAACGATGGTAGAATGAACAAAGTGCTGAACCCCAAAGGAGGCAAGCAGAGCACCATGCGCTTGCTAAAAGTGATGGAAAATGATGTCATAATCTTTTATATGGAAGTGATAAAGATGCTTAATAACTGGAGATGTTCGAAGGAGTTGAAAATGCGTATCTTCAATATATATGAGCAATAACACATGCTGATTCAAGGAACATGGAACACACAAATGGACTTGAAAAGATATATTAGTGGACATGTGTATGCGTGTTTTGGGGATGCTTCGTCTTCATGAAAATGGCAATAAAAGAGTAAGTACCATGACATGTACTAAACTTCTTGGAAGGAAAAGGAGACGAGGAAGGAAAATAAATATAAGAGTGCAAAATACAAATACATACGGTAAGCGAAGAGTGGCCTCCAGACAAACTCTAGCGGAGCATTTACCTTCGTCACAGCCAGAGGCTTACAAACCAATAATTTAACACTCATTTGACGGCCATATACATAACCACTTTACGGATCTGCTATGGCTCTCGACTTCGCCATTTGGCCAATAATGATGATAATAATAACCCCCTTTTTAAATCTGGTGCTGTCGCCCACCGCAAATGCCGCGGTATTTTCATGCGTGTTCCCTGGCGATCGAAGAGACTCCGCTGCATAAAACTCCCAAGACGTCGCTTCTGAAACCTCTCGCTGGGTTTTAGGTGAGGCAATAACGTCTTGGCTTACTCTCTGTGACAATTAAAGGAATTCTAGCGCTGTTACGACTGCTGTTACTCCACCTTTGCATTAGGTAGGTAGATGCGAGGGTTTTGAGTTTTCTGTAAAAGAAAACTATTGTGCCGGCTTTGTCTGTCCGTCCGCACTTTTTCTGTCCGCCCCCAGATCTTAAAAACTGCTGAGGCTAGAGGGCTGCAAATTGGTATAGTGTTCGTCCACCCTCCAATCATCAAACATACCAAATTACAGCCCTCTAGCCTCGGTAGTTTTCTTCTTATTCAAGCTTAAAGTTAGCCATAATCGTGCGTCTGGCAACGATATAGGAAAGGCCACCACCGGGCCGTGGTTAGTTTTATGGACCGCGGCTCATACAGCATTATACCGAGACCACGGAAAGATAGATCTATTTTCGATGGCCTTGATTATACGCTGTACAGAAAACTCGACTGCGCAGAAGAAACTTCGGCGTAATTTTTACTTGATATGATACGTGCTTGCATTCACATAATCTAAGATGTTTGTTGAAATTTAACAGTTGTAGAAATAGTAAAAGTATTCCCTAATAACTACTATTGTCAATAGTAACTAAACTGAGACAGAAAAGCAAGGCAGCAATAATACTGTGACTCGTAATATTTCATATTTCCTTCCACTCCTCTCTCTCTCTCTCTCTCTCTCTCTCTCTCTCTCTCTCTCTCTCTCTCTCTCTCTCTCTCTCAATATCTTCTGTAACATTATTCGATTTTTTTTTGTATATAATTTTCACTGGAGCTTAAGCTTCACACATTACTGGTCGGGAGCTAAACCTCAGTAACACTTGACGGTAAGGTTTTGTTTTCTGAAACTTTTCTTTTGTTTGTAAACAATGTTTTTACGTAAATAACTTATAAGTTACACTGTTACTTATGAAAGCAACGTTTACCCAACCTATAAGAATAACTACTTCAACTGCTTTACCAATGTAGGCTCCAGTCCTTATCAATATACCATGCACTATAGCAGAAAGTTTTGAATAATAATAATAATAATAATAATAATAATAATAATAATAATAATAATAACAATAACACTTTTTTATTGACCTATGAATGATACAGGATATCAAATGTGTACTCGTATCCTTCGATCTTCGAATCACAAATTTTCGCGCATCATTTATCATTTACAATTACTCTCATACTTTCAGCAACATATGTTGACCCCTCGTACCAGTCTCAAAGGCTACCTTACTAGCAACTCATTAAATGGCCTATTCTAACCACGCACAACATAAATGACCAGTTTAACGATAACGAGAATGACCTACCAACGGGATTCTTAACTCGCCAGTACAACAACGCGTCTTTTCTTTTGTAATTTTACCCTTCAACAAAATCACATATTCAAAAGTGCTTCTACACAGCTTCTCTTGGCATACTACCTTGGGTTTTAAAGCCTTAAGAATGTAGGAAGCAAGTTCACCTGCCGTTGGTGAAGTTTTTTCGAAAGCGGTATGACAACATCCGCGAAATCAAAAGTTTCACCACTCGTAAGTGATCACATAATAAAATATCGTAATAAAATATCACATAATAAAATATCGTAATAAAATATCACATAATAAAATATCGTAATAAAATATCACATAATAAAATATCGTAAGTGATCACATAATAAAACATCGTAATGAAATATCACATAATAAAATATCGTAAGGGATCACATAATAAAATATCGTAACAAAATATCACATAATACAACATCGTAAGTGATCACATAATAAAATATCGTAATAAAATATCACATAATAAAATATCGTAAGTGATCACAAAATAAAATATCGGAAGTGATTGATTCAATTAAAAATATTTAAAAACTGGTTAAATATTATAAATCAACTTTTTAAAGACTTGGCCAAAGCTCAGGCAAAAGTTCTGGTGGCAAACTAACGGGAAGTTGACGCCTTCCTACTAATATGAATATCGAGTCAAAAATGCTGGAGTGTTTACGTCTAATTAAAAAAAGTACTATGTCTAAATTATTTATGATGCGTAAATGAAAGCCGAAGTGTGACAAATAATAAAATATAAAGTGCCTCTAGGCGGTCAATACTGCTTATGCAAAAAGATGCACGACCCACATCATCATAGAACACAAGGTACAAGCATAATAGCCAAAAATTCTAGCATGCTAGGCAGTGGGTCATCTTTGAAGTGAGTGGGTAAACAACACTGATGTTGACTCACTGCCGTCAGCTCAGGGCGATTTTCCTCTGATACCAACAATTAAAACTTGTTTTCTCTTAGGAACAGGAGTATAGTCATGACATAGAGTTCATCTCATGCCCTGACTACTGATACATAATTCTATAATGCATTCAGAATGACAGAGGTTTCCACTTACTGTCGAAGTTGTGAGCCAAGATCGAGGTCTTACACTCATCGCCTTCTCCTGGTTTCGTGATATGCAATGTATTTCATCGTAACTAAAGGAGGAAATCATTTATCTGCAGTGTCTATTGACAGACTAACGCAATCAGAAACGTATCCCACCTAGAAATTTATCCTATCAAGTAATTCCAAGAAAATAAACTTGAAATCAATATTATTCTCTTCACTCTTCTCATATTTTTACTACACTACCCAGGTTGATTAATATGCTACAGTCACATACACACATACACACACACAGACAAAAAGCTCCAATTACCACTGGCTTAAAAACTTTTCGATTTCGCTTTCTCCCTCTCTTTCCCCACCTTCCCCATCCACCTGCTACACTTCCCCAAGCCTCATTCCCACAAGCCTTTCCAACAACACCCCCCACCCCCTCACCTTGTCAGAGAAGGCGGCAATAGCATTATTTACATCTGCATGCAATCTCGCCATTTTTACCGCGCGCATTCAGTGGTGTGGGCACGCGAATTGCTCGAACCATTGTTTTTGCGCCAATTATCATTTTTATGCGCCATCCTTCATGACACTGGCGAGATGCGAGTCTTTTGTACTGGGATATGTGACGTGCAAGGCACTACTCCCCCTCCTTATGCTCTGTCCCCCTACAGCATAAAGGGAGAAGTGGAAGTGGGGGAAAAGGGGGCTCAGCCAGGGGAAGGGGATGAGGAGTAGGGGACGGCGATCCTTAGGACATAAATCCCTCAAAATGGGGAAAAGCTCTTTCACGTCACCTGAGTAATGCTTCCTTCATCAACCTTTCCCCATTCCTCTTTCAACGCCTTCCCATTCCGAGTTTCCTCCCCTTCCTTCTGCGGTCCCCCTTCTCAATACTCCCCCCCCCTCTTTCTCTCTCTCTCTCTCTCTCCGTGGCTTCTCCAAGGCTTTTATTCGCCTTTCATGCCAGATTAACGCAAACAAAACAAATGGATCATGATACGTCTCCATGGTGTTTTTCATCACCTCTCTCTCTCTCTCTCTCTCTCTCTCTCTCTCTCTCTCTCTCTCTCTCTCTTCTTCTGAAATTTATTCGATTCTTTTGTAAATGACTTTCATTGGAGCTATAATTGCTTACTGCTGGTTGACAGATGGTACTCCAGCAGCCAATTTGACAGTAAAGTCCTGTTTTCTAAAATTGGCCTTTTATCTGTAAACAATAATTCTTTACGTAAAATAATCAGGTAAACAATTTTTTACGTAATAAACATTTAGTTAAACAGTCCCTTACGAAAGCGATATTTATCTAGCCTGTCAGGATTGTTCCATTTCAGTTGCTAGGATAATTTGGTTTTTTAAAAATAATACCCGGGTACTAATTCTAAATTCATCGTATACACAAGCTTGTTATAAGCAGATCTATTACTTTTAAGAGCAAAAAAGAAAGAAATTACTTTTCCTGTTTTATAACATCCATAGAAACCCACGCCGCAATACCAGTCACCTTAAGGTGCGCTCGACTACATGTCACCTACAGTACAAGTCGGCCATTTATCGCATATGTATCACGAACAGGTTGAAAACATGTAACCGTAGGCAGAAAATGAATCTTTGGCAAATGCTAAATATTCTTATGAAGCACTGGTCAGGACTACCAAAATGTCTTTAACTCGTATTTAACATGTTTGCCGTAAGTTATCGACGTGTATTTGCGTCAGCTTTTACTGTAGCGTGGGCGCACCATTGCGCACGCAAACATACACACATATACATACATGCATACGTACATACACACGATGGCATGCCACACCACAGACGCGCAACTCTAATTTATGGCTTTAATCAAATTAGTTTAAAATGACTTGCCTAACGAGAGAGACATTTCATCGCCGGTAATTTGTCTCTTCTCACCGAGAGAAAGAGGGGGGAGGAGGGTCCGAGTCCCCGTCCCTCTCCATTTTGGTAACCATAATAAAGTTAAGTATCTACCTCAACAGGGGACCTCTACCTCTCCGAGGACAGAACAGAGGAGGAGGAGGAGGAGGAGGAGGAGGAGGAAGGGGGAGGGAGGTAGGAGAAGAGAAGGACAATGTGGGTAGGGGTGAGTTGGATGGAGGAGGCGACTAGGGAGACGGCAGATCCTTGGGGGAGGTGGGGGGAGGAGTTAGGGATGGGGGGAGGAGTTAGGGAGGTCTTCATCATAAAATATCAATCTGCTTAAAAGCTTCATCCTGTACTTACGCCAGGAAATTATACCTGCTCAGAAAAGAGGGAAAAATCTCTCGGGGTAATTTTCCTGTCCGACCACATCGTGTGGAAAATGTGGCAAATGTCGACGCTGACCAGCTTACTGGACGATTATTTTTACAGCCCCGATTCCCGGCCATCCACATTACGCCCAATCATGCAACTGCGGGAAAGAAATAAAACGGGGAAAAAATGAAAACGGAGAGGGGGTGGGGATAAAGACATGGAGGGATAATGGTGTAAAAGAACGGTGGTCTTAGTCTGAGGATTTCTGTGAAGGAAACGGTATCTTATCTTTTTTTATATAATTTGCGCCAGACAATATTTGGCAAACACAACAATACATATATATTTCAAAATCTGAGGCTTCTCTCCCTCTCTCATATATATATATATATATATATATATATATATATATATATATATATCTAAAGAGAGCTCTATTTCTTTTCATATATTTATATATGGATGTCTGTATGTACACACACACATATTATTAGCATATATATATATATATATATATATATATTATATATATATATATATATATATATATAGTATATATATATATATATATATATATACTTGTATATATATATATATATACATATATATATATATATATATATATATATATATATATATATATATAATATATATATATATATATATATATATATATATATATATATTATATATATATACAACGAGAGAGAGAGAGAGAGAGAGAGAGAGAGAGAGAGAGAGAGAGAGAGTAAAACAAATGTGTCTGGCAGCAAATGAGCAATAATCTAACGGAAATTTCAGAGAAACTACTCTTTTTATGACAATGGACTATACTCTCTTTCTCTTTCCCAACTCCATAGGCAAAATGTAGGGATGGCTGCGGTCGACTAGCGTCAATGATACCAGAGAAAGACACCGGAAGTATCGTTATCCAGTGAACGAGCGAACCGACCTTCTGGTCCACGAACCGACTCGTTGAGCTGAATGAAAGTCCCCCTGGTTGAATCGGCATGAAACTGCACGGAGCTGCACATAGCACGTCGACAGGAATAACGTGAAATTGCTGATGTTATAAAACAAATTCTTACCATACTACCAGTTGGTATATCACAAAACAATCTTTCCAGCAAACAATTAATCAGCAAAATTTAGACCAGCACAGAAATGTGCTTCGCTCCAGCTTTGGCATGCCTTAATCTAATTTAATATCGCCCTATATTTTTTTACACTTTTTGTTTTATGTATACATACACCAGAAACGCAGAATTTCGAAGGCCAAGCACTGGGACCTATGAAGTCATTCAGCGCTGGAAAGGAAACTGAGAGTAGGTAGGTTTGAAAGGTGTAATAGGAGGAAAGCCTCGCTGTTGCACTTTGAAATAATTGTTAGGAAAGGGTGGATAGCAAGATGGAAGAAAGATATGAATGGAGGTACAGTAAAAGGGACGATAGGGGTTGCAGCTAGGGGCCGAAGGGATGCTGCAAAGAACCTTTAGTAATGCCTGCAGTGCACCTCGTGAGGCGCACTGACGGCACTAACCCCCCTACGAGGCCTAGTTGTATGACGCAGAACTTAACCATCTTTAGCGAGACATATGTAAACAATATATCTCTCACAAGTACTGTTAACTGTCTCTTGAATCTGTTTAAGAGCAGAGTTCAATTTAACATTAGTGGGCAGAAAAAACTTAACAAGAATTCTTAGAACACTATGGTATGGCAGGAACGCATATTATGAATAGTTGAGATCTTATATAGACCCCGTAAAAAACTGGGCAAATAATACAGTAAGTAAACAAAAGGTAAATCACGAAAATAAAAACCAGTTAAAAAAACTGAAGCAATGATGAAGAAAACCTTAACAAGGACTGGAGGAGAAACTTAACAGCAGTCACGCAAAAGCCCAGACGTCTTACTTTGAGCTGAAGGAAGTTTGGCTTAGATGCAACCAACTTGAATCCCACAATATTTTAAGAATACGTATTTCTCTTTATACCTGGTGTCGTCACTTCAGCCTTTATTTTGTAAAAATCCCAAGACTAATGCGAAAATAAATGGCAATGGGAATAATCTCTCTCTCTTTCTAACGATACTATTCGTGTAAAAAAATGAGATCGCGGTGAACGTAAGGCAAATCTTCAATTACCGGTTTTGCATAATGCTATACATCTTAAAGAAATAAATCTAACGATGTGGATTTCTTGAAGAAATTGCACATTATTCTGTGACATTGCGGTCGGACGACAGGATATTCGTGCTTGCATAATTGCACGTGTAAAAAAAACAAGCTGCTTTGTTTGGCAAGGATTCTTTATTTGTTCCAGCATGCGAGACACGACGCAGCAGATCAAGAGCTAAAGAGAGTTGTTACGAAAAGTAATACGCGTTGGAGCATAGAAGCAGAGATGTCATAGGTCACAGGTAAGTTTGTCAGTTACAAGAGCATTTATATTTTTAACATTTTCTGATTGCTGACGTTTTGCCGCAATTTCATACCACTTTAGTGAGGCTTATCATTCAGCTTCACTTAAAGAGACAGACACTACAGACCACTGATTTCTCTCTTCATAAAGAGAGATTTTAGAGAATAAAACAACTTCCAGTAAAAATCAGTGATCGTTTGTCAGGAAGCGAAACTTCTGATCCAAATTCCGGAAGCTTGATTTTTTTTCCCGGATAGAAATCCGGAAAGAGAGACTTATCGCAGGACAATCAACCGCTGCTGATATTTCGTGTAACAATACAACTGAAATATATATCCTCTTTTATAGAGTTCATATTATTAGGTGAAAGAACCTCTCTGAAATCCCATAGCGGTTAAGACATTTTTTTCGTCACAAACACGTTAGTCAGTTTTTTAGTTCATACCTATTGCTTTTATGAAGTCATGATAGCAATACGAAGGGTTGCCTTGACACTATGGCAGAAACGTTTACTATCAATAATAAGATATAAGAATATGACAAATATCTATGGCTTAGATGATGCAAAACGACATTCTATGCTAACACAAGATATAATTCAGCATTTTGTGAAAGTTTAATATATTTTTTGACATGATGTAAAGAAGATATTACTAGGATTTTAATAAACCCACAAAAACAAAAAATACTCTAATTGATAACAATCAATAAAATACCCTTTGGAAGTAATCCTATGAACACGTCTTGGGTACGAGCATCCTAGCATCCTAATTTCACACAAGAGAAAGTTCCTAATTTATTAAAGCTACTTAGACTGATTACTGAATGTAAAATTCAGAGATGCAAGTCCGTAACTATAACACGGTGAACAGCCATTGAATCGCAATCTATGCCCATACATGAAAGTCTAGTAACTTGTTTGAAAAGGCAAACTACTTAAAGCTACTACAATAATCAGTTCATATAACCACGAAGTAACTCTTGAAAATTTACCAAAACCAACCGCTGTATGTAAAAGTGTAAAAGATATCGCGATATAATTTTTTTAAATAAATTTTCTTTAAATGAATTAATGAATTTCACGACTGCAAAGCTAAAAAATAAAAACAAAGAAAATGTAACATGGAGTTTCTGGCACAACCTTACATGAACATATTAACATAAATATGGAAAGGGAAGCATTGCATTTCCATCCAAACATCAAATATAATAATCATAATAATGAAAGAAAATTTCCGGTGAATCTCTAAAAAAAACCTCTGTGTCCTTATCTCTCTAAGTATGAGGTTTTACCTCAACATCCCAAAATTGAGGTTTGTGTCAAAAGCCTTTTCTTTGATGATTCTTACCTTGTTCTGATCCCTCTAAAATTGTAGTCGAGCACGTATACTTCTCATATATACTTCCAATGTTCTGAGGACATGAATCGTGACAATACCATTTGTATTTTATTCTTTTATTCTCCGTGGAGTCATACAGTTGAAGGACTTTCGACACGCTTGCACCCCCTCCGAAAATATGGAGTTGCGTAGCAGTGGTAAGAAAGTTGGCTTTGGACAAAATATCGATCATTGTGTTTTGAAATTTTATAGTCGCTTAGAGAGAACTGAGGACGATAGATTGGTAAAATCATGGTATAAGTGAGGCTTGTTAAACAGAAGGACGATATCTATACCTTAGAAGCCAGAAAAGATCACAAGAAATAGATACTGGAAGCGGAGAGACTTGACAGAGTGCAAAACGCGTGTAGGGGGTTTCAGTCACGCTCACTAATGTGCCTCTTTTGTCGGTGTATAAAATTGCTAAGCTGTGATGTTCTGGAAGGTTTTGCACAAGAGGCTCATCCACGATTCGGTTGTCATAACTGAGATGTGGCAGACTAACTCGTGCTGCGTTCCTCAGAGTCTCCCTATTAGAATATATATATATATATATATATATATATATATATATATATATATATATATATGTATGTGTGTGTGTGTGTGTGTGTGTGTGTGTGTGTGTGCTCTATATTAGTCTTTCTGAGAAATGGTAATTCAGAAAACTATAGAAGTTAAAAAGCCACGTTCAGCATTCAAAAATGAATCGAGAATGAACATGTGCAAAAAACTTCCTCAGCATCAGCCTCGTCGTACACTTACAATGTATTCTCCGGCGGCATCTAGTTTGTATATATTATATGCTTTCTGGATACCAGAGCACTTCCTATGCTTATGCTTCTAGCAAATGTTTGCGCTTGGCATGCATATTTTGCAAGGGATACATTCTGACATATCTCTTCTATAAAGTGTTTAAATGATGTGACCTGGTGCGAGATTGTGAAGGGTTTTAGAAGCTTCTAACAAAATCGATGCTGGACAAACAAATGCTGTATTCCTAGATACATGTATTTTGACGGAAATGTCGACTGCTTGGGCTCAAGTGGTATCCTGCGAAGAAACAACTTCCTTCAGAGGCATTTGAAATGAAATACTTTTCTTAATGACCTCATCTAAGTGACTCACAAACTTGAAGGATTGAGAAAAATTGAAACATTGAAGTAATCTTCATTTGTTCCCCAGACACATTTCGATCCAATGATACCCCAGACAGGAGATTGCACACTATCTGTGTCATCTGAAAACACACTGGTATTCAGGGGATACTCTGTAATTCCAGCAAGGATGCTAAGGAAAAACATGTAGTGAAAACCAAAATTCAAAGGTTGTTTCTCCAAGCCGTGTAGGCTGTTCATACATTTCCTCCTTTGTTCTCATATAATGCACAAGGTACCTGACAGGACATTTATTTTTAATCACCAACGAAAGGAAGGAAAAGATGGACCTCCCAATTTCCTGAATCGTCGACAGAGCTATTTCGCTTATAGCAAATGCGCTCGACTCTGAAACTCCCACGATAAAAAAAAAATGCATACTTATCAAGGTATGAAATGACTGCGTAACCAAGCTAAAACAATTATAATTATACGAAGCATCAATTAAGCGCGGGTTCACACAAGCAATAAACACGTTGAGCCCATGTCATTTTTAATTAGCATTTCTGCGCTTTTTAAATCACATGTCATAAACATGAGACAAACGAAGAATGGAATTTCAGTCACTAACTTCAAGGGGACATCACTACACCAAATAAGCTTGAGAGTTAAACAAAATCAGCATGAAAAACAGTATCTCGACCAAAGAAAGTCCAGTCTCTCTCTCTCTCTCTCTCTCTCTCTCTCTCTCTCCATTTACATCCTCTTCCCCAGTCTTCTTTTTGTCTTTTCAGCCAACATCGCATGATTTCGTTAATGGCTTCGCTGAGTAACATAACAAAAATACCTGAAGCAAACGTCACACTTCGTCTCTCTTCCCCTTCCCTCCACTTTTCCAGGTCCGTATTTATTTCTGATATTCTTTATTCTGCATTTCCCCTTATCCTTCCTTCACATTCCCAGTTTCCTCCTCTTCCTCCCGGCCCTCCCCTAACCCCTGCGATGCCTGGTAACCCAACCCTCTAGCCTCATCCGCTTCCATAGCAAAAAAGAGACAGGAAAAAAAAGTTATGCAGTGCATTAAGCCTGACAAAATACATTCTACACTTTCTGTCAGCTTAATGCACTATTTTTCTCTTTTCTGTTTTTGTTTTGCCTTATCCCCTGGCAAGCACCCCAGATTCTGTACACTGTCAAGACCTTTGTGCTCTTGAGGGAGCGACGCTCACGTGGTGTCTGACAATAATCATTGGGTGGTTTAGTTTGCCTCTCTCTCTCTCTCTCTCTCTTCCTAATACACACACAGGTGACCCCTGATATCACAGTTCTTCTATTTTGGCGTGCTGTATTTCACTCCAGGATTACAGGTTTCATTCCTGAAAATTACCCAACCTAAACTTGAAAGGAATATACATATATATATATATATATATATATATATATATATATATATATATATATATATATATATATATATATATATATATATATATATATATATATATATATATAGATAGATAGATAGATAGATAGATAGATAGATAGATAGATAGATAGATAGATAGATAGATAGATATAAATATACATACATATATAAATATCTATATATCTATATATAAATATATATCTATATATAAATATATATATATATGTGTGTGTGTGTGTGTATATATATATCCACGCAATAAATCTTTTTATACTTAGTTGCTTACATATGTATTCTCCTATCTTTAATGACTTCTGGAAGCCTTATAGAAAGGAGGCGAATACAAGTTTCTCAAGGATCGATCCCTCCCCCTTGTGAGCAATTACACATTTTTTTTATCGACGTGTCTGAGTAGGGAATACTTAATCTGGGAGACTGCTATACTACTTAGAGAGACAGACATTCTATTTGTACAATAATAAGGACGCGAAAATCTCCGCTGATATTAGATGTCAGTCATGCAAAAAGAAATATAGAATAAAAAGCCTTCCCAAGAAACTGCACCTACATCTCCCAAACGACAAGATTTAAAAGAGAACCTATCACAGCTGTGTGGGTATCTAATGGTCTAGTGCAAACCAGAAGAATCTCACAATTCTTGTGAATCACACTTTGAATTCAGTTTCTAGATTAACTCGAAAGCTAACCTTGTACGTCATCTTACTTTAAAGAATTTGTATAAACATATAGGGTTTTACCAATAACGGGAGGGTGGCTATAAAAAAAATAAGACAACAACACTGTTATTTTCGTCTTTTACCTGCTGAGTCAATGATGAACCCGAGAAGAGAACTTCTACAGCAATAAATTTCCATACATACTCGATCGACTCGATATGTGAACAGTTGCAATATATACGACTTAAAAAAAAAAAAAAAAAATATATATATATATATATATATATATATATATATATATATATACACACATATACTATGTATATATATATACATACACATACATGTACATACATACATACATACATATATATATATATATATATATATATAAATATAAATATATAAATATATATATATATATATATATATATACATATATATATATATATATATACTTGTATATACACAAATATTGAGCTACAAATACTGAAATATCAGATTGCCTTCTGCTAGTTAGATTCAAACCTATGTCTTTTACGTTGGACAAGGGGAAATAGGAATCTATCTTTAGTGCTATCATGAGAAATAAAAGCTGGTTTCGACTCTGCTTTATTTAAAACTTTCGAATTTATGACAGCAATTTACTGAGTTTGTAAAACGTAACAATTTATGATAATTTCGTCATAATGCACACGTAATGTTTTATACTCACAATTATTCAAGCACAGATACCACTAAACACTGAATTCACTATATATTACTTCACACAAAAGGGAAAATTTATATATTAAGTGCATCTACCTTGGCCCAGGTTTGAACCTGTATGTCCTCTGGGTGTGATACAGAGGAGAAAGGAAATCAGTCATTTTGTACGAGTGTAAATATATATATATATATATATATATATATATATATATATATATATATATATATATATATATATATATATATATATATATGTGTGTGTGTGTGTATGTGTATATATACATACACACAAACTACATACATATATTACCACACAGCTCTTTACTTTGAAAGAGGTGGCGAAAGAGGATATATTCTACCAGCTCTCCAACAAGTCTTTCGGAAGAAATTGCTGGCCCCACACCCCTTTTTTGACCTCATCTCAACCCCGTGTTTTATTAGAACTGGACTGTCAAGTGGATGGTAGCTCAGGATCAAATCTTCAATCTTACAAATATCTTCTTAGCGTTCTAACACCAATGAGCTACAGCTGTATACGAGTATTTATAAGAAGTCCCGCTCTCGATTCCCGGGAGCCTGAAAACTTTAGGCCTACTGCGATGAATCTAAATGGGTAACTGTGGAACTCAGAAGTGAATTAAATATCAGACAGTTATTTGACTGTAGCGGGTTTCAGTGATGGCATTAGAAAATAGGGCTGGCAACCTCACCCCAAAAGACTTGCTGAGGCCTGGAAGATTAACTCCTGGACGCCTGGACGCAGCCCCCTGAAATGGAGAAAAATCACACAAGAGAGAAATACAGATAGACAAACATACACAATTATATATATATATATATATATATATATATATATATATAATATATATATATATATATATATATATATATATATATATATATATATATATATATATATAATTGCTAATATCCAATTCAATTTACTTTCGGAATAGCTTGAACCCAAGGGGAATTTTAATTGATATGTACCTTTGCCCCGGCTTTAGATTAAGCTAGCCATGTATTGTGAGGTCTTGCTCTAAGGCAGCCCGGAGCAGTCGAATTATCCATTCGGCTATCGAGAGGATGCCGTTATAAGTTTCTTGCGTGACAGCTATTCCCGAAAGTAAAATTAATGCAATATTAAAAGATATTTGTGGCCTACACTGTAGCTATAAAAAGTCACGTGTATAATAACAAAATTTTATGTTATTTCCACTCAATTTCTGCACAATTGCAATTCATTAAACTTTATCTGTCAGTTTCTGCTCTGCAATAACATTTTGTTATTTTTCTTGACTTCATTATTCTTACTGTACACCCTAGTTCATTTGACTTTATAAACTTCAATTTTGTATAGCTGAATTAACATGTATTAGCAAAGTTAATGTTAACAATGATGCATTCAAGTCAAATCGAAGGAAGGAAAAACATATGACACATCTGCCTAAAATTTAATCCATTCCAGCTTCATATAAGATTCTTTTTGGTCAGGAATTTCACTGTCGCTACTGCAATATTCATGCATTAGAAATTCTCTTTACCTCATCAAACGCCTCTGGTGCTGACCAAATCTTTGGCTAATGCAGATTTCTCTCTCGCAGGTCTAACTACGGCGTCACCATTGAGAGTCCTCGTGAGCTGTGATATACAAGACCTGGCCGAGACGGGTAAATCGGGGTCAACAAAAGAATACGCTCTTCAGTGACAAAAAACTATCCAGAGGCTGTGCGACCTCTGCTGTTTGAGGACGAAGTTCCACTTGCAGGTCACCCAGGGCATGCCCCTTGACATCGATTGACCACTCGTGAAACAATAGCACTTCAGTCTACATCTTGGGCGTTACATGAAATTTTCAGAAAACATAAATATGACATTGAGAAGGTTAACTTCTAGCAGTAAATCTATACCCAAACTCCTGTATGTCGTCTACATTATGAAGGTTACCTCTCCTTGACGTACCTGGAAAGGCAACGAGGTGCGTCACGTCTACTTTGATTCACGCCGAACCTGAGGCGGACAGACTACTATTAAGAATCAACCTGAAAGGCCACCAAATGGACAAAGGGATCATTAACAACCTACGGTTCAGCATATACCCACCAACGGCAGCAACTTTCATTGGACGTCTTGGTGACCAGAGCATTGAAAGTACTTGCCGAAGTATACTGTACAATCCAAAGTACCAGAGATGTTGTACTTGAGCCAATGGACATGAGGCGGGTTCAAAGTCAACCATCTATCGTTGTATCTAAACCAAAGATCAAGGTTTGAATCCTTGTCAGGGCAGAAGCACTTATCAATTACAATTACCTTTGGGTGTAAGTTACTCACAAGGTATAGTTATTTCGACATTAAACGATATTTATAGCTTAATATTTAACAATAAAATAAGTTAGGTGTAAGTGAAGAATGTGCACACATAAAATACACACACACACACACACACATATATATAGATATACTGTATATATATATATATATATATAATATATATATGTATATATATATATATATATATATATATATATATATATATATATTCCTATATATATATTCTATATATTCCAAAGCAAGGTGTTCTTTTGACCAATCCAACTTTCCCTTGGAGGTGCTTCTAATCTTGCGTAAAATTCTACGCTCGTCCACTCGCAGCCAAAAGGCCTCATTTCTCCTACACGAGACAGGATGTCCGATCTCTTACTTTCAAAGAATATCTGTCCATCTGTCTGTCTGTCTGTGCTGGATTCCTATTGTCTCCTCATACGCCACTCCCTCACACAGGGCATATACGCAAGAGGGAAATACGCCTGTAGAAAGATTTCGTATACAGAGCTGATGGTCGTGCTTTCAAAGGCTGAGGTGCATTCTCTAATTGTGCTTTTGTTCCTGAGGGGAGAAGCTCATACGCGTCTGAAGAGAAGGCCGTGGTAGACAGGTTCACAGGCAGTGCTTGAAAAACGCACTTTTTCCCCCTCATCTCAATATATACGTGTGGCGTATTCATGACAGTACACTTAGAGAAATTCGGTTACAAAAAACGGAATAACTACGCATAATTAACACCTACACGAGCAATGTGAGGAGAATTGAATTAGGTTTTGTTGCCAAAATTGAATGGTGTAGCCTCGTATATCACCCAAAGAGAGACAAACCATCTCGAAAAAAATGTCAAAATTGCTACACAAAAAGGAATTCAAAGTTTGGCTACGATGAAACTGTAGCATTATTAGTTGCTTAAATATACCTGTATATATATCATGCAGTGTAGTCCATTTAATATTTGCAAACAGAATATGACTCGGCAAATTTCAGGATAAAGAAATAAAAATATGAATTACTGGTATAACTAAATCATATCGTCATTCAAGAGATGAACGCTTTTTGATGGCGTAAACACAAAAAAACGCCCGCAGCAGAGAATGCTTAAACATAAAAAAATACGCATAATAATCGACCTGCGAGTAACCAGCGTTGCAATAATAAATAAAAATATAAAACGCTAACTTACCAAAAAAAAAAAAAAGGATTAGACACTAGACAGAAAGTGTGGAGAGACGGAAAAATCGTAAGAGGAAACCAGAAACCAAAAAAGAAAATTATAAGGGAAACGAGGCAGCGATGAAAAGAGGGAACGCCGTCGAGAGGGAAGAGAGAAAGCGAGAGAAAAAACGAAAATGAAAAAGAAAAAGCCCCACGCACAGAAAAAAGAAAAAGACTCTCTGAGACGACGGCGCCACTCCACGTAAAACAAATTTTCGACATTTTCTCTTCCGTATTGGTCGTTCTGGGAGGTATATCATTATTATTCACCGTTGACAAAAGCACCCGAAATATACAGAGAAAGAAAGAGGGAGGAAAAAAAAAACAGGAGAAAAGATATTAGTTTATGATACGCGGGACCCAATACTTATCGTTCATTACCGTATTGGATTGCAGTAAAACACACGTTCTTCCCTTACCGTCTGGGTCATTACCTTAATGAAACAACATTATCATAATAAAGGGGAAAAAAATGAGGATATACGTATATACATATATATCTCTCTCCTCTGTTGACTTGACTCTCGCTCCGGGCAGAAAATGACTCGAGATTTTCTTAGCTGTTAACAAAAACACACACACAAAAAAACGAAAAACAAAAAGAAAAACTTCCAATATTCTTAAGAGTAATATTATGGGAAGGCGCGCGCAGGCAGGGGGGAGGGCTGTAACACCAGAGAGTTTTAAATAATAATTAGTGAAATTGGACAACGCCGCTTTAGGAAGTTTATTAACTAATGGAGTATTACCAAGTACTTAAACTCCTGCCTGATTATAAATTACCAGAAAGCAGTTAGGGCGATCCAAATGAAGGCCGATAAACACCCAGGGGAGGGAACACGCACACTGCTCTTCTCCCAGTAATGTTCTGTCAGTGGGAGAGAGCATGGAACAGAGCAAAAACTCAGACTACACTTAAGTGCACCAATGAAAGACTTAGCAGTGCTGTGAGTAGTGGAGTGAGAATTTCTCTCAATTAATTTTTCAACTAAACATCTTAATATGCAAGATTACTATACAAATGCTATATAAGAACTACACGTGAATGCCAGTCTTTTCTCACAAAATCAGACAAAAATGACCCATGGCTGAGTATTGCGGTGCTCAGCTGGTCACGTTTGTGAAGTACGTCTTTGAATCGCTGTACACCGACAATTAAAGGGGGACCAGCGTCTGCTCGAGTCAAGTAAAAGGGCGTAGGGCTAGCACCCTCACCATTAGGAACTTACTAAGAAACCAGAAGAATGTACCCTTCTGTCGCCACCCCAACCTTTGCCAACTATAGGGGGAAATGGGTAAGGTGAAAAAATATTTACACTATGATATACACACACACACATATATATATTCCGGAGTAAAATTGGGAGGAAGGGGGAAAAGACAACTGGTTATATGCAGAAGTTGAGTTGTTTTAACAGAAAGGCCTAAATGTCGATGAGTGGTATAGCGTACACTGAGAGAGAGAGAGAGAGAGAGAGAGAGAGAGAGAGAGAGAGAGAGAGAGAGAGAGAGAGATTCAACGCCATGTTGATGAGCCTACTGTGAAGTTTCTCCACAAGGATTCAGTCTTCATATAGGAAATGACTGATGAACATGGCAATATGACTGATGTGTTTATATCTGAAGCCAAATCCGTTTCATATGCCTTCCATATCAAGTATAATACACATGAATGACGTTTCATAAAAAAACCAACACTTATAACAAAAAAAAAAAGAAATACTTTTGGAATACAGGTGCACTTACACGTCAATGCATGTGTATGATAAGAATGATATGCAATAAGTTGTGTACGCAATTGCAAAGTCTGCACCATGCGGTAATGCAAACCCAATTCTCTCCCTCTCTCTCTTTCTCTCTCTCTCTCTCTCTCTCTCTCTCTCTCTCTCTCTCTCTCTCTCTCTCTCTCTTACCAAGTACCCACTACTCCCCCGCTTGCTCAAAAGAAATGTAAAAATGTACGAGGCCCGACCACAAAGACGCCCCGACAACATTCTAATATTCCAAATTTATATCGATTTTAATCTGGCTAATCAAGAGCGAGGAGCATAAACTTGCCGAAAGAAATCGATACGGGTATTGTTGCGAATTAGTCAGACAGGCCGGCTGAATTATGAACTGTTATTAAGTTTATTATCGGGTTCATAAGGCGGGACCATGCAGCCACGGAGAAAGAGCAGAAAGAAGACGCGAGAGAGAGAGAGAGAGAGAGAGAGAGAGAGAGAGAGAGAGAGAGGAGAGAGGGAACGTAATCGTTGAATGATTCATGCAAAAGAAATCACGGACTAAGACAGAAATACAAAGATATTATTGTAGAACGATATCTTGCATTGTGTAGATTGTGCGTGTGTGCGTGTGTGTGTACGTGTGTGTGTGTGTGTGTGTGTGTATGTGTGAGAGAGAGAGAGAGAGAGAGAGAGAGAGAGAGAGAGAGAGAGAGAGAGAGAGAGAGAGAGAGAGAGAATGTAATCGCTGAATGAATCATACAAAAGAAAACGAGGACAAAAACAGAAATAAACCGAAGTAGATTAAATAATACAAGTAATGAATGCTAAGCAACAGAAAACCAATTTCTAATTTCTTATTAAAAATAATCGGATACGTATAAACACAGATAAATCACTGGACCGATTTTAGAGCCGGTTGATACAATACCGGGAGGTGAAAGAGAGAGAGAGAGAGAGAGAGAGAGAGAGAGAAGGTTGGTTGGCGTCTACGGCTCCAGTCAATATCTTGCAAAAACGAGGAGAGAGAGAGAGAAAAAAAGAGCGAAACGCGATAGCCCAAGAAAATAAGAGAATGAAGATGAGATGGAAGTACGGAAATGCAGCGAAGAGAAAGGCTTGAAACATGGAAATGAGATAGGAAGTGTGCCTGAAAAAAAAAATATAGTGGCTAAAGAATAGAAAAAGCATAAAAGCAATAACTTAACTAATATAATAATAATATTAATAATAATCTTTAAGTAAATCCATTTCTCTTCCGTTTTTGCCTCAAGTTTCATCATTAAGTAAACTCTAAATTACAAAAGAAGAAACAAGTAATTCGTCTAAAGACAAACAATAATGAAATACATGAAATTCTACAACAAAAGAAATTTTTTTTTTTGGAAAGAGAGAGAGAGAGAGAGAGAGAGAGAGAGAGAGAGAGAGAGAGAGAGAGAGAGACGTGAGCAGGGAGTGAAATGCCGTACCATGTCCTCAGACATAAAATTCAGGTTTAAAGAATAGAGCTGAAATAGTATGGCTTTACGTCACAAAACAGGTCGCTCAGGTCATATTGGATGGCAGGGCAAAGGTCACGCCAAATAAAGTGTCTTTCAAATCAGATGAGTGAGAGTCCATTGGATCAAACAGATTTTCTTGTCTTTCTCTCTCTCCTTCTTCTCTCTCTCTCTCTCTCTTTCTTTCTCTCAGCACACACACACATGTATAATACGTTGATATATATGTATATATATAACACATACTGTATATATATATATAATATAGATATATATGTATATATGTATGTATATATATATGCATATATACATACATACATACATACACATATATATATATATATATATATATATATATATATATATATATATAGAGAGAGAGAGAGAGAGAGAGAGAGAGAGAGAGAGAGAGAGGAGAGAGAGAGAGAGAGAGAGAGTAGAGATTTCACAAAAGGCCTAAACACTGGCATTTTTCTAGTTCCTTGCAATATTCAACTTTGATCTAGAACTTACATAAATTATGGACTATAATCAACCATTAATTATTTTTTCTCATATAGCATAAAAAGCTGCAATGGAGCACTTCACCCAAAGCTGAAAGCATTAAGGAGTATTGTACCTGAAGCTGAAAGTGACCAATAACTAATTTATGTAATTGTAGATTAAAATAAAACATTTTGAACATAATCGTGGCTTCAATTGAATCAATTATACTTATTTTAACTACATCTCAGAACAGACGAATGCGCCCACTGCATTACATCTAATGATGGCCTAAAATCTAATTTTGCTTTGATTAAATTAAAATGCTTTTCTCTGATGCTAACATAATATAACCGAACACTGAAATTTTATTTCATCTTGGCTAAAACTTTAACAATCTTTAATATAATTACGAAAAATAACCAATGGCGCAGTTTTTCACCGAAGGTGTTTGGTGTGGGTTGAGAGCGAGAGAGAAAAATTCATCAGATGGGGGTCGACTTTACAATAAACAGAAGGGCGCTGTCTTAAAACACGTAATGTTTACATTTCTTATATTATGTATTTTATATAGCAGCCACTGATTGATCACGTGATCGTAAAACTAACCTCAAGAACCCGATAATGCCGAGCCAGATATTTCACTGCGGGAAGGAAGCAGCTATTTCCGTTTTTCTCTCATTTTTTGTTTTCTGTTTTGTTTTATTGTTCATTATTTTCGCCGGATCGATAAAAGCTATAGCTGTAGTGATACCTAATCAGGTCTATTACCTTTCAGTGTTGTTTGCCTATCGCAGCCGCTAATAAAATCGGAATGACCATAAGGAAGTCATGCATGATAACAGTTTATTGACGTCATCAGAGATCACGATGCCTAAGTTGCCAGCATTATTGGCTAGCTAGTACAAACAAGGCCTAATCTAGAGCCTCGTAGTGGGGTAGCGCCGTCACTGCACCTCATGCGGTGCACTGTAAGCATTACTTAAGGTTCTTTGCAGTTTGTCTTCCGCCCCGAGCTACAACCCCTTTCGTTCCATTTACTGTACCCCCTTTCATATTCTCGTTCTTCCATCTTACTTTATACCCTCCCCTAACAATTGATTCATAGTGGAACTGCGAAGTTTTCCCCCTGTTACACCTTTCAAACCTTTTACTGTCAATTTCCGCTTCAGAGCTGAATGACCTCATAGGTCCCAGTGCTTGGCCTTTGGCCTAAACTCTATATTCATTTCAATCCTAATCTAGAGGTCTAATTTTATCACTGACTTGACCTTGCGTTTAGCTTTTTCGCTTCATGCACGTAGAAAGGGCGTAATACTATATCCAAGGTCTAGAGAATGTAGACCTTGACTATATCATTCTTTGTATAAACATTTTATTGCAACAGCCGGTTAGGTGTAACCATAACCTCCTAGAAACTGTTCAACATTTCAGTCCTTATAATTTCATGCACCACGTCGAAATCTGAAACAAGCGGGTCTGCTAGATGAGTTTCATAAATAATTTCAGCTTGACGTGCCCTACAAATATATAAATATATATACACACATATACACACATATATACATATAAATACTGTGTGTGTATATATATATATATACACACACACACACATATATATATAATATATATGTGTATATATTTTCATATATATACATATATATAAATATATATATATATATATATATATATACATATATATATATATATTATATATATATATATATATATATATCTATATATATATATATATATATATATATATATTTATTTATATTTATATATGTATATATGAAAATATATCACATATCTATATATTAAATACATATATAATATATATATATATATATATATATATATATATATATATATATATGTATTACATAAACATATATATAGATACACAGATAGATAACCAGTTCCCTGAGGAGGATCGACTCCAAATTAGACAAAAAAAAAAAAAAAAAAAAGTCACTACCACGTTAATCAACCGACTGTAAAATCAGCATTGAACATTCTGTACAGAAACCTTCCACAACATCACTGCATCAAGTCAAGCTTGATTTGGGTAATGCCTGCGTAGTCCTGTAATTGCTTAAAACAACGTACTTGAACTAAACCTTCTGCTTTTTCACTCTTCTCCAGTTTTAGTTACAAGTCATAACAGCATTTTATCAGAAATAGAATTTATAAATGGAATCAGTTTTGTAATCTAAGGCAGGTCTACTTTTCCCTAGTAATTTGTCCTTTTCATATTTCTAGTGTAATGCATACCTATATAAATAAGTGACCTTATTTATTTAGCTCTTCCCATGCCAAATTCCCAATAACTTTTTTTTATGATATTACAAAACTAAGTTCCCAAGAATATTCTCCCTCCGACACGCCTCATTCCCGACCCAATTCACACACCCACAACTCAAAAGCAAGAAAGGAAAAAACATTCAAGTAAAAAAAAAAAAAATTACAAATCTTAAGATGACATAACCACACACACACACACACACACACATATGCACAGGTCCGTGATCGAAGCCTTCCGCCACCCTTCGCTAACGCCCGGCCCCCTCCACCGCCCCCGGCCCCATAGCATCCCCGTCCGCCCAATTCCAGTGTGTACAGTTGCTGGCCCACATTTGTTATTGAGTTTCTTAATGTTCCGTGCGCTGAATTTTATGTTCTTTAAATACAGTCTGAGAGAGGTATCAAGGTGCGCTCACGGCTCCGGCATCATTGCAGTAATTGCATGCTTAGAAGATCACTGCACGACATGACAAGGTGGGGGAACAAAACTTTAATGGCGAATGCAAAGAGACATAAAATAAGGGAGGGAGGAGGTAAAAGGGAAGAAAAGGAGAATACAGCCAATTCGAGAGAGTCATCAAAATGCAAAAGGAACGTAAAGATAAGAGAAAGAATAATTCGGAGGAGGCCCCGGGCCACGAAATGAGGAAATAAAACTCAATGTAAAGAGAAGCAGCAACGATAAGAAAGAAAAATTTTAAGGCCGCATAATCATGCAACGTTAGGGATAATGTTATGCTTCGTACGAAATTAAGAAAAGTAATCAAATTATTAGGGGAACCACATGGCAGATATGCATTTAGTTTAATCATCAGGTATAATGAGAGAGAGAGAGAGAGAGAGAGAGAGAGAGAGAGAGGAGACTGCAATAATGAAAGTGACAAGGCCTCAATTTCGGAGCATAAACTTGCACGAGATCAGAGGAGAGAAAGAGAGACAGGAGAAAGAAAGAAAGAAAAAAAGGCTGAAGTCTTACAGGAACAATATAAATCAAGATAATAGCTCATGCCTAATTATGAGATGCCATTAACGTGTCTTTTTCAGCCTTTTTATGACTAATTACAGTAACCATTTAGGCAACAAAAAACCAGACCGAGAACCACATCAAAGGAAATTTGGAGAACTTGAATGGAGGGAGGTGTTATAATGAGGAAAAACATGGAAAATATAGTCTCAGTGCAGAATTACCAGAAATATTTGTACCATTTCTTCAGAGGTCTCAAGTTTGTCTCCATTTCTCTCTCTCTCTCTCTCTCTCAAACACACGAG
>NC_089742.1:60334270-60354270 GCF_040412425.1 Macrobrachium rosenbergii | reverse complement strand
CATGAGGATTCAAAACCCATGCTGCTCCCCGTAGGAGGGTAGTGCCGTCAGTGTACCTCATGCGGTACACTGTAGGCATGACTTTACGTTCTTTGCAGCGTGCCTTCGGCCCCTAGCTAAAACTCCTTTCATTCCTTTTTCTGTACCTCCTTTCATATTCTCTTTCTTCCATCTTACTTTCCACCCTCTCCTAACAATTGATTCATAGTGCAACTGCGAGGTTTTCTTCCTGTTACACCTTTGAAACTTTTACTGTCAGTTTTCGTTTCAGCGCTGAATGACTTCATAGGTTCCAGTGCTTGGCCTTTGGCCTAAATTTTATATTCAATTCAATTCAATTTAGTCATTGCTTGAGATCACAGGAACACAGATCTACATCAACAGAGATTTAAGGGCAGATTTTATGAAATTAAGATTAACCAGTTTAGCAGCGACTGAGATCCGATTCAGTGTCATAATTCAGTAATATGGTCTTTACTTCATGGGTAAAATTTTCCCCAAAAAATCATAGACTGTATCATTCTTGACACGATAAACAGCCATAGTACAAGCATAACTTTCTTTAATAGTATCATCCTCATCTCCGGCAGAGAGAGCATTTGGTAAGTCACTTATTTACATTAGGTAGGACCCAATTTCATCTGGAAATATGATATAGATCAGAATCTAGATATAAGCCATTCTTTATGAACAGGAGCAAATTATTAAAAAAAAAACATTTATGTCATTTCTGCACATCAGAGCGATTTCCTGCCAAGGGTCTTTGATCCCAATCAAAAGAATTATAATCATCATATAAAATTTTAGATATCTTACTGAACTTCTGAGAAAAACTGAGGGAGGCAAGCAAGCCCAGAAGGACCCATTGACTCCAAAATAATAGCAAAATAATCTCAATAAAAAAATATTTTTACTTCCCTGAAAAACTATTAGGTTCTTTGCTACAACAGGAATATTCTCGTAGTTTAAATCATCCTCGGAAGAGACATGCAGTTGCTAGACCCTGCATCTAAAAGCTATCATCAGAAGTTCCACCACCACCTGCGTATAACCTTTCAGTCACAATTACTCCATAATCAATCTTTCATTATTTCATTGCCTCTATAATCCTCTTCCCCCGTCCATCAATCAATTCCTTTCCCATGGCTCTCTCGCTCATGCCTCTCGCTCTCTCTCTCTCTCCCTCTCTCTTTCTCTCTTCATATCCTATTTATTAGAATTCTACGACGGAGCCGATAGAAAACCAATTCCCTTCTAACACATTATTGCCATTTCTCTCTAAGCATCATGATCATCCCTTGCAAGCGTTCCCTTTACATATATCAGATTTTCTATCTTCCCCTTTATGTATTTACCCCTTTCTCTCTCTCTCTCTCTCTCTCTCTCTCTCTCTCTCTCTCTCTCTCTCTCTCTCTCTCTCTCTCTCTCTCTCTCTCCCTTAAAATACCATTAATAATTTAGCAGCAGTGAATACCTTGTTGCAACGTGTAGATCAAGGGAGGGGGCGCAACATGAGAGGCAACATGACCCCTCGTATCTATAGACGTGTTTACTTTATCCCTTTTTACTCCCTTCTTGTTTTTTTTGCCTTCTTCCTTTTTTCTTCCGCTGGCCGGTGTCAGATCAAAGAGAGTTCGATGTATTTAATTCAAGCAATAATTTGCTGCTTGCTATTAACAATTGCACGAGATAGGGGAATCGGTATTATTCAGCGGGAGCGCTTATGAACTGATGCATATTTAATTTGTTGGTCATTTCGCAGTGGACGAATAAAAATGACTTTTCAGTATTCGGTTTTCTTTCCTCTCTCTCTCTCTCTCTTCCTCTCTCTCGAGAGACAGGACGACTTTGTGTGATTAAGGGAAAAGTCAACAAATTTAAAATGACAAGGAAAAACAGACGGCTCTCCCGTAAGTTACACAAAAGATCTCCATCATTTATAATTTAAAAGGAGGTTAACTACTTATGATTAAGCATATGGAAAGCAAACAAGTTCACATGCATGCAGATATGATTAGGAGAGTATTTTTATACCACTGCACTCGTGTATAAATACATTCAACTAAAGACGTTCGGGTTTTGATGAACAACTTTTGTTCGCCATCAAAAACATTCATAAAACTGAAATGTAAGTGAAAATTAAAAACTAAACCTGAATCTTAAGAGAAATTTCTATCTACAGAGAATGAGAGGTAGAAGACAGAGAAAGACGAATAGAGGAGGAAAACAGTAAGAGGACGATTTTGCCTAAAACAAGAGCCACAGATGATTGAATAAAAAAAAAAGCCACTTAACATAAGAATAATATAGGCACAAACACAAATGGTTAGCAGAACTATCCATTTTGCTGATAACATTCCTACTTGAATATATTCTACATTTTCTTCCTCATGTTATAATAAACTTTGACTCATTTAATTAATTTATTTATGGACTCAGTTTCATGAAAATAAACCATTAACCAGTTTACAGTTTACTTCATTCACACTAACTAAAATCGAAAAAGAGCAAAATGACCACAAAATAAGTAGCCTAATCTTGAGACAGTTATATCCGTCAGTAATAATTAACATTAAAACATTTACTTCCACTTATACACATAAATACACGTATATACATACATACGCAAATATATATTTGTGTATATATATAAATCGAAGTAAATATTTATATATTTATATAAAAGACCCAAAAGGGTTGCAATGAATACTAATGAACATGGAAATATTATAAATGACGCACGAAAACATCAGTTATTTCTTGTTTTAACCAATCATTATTGAGCAACGGAATGTAACAACATTATAATAACGGGAGAGAATTAGTAAAAGGTTCTTTATATTCTGTACGAGCTCGTATATGTATGCTAGTATATGTCATTATGCACAAACGCTATACACACGTACATTACAACTACGCCGAGTCCGTCACACGCAGTACCCAAAGACAAAACCGTTAAATTTAAAAAAAAAAGGCTGTACTAAATGGGAATTTTAAATTTAACAAAATTTTCATCTTAGCATTTTGAATATTTATCAAAGCTTCCAGTAAGTTTCTACAGTATAATACGTGAAAACTTTTTAAATTATGGAATACCAAAATAAATAATCGAAGATTATGGAAATTACTCTCAAATTTTTATTCCACCATTATCATTCGACAATTACATCCCACAATAAATAATCAAAGATTATGGAAATTACTCTCAATTTTTATTCCATCATTATCATGATAACTCTTAAGCTTTCTTTTTGTAAGGGGTTCAGCATACATAACTCGTACTGCGAAGCTGCAATGCTTTTGAATTTAACATTTACTCGACGAAGCGAAAGCAACACTAGGCGGTCCGTCCTCAAAACGTGAATCATTATTTTCTCATAGTCTGGCGAGAAAACCTGGCTTAAGAATTTTTACTAAACGTTTTTCTACACATCAGAAACGCAACAGAAAATGAATTCTTCCGAAAATTCTTATGCATGTTGCCTAAAAATAAAAACAGATAAAAATTATAAAAATATTCCTTTTTCTTGAGGTCATGCAATCGTTTCCACAATGACGGTCCTCGAATGCGTGATCGATTAGGTTTGTCGAAAATGCATGTGATGTAACTAACATTGATCCTCATTCTTGTATCTTAATACAAGTTTCTCTCTGTTTAAATGTAAATCGAGTTGATTGAAAAACCCTGGAAAAGCTCATCATTCCAGTCTGGATACAATTTGGTAAACCTAGTTCCAACACCTGGTAAGAATATCGTATTAGGAGTTTTTTTTCAGTCTGGTCTCCCTTTAAAACAAAAAATTGAGCAGTTCAAAGCTTTCTTTTTCTTTTCACATGAAGCATATCTTATTCTGTCGGAACGGAAGTACTGTGTATTATTGCACTTCTTAATTTTGTCATCATTCATCATTATATAATACATTCAGAAAACTGGTCTACAGTTTTATAATCAAGAAAAGGAAAAACCTCCGGTACTAAACCCTACAGTATTCTTGAGTTGAAGGCGCCAAAGAGAATAGTTTGCTGTTGAAATGAGAACTTTTGGAAGATAGCATATCTCTATTATCTTCTGCCGAGAACTTAATCATAAATTAACGTTGTTTGGGAAAAATCAAAGCACCAAAAAGCAATTATTGTGTAAAAAATTTCTAGCCCCAGAAGCTGTTGGCTTCTAGGCAGGAAAAGTGTACTTTCAGCTATTATTTTGCCATTCATATTTAATTCTACACACCAGAAACGCAAGAGTAAAATGTATTCTTTTTTGCTGCCATTGTCAATAGCCATATCTTGGTATTAAATTTCCATAATTAAGGGTATGTTAATATCAGATGATCCTAGCTTCAAACTTCCTTCCATGCATGAACATATAAAGAATGGTTTGAGAGATCTCACCAGGCTGCTATGAGCAACTCTGCACTTAACCATGTATAACTAAAGCATATATACTAGAGACCCTCATGTATACACATATACATCAAACAGAGAGAGAGAGAGAGAGAGAGAGAGAGAGAGAGAGAGAGAGAGAGAGAAACTGATTTACAAACGGTGAGAGAAGAAACGACTATAAAAGGTCATAATAATCATTGTGATATTAAACCACAATGAAATTCTTTTCGTATTTTACAGATAAGTCAATATACATATTGTATGAATAACTACAATTTCTCTTCGAAAAAAAATATATATATGATCCTGATGAAAGAGAAGAAAAAGGCATTAAAGCTAGCGAATTATTAATGCTGATTTAACAAACGTAATCCCGGTTTTTTTTTTAAGAACGCACTGAAAGAACCGTAATAAAATTCTCATGTATAATAAAGCACGAGCGAAACGAGGATGGAGAGAGAGGACGCAAGGGACAAGGGGATCTGATATGGAGATGCATTAAGGGGCTGGCCGGCTATGGCAGCGAAAGGGAATGTAGAGAGAGAGAGAAAGACAGACACGTATTTCACAGATCGCTTTTTTTCTTTTCCACTGGGCGGCACGTTTTGTATAGTGTAAGACCGCTACTGCCGAACACATAATGAATAACAAACTAACCTATGAATAAGGGAATGGAACCAGCTTTCAGGGTGGGGGAGTTCACGCCGTTCCCCGACGCTCGTGACGTCACATACAGGTATTATACACGCCTTGTTGAAATACACTATGCATGGCCACACGAATATTTACATGAGAGAGGTGAGGCACAAGAACTCGAGTACTGGTCGTTGCTCAGACGCGACCAAGGGAGTCGACGATGATCGATGGGCCGCGAGAGGGAAGAAGAAGAAGAAAAAGAAGAAGAAGTGGCGAAGTTTGGGGAATATGAGAAGAGGTTACTGTGCCACATCGCTTTCCAAATGCGTGAACGCTCTCCTGCATCAAGTCGTCGTCGAGAATATTCACCACCGGACCATAGGCTGCAATTCCGTTGCCTACAATATTTGGAAATTAATTTAATTTTTTTTATGTAAAATGATACGATGGTATGACTCCTGTTACAAAAGAAAAAAATATATCCTTCACACTCAACAACAACCGATGCTTCACCTCAGCCCGCCACCCCACCCCCAAATAAGAAATAAAACCACTTCTTTCAGGCACATTTGCCTGGACATGAAACAAAGCTAATGACTCCTGTTATATATATATATATATATATATATATATATATATATATATATATATATATATATATATATATATATATTACAATATATATATATATATATATATATATATATATATATATATATATATATATATATATATATATATATATATATATATATATATCTTTGATACAACAGCAACCGATGCTTCACCTAGGAAGCCCCACCCCCAAAATAAGGAATAGGCACCACTTCTTTACAGGCACCTTTTGCCTGGACGCGGGCAGGGCTACAACGATCAAGACGTGATAGCATAACAGAAATAAATGAATGAGTAACATGCATAAACAGTCTTATTCATGAACAAAGTGTAATATTGCCACTCATTTTAATGATATCACACAAAATAAAAGCTCTGAGAAAAATTCGGACTGAATAACATATAGCTATCAAAAACTTTAATAAAAACAAAAGAATAGACGTTCAGCATATCTAAACATTGCACTAGAATCTGATTAACGTTCAGTAATAGTACAAGTAGAGGAACGAGAATATCAAATAAAGTGCTATTTCACAAAAGGTATTTAAAGACGAAGGTAATGACGTTCAGAGTCTACAAAAGTTCATAATTGCTTGCCTCATGACAGTGCTATTACAAAAAAGGTATTTAAATTCTAGAAAATGGCAGAGAAAACAGCACAGAGATAAGAAGCATTCTTTGACCAGTGACATTCTTAAAAACCCTGAGAAGAAGGGAATACTGGCAACTTAAAGTGTAATGTTAGTAGACCTGAAGATGACAACTGGTACAAAGATGATCTAGATGCGATATTAAGCTATTATTTGAATACATGTCCCATGAACGGCATAAAAATCCTAACGCTGTAAATTACCCAGCACCGTAATCAATAAAGAAGGGAGAGTCAACAGCAGCGGGAGAAGAATTGTGTTATTTATGGTAGATCGTCAGCCTTGGTAATGGTATGAGGTAATCTTTCTCCTGAAGCACTTGGATCAATTTCACTGCTTCCTGATTCTGTAGGGTGCTTGAAAGCTTAATTTTAGACAAGTTTTCGCTTAAGAATGTTAGTTTATTTTACCCAAAGCTACATGGATTCATAAAGGAGAAAGGAACAATTTCCCGCGCAACCCTTCTAGCTGATAGTTCAGAAAAATAGTCTAAGTATCCCTCCGAAATACTGAAAGTGCTTGTGACAATGCTGATCGACAAGTAATTTTGTAAGAGTTAATAAAAATGGTTGTAAAGGTTCCAAAGCTCATACTGGTTCGAGATGAATTCAATAACAAACTGCAATTTTACGACACTTACTGGTATGAAACGCCGAAGTTAGTTAGTTTACACTTAGTCGGCTTTATGTCAGAACGGGACCTTTGTGGTAAGGTGCTGACGTTGAGGGGCTTCATATAGACCTCTGGACTCGACAAATCAACAGAGCATTGCTTGAACACCCAACAAAGAGTAAATTAACCATTTACACCTGGCACAATATACTGACTTTATCAATAATACCTTGACAAGCGGTGTACAAATTGCAGAGCACCTACCGACACGTCTGCTCTCCCTACATCATTTCGAGATATTCATTCTTTACTGCACATGAAAGTCGTTAATCCAATAGCACAGATAAAACATAAGCTAAATTACATTCATTTTCATTCATCTTTTTAAGATTCTCGATGGAAATAAATAAAGGAACCATACAGTCAAGATCTCTTGAATGGTCTAATAACAAAGGAAGATTCAGAAAAAAAATTAAAAGAAGAATATCATTTATTTCATATATATACAATCGAGATAAAAAAAACCTAAAATCTTTTTGCCTGCCTCTGTAAGAGAAGTGCAAATATTTTCGTTGCGCAGTTCAGAGAACCGAAGAATATTTATTCAAGTGTAAATAAAAATCATAATTAATCCTTCTCTAAAAGGCAAAGTACCTGCTTGAATGAAGAAAAAAATGCTTGCATTCCTGAACCAATTATCAACTTTCATGGCTGAATGACGCAATATTTATACTGAGCCAGGACGCAGTATTTATACATTTACACTTATTTCTATTTTAACTTCAAGCGCAATATATGACAAGCCGTAAAACATGAATTATGAGACTCAAAGAAAAATGAATTGCGGGAGGGAGAGAGAGAGAGAGAGAGAGAGAGAGAGAGAGAGAGAGAGAGTTAGAACGAGACTGTCCTGTATATACAAAGGAAGAAAAGTGTCTACACTAGTAGTGCAATGCTAGTCGCAAAACTCATCGAATTTATGACTATTTCCGATACCATATAACTGGCGAATAATTGTCAAAAATATAATCTTATATCTATATCAGATAGAGAAAAAAATACCTAATATTTTAGGGACTGAAGTACTATATAACTGAAAATGATTCTTCTCATCAACAAATTTCATTTTAGAAATTCGGGTTTTAAGTTTTCAAATGGGAAAAATGTCCAGAACTGTTAAGGACTCATGAACCTAGGTGTTCACTGAGTGAGGTCGCTGTATCTTCATCTATCTTGTGAATGTGACTAGTGCCTTACCATAGTGACAGATTACTGGACTCCAGTTGATATATTTAAGTCTTTTGTTTTAAGGCAATATCCTGTGACCAAAGATGAAAGATCACTGTATATACATATATAAAAATACATATATATAAATAAATAAATGTATATATATATATATATACATATATAAATAAATACATACATACATACATATATATATATATATATATACATATAAATTTCTAACTCATATTAACCACTAAACTCTAAGCTGCAGTGGTAAGGATGGACTATTTCAACTCCAGCGAAATACAAAATATACGTGCATGCAGGAATGTATGTATGTATGTATGTATGTATGTATGTATATATAAATATATATATATAAAATATATATATTATATATAATATATATATTTATAATAAGTGCGTGTGTAATAGTTATACACATATACATATACATGTATATATATATATATATATATATATATATACATATATATATATATATATATATAATATACATACATATATATCTGTATATATATACATACTGTGTGAAAACATGGTGCGTGGTTTAGCTTACCCTTACCCCAAAAAATCAAGTCTGGGTTAGATTCTCACCACATAATTTTTGGTCTCTTCATAATATTCAAGACTTTTTAGTTATGCAAGCACACGTGTATAATAATATACACACACACATACATATATATATATATATATATATATATATATATATATATATATATATATATACTATTGTGTGTATATATGTACATATATATATGCATAATAATATATAATGCATGTTTTCTTGATGTGTATATATATATACATAATGATGTATATATTTATTGTATGTGTATGTATGTATATACATATATAATGAATGTATCTGAAATTAAATTCCCTTGTAAACATATAATTAAAGACGAAAGCAAAAGGCGCAAAAACAGATTTCAAAGTTCATTATAACATTTCGACTGCTCTAGCTATTTTCAGACACCAAAAATTCTACCTTTAACTGCTAAAAATAAACAGTATCTTGTTATGAAGTTCAAAGGTTATTACAAAAGGGGCAGGAACAAGCTACGTTACCATTTCAATTGACCTAATTATTGAAATGCATTCCAAGAGAAAGTTTATTCGCTTACAGATTTTAACTGGAAATTGTAATTCTTGTCAACAACTGAATTAGCCAAACAAAGATTTATAAAATAATCAATGACAGATCGCTAGGCATAATTAGAATAAAGTAATAAGAAATCAAATAATAATTATAATAGTGATAAGAAATAAAATAATAATAATAATAATTTTTAACACTAATGTGGCTTTTAATTCTCGATATTATGCCTCGTTACTGGTCAGGAAATGTTTCAATAATAACGCATAATAATAATAATAATAATAATAATAATAATAATAATAATAATAATAATAATAATAATAAGAAGAAGAAGAAGAAAGAAGAAGAAGAAGAAGAAGAAGAAGAAGAAGAAGAAGAAGAAGAAGAAGAAGAAGAAGAAGAAATAAACTTTCAGTAGCATCCTTCTAAATCAAACTGCTTGTAAATACAATACACCAATTTTAAAAATTCACGTCCTTGATACTGAGAAATTAAAAAAGGAAAAATCAGGCGCTGTGGAAATAATTGAAAATAATGAAGTAAATCATTCGTATGGCCGTCGACTGAACGAAGGCAGAGACAGAGTTGGCGTGACTGACTGATTGATTACTAAAAGTGGCGTCACAACACCTACATTATTGACGCCGTAATGAATTAAAAAAGGAAACTAAAAAATAAATAAATAACTTTAAAAGTAGTTTCATATGACAAATATCTAAACATATATATATATATATATTATAGAAAGTATATATATGACCACAGATTCTATATATATAACCAATATATGAGCATAACTTAAACAACACAGCTATAATTAACAGCTAGAATGCTAAGGGACGACTTCAAATCAAAGAAGCTTCACATATTAGCGATAAAAGAAGTCAGTGGACGTGCATATGGGGTCTAAATCTCTTCCAATGCCCTCGTCTACTAGACCGTCACAAGAGTTATAATTCGTTTTATTATCACCATTATATATATATATATATATATATATATATATATATATATATATATATATATATAATATATATATATTGTTCAAATATTGTGTTTAAATAGCTAATTTAAGTGACAGGAATTTCTAAGAAACACGAAATACTATTGACTTGTTGTGCTATTCCTAAGAAATTTATTATTATTTTTATTATTGTTATTATTATTATTATTATTATTATTATTTATTATTATTATTATTATTATTATTATTATTATTTTCTACCTATATTACTATTGGCCGAGATTTTATTATTGTTTCTATGTATTTGTAATTACAAAAAAATATTAATCGATATCAGTAATAAAAGAATTCCTTCACACTTAACCTTCTGCCAAGAAAAACTTGTTTACTAAAAAGAGGCGATGCTTAGTGACCGACTACAAAAAAAAAATCAACTCTGCGTCATTTCGTGTTATTTATCTCCCCAAAGAAAAATAAAAAAGAAGCGAAAACACGAGATAAAAATGGAATATGTATGCCTGGTGGGACCCCGCCCCCCCCCACCTCGACGTCCGAGCGAAACCATCGCCGGAGAGCCGTCTGGGTGTTTTCATCGGGTCATCCATTGAAATTTCATACAAAACACGGTTACCGTCCTCCTCCCGAGTCCTTTTCTTCCCCACTTTGCATTATTCCGACTCCGTCTGAATCACCTCTTCCCTTCCTGCTGACTGTGACCTGAATTCACAGACGCAGAAAGCACGAACGAAAGAAGGGCAGCAAGAAGGTGGTTCTTCAGTCAATAATCTGCAATGTTGACATCTCAGGAATTTCTCCTTTACTAAAAAGGTCACCTTAAAAAGGCATTGTCACTTGCTACCAAATCAGTTCATTTTACTATATCTAATATCTTCATATATTCATCGTGATGAACCTCAACCATTATATTATTAAGAAATGCCTTGTGAAAAAGTAATATTTAGAATTTACTATGTAGGTATCATGCAAAATCATTATGATAATTAACATCAAGGTTAAAATGAGGAAATTGGAACTTATTTTTTTTATTTTATTTTATGTTTTAAATATTATTATACTAATAAGAAAAAATTCAAATTATGCAATATGTACAATTCACCATGTTGTTATAATGTAAAATTATTATTGTATTATGTTAATATTAGAAAAATTGTACCCTTACCTAAATAAAATTGTGGATAAACCACACTTGACATTACTCTTACTAATATCTCACTTTCTAAACTATTCCCTACCTGGTTAGCTAGCTAACTGCCCTCACTCTTCTATCACCCATCTTACCTATCAGCTAAAAAAAAAAAAAAAAAAAATCTACAACCTGATTTTCTTAAAGAGCTTTCAAACATTTTTAAAAATTAGTTTACTCTTAATTTTGGAATCAACATTAGGGGGTTTATAAAAAAAAAGAAAAGGGAGTATTAAATATTGTATTTATCAGGATCAAGTGTTATTTTGTATGGCTATATCTCTCACTATCTATTCGTCTATCTAAACAGAAATAGGAGTATCTGTGGACGACAAAACATACATGTATGAAAAGATTGCCTAGTTTACTTTCCCTTATGGAATTAACGTGTAATTGCTTAACCCAAACATGAGAAAGAAGATGGAAACATACAGTACATGAATTATTTACACAGTACGTTATACGTAAAGTGATGAGGGACAGAGCAAATAAATTTAACATCGTCTCTTTTTTAATAAACAAGTTTTTCTTGGTTGAAGGTTAAGTGTGAAGGAATTCTTTTATTAATGATATCGATTAATATTTTTTTATAAGTACAAATACATAGAAATGATAAAATCTACGACCATGGTAATATAGGTAGAATAATAATAATAATAATAATAATAATAATAATAATAATAATAATAATAATAATAATAATAATAATAATAATGTGTTAAGATTGGCAAAGGTGAAAAGATTGAGTTAGACTGTTATGGGATGTGTCTGTCTCCAGGAGCGAATGGAATACGACAGGCTGCTGGAAATCACACATATTTTGGAAAATGAAAGAGGAGACAAGAAACTCTAGCTAAATTGGGTTAAAGAGGCATTAGAACCGAAGGCTCTTCCAGGAGGAGTAGAATGTACGCAACCAACTTCAGAGAAATATAATTCTGATATTTATACAAACACGAAATCGGTACTGACTGGCGGCAAGTAAAAATGCTTCATATATGAAACATTTTCATTTAAACTAGAGAGAGTAATCAACGCGTCAATCTGAGTTTAAACAAGCATAAATGTTCACGTGAGCAGAAGTCACTTTATATATATATATATATATATATATATATATATATATATATATATATATATATATATATATATATATATATATTACGCTAAACGATATTTAACATTGCAAGGTTAAGTGGAAACCAATGTATCATATGTTGGTTTACTATATACAAAAATCTAAGTAAAATAATGTAACTAATATTAAATAATAATGAAGGAGAGGAGAAGAAACACCTTAAAATAATACCTTTCAAACGGTTTCAAATGTTCTGTAGCTGCCGCTCACGTCATTAAAGTTATCATTGTAAAAATTATCTCTCTCTGTGTCTGTTAGTCTCATCTGTCTGTCTGTCTGTCTCATACAGACAACTGCATACTGATAATTCAGAAACTGTGAACCATTTAAGGGGATTTTTTTTATTTTACAACGCTAGTACAACCAAAATGTATATTACCGTAACAAAGTACGAGGACTTTGTTTTCTTAGGTTTGTCAACTCAAGCAACGGGATGGAGACAAACCATGGAAGGATACCCGTGAGATATGCCAACTATTTCGAAACTAACCGCAGCAGACGACGCAAAAACTAAGTTTTAACTCCATACAAAACATGAATAAAGACACATATCTGAAGCTACAAAACATCAGAAAAATGTTACTTTATTAGTAATTATTTCTGAATTGAATTGAATATAGAATTTAGGCCAAAGGACAAGCACTGGGACCTATGAAGTCATTCATTGCTGAAACGGAAACTGACAGTAAAAGGTTTGAAAGGTGTAACAGGAGGAAAACCTCGCAGTTGCACTATCAATCAATTGTTAGTAGAGGCTGGAAAGTAAGATGGAAGAAAGAGAATATGAAAGGAGGTTCAGTAAAAGGAATGAAAGGGGTTGCAGCTAGGGGCCGAAGGCGGCCGCAAAGAACCTTAAGTTATGCCTACAGTACACTGCAAGAGATGCACTGACGGCACTAGCCCCCTAGGGGGAATAATCATTTCTGAGTATGTGAAACAAATTTTCAGTATCCCCTTCAGTATTAAAAAGGCAAGACGACTTGCAAAATGAGTGTATTGCACAGTTTTTAAAGAGGACTGATGGGCTGCTCATGAGCCTCCTGTTATGGTATGTGGAGCAGTTGGTGCTGTAGAACTTTAATTCACGTGGGGTTCATCCATAAATTGAACCTGAAGAATGTGATAGTGACTATTTTGTTCTCTTTGGACTAACTCACTGCTAGTGGAGAGGACTGATTATCAATCTAATAAGCTGGTCGCAGTGAAGTTTACATAACATTATATATTCTATATTCACTCGTCAGTTTCCAGTTTATACAGGTGTCTTTTTTCGCTGTTGGTATCACCACCTAAATTCCGTCAAGAAATTTTGGTTATTCAGCTAACTTTCCCCACTTTTCTTGGAGGGATCATGTTGTAGCTTTACTTTTTAAGTCTTCTAGCATATTGGTTGTTGTTACAATGTTGTGGGTTGTTTTCTCCGTCCCAGCTATCAAAGTTTTGTGGTGACTTTATCCGTCTGTTTCCATCTGGAATGTGGCTCACCCTCTCTCCTTCCTCGGTAGACTGAATCAAAAGTAATATGCACGATCAGAGATTCTAGCCTTACTCCTTTTTTTTTTTCATCAGGTTCCATTTAGTTCTAAGAGAGTTCCCCCCACACAACCATATCTTCATCCCCATTCACCCTTACACCCACCCCAACCCAACCCTCACAGCAGCAGTCTCGCAATACCCCTCGGGACAACTCTTCTCACATTCACTTAGTGGGAATCGGTAATCCTCCGAGGATTGTGGGTCCAGTGACTTTGTTTCCGTCGGCAGTCAAGCTCTGAAATCCTTGACCTGCCTCCCTTTCCAGCCTTCAAGTGGAAGGTCTATCGCTTCCCTCGTTGTTGAACCTTTCTCTTTTCGTTTCTCCTCTTCCAGGCTCTCTTCTGGCTTGGTCAAGATAACTTTAGGCCCAAAGCAATATCGGGGTATGGCGTCGCCTTTTCCTCGTTCTATAGCTTTCGTATTTATATAATTGCAAACGTTATATTTCTGCCTTTAAAGTTTGTTCCAAACTATTATTTTCATATCACTTCAAGCCTCGTGTTACCATGCGATCTTGACTCGCATACAAACAAACAAACATGCATCCATTCATAACTGTAGTTATATTAAACTCGGCTTTGTTTCTCATTTCACGCTTTGATAAATGTCATTCGCTAATAAATGTTCGTGCGTGCGTGCACACGCGGCTCTGTTGCATTCTCTGAAGCACAATATGAAACAAGCTGCATTTTTGTCATGGAAATACAAATGGCCATTTTTAATCCAATATGTGGCGTGAAGAGTTATAAAGCCGGCAGCTCCCATTGTCCAAACAGTTGGGATAAAATTCAATAACCCCAATGGAAATAGTAACAAAATCAGCAGCAAGAGCCTTTTAAAACTCCAAAGGGTAAATCACTTCTATTCATGGCAATCCACTAAGCTGAACAAATAGTAAAATCATTTTCAATTATTTCATTTACTTCTTAACAGTTCCAAGCAGCCTGTGGCCGTTAAGAGCAATCACTGGCAGTTGACTGCCACTGGAAACAACAATTAGCGTAGGTTGCGTTTCACGGCTTGGTAGTTGCCAGTTAAGAACCAGTGAATTCCACGCCAATTAGCGTCAGATTAATTTCAGAGGGCTGCTGCATTGGCTGGATTTTTGACATGAGAGTTGCCACTTCCACGTAGCTGATTATTCTCTTGTGTTCTCTCTTTTTTGCCGTCTCGTTCTTTGAGGGAAAAAGACAAGAGTCGCCGCCGAGCGTTGTTTGTTGAAAATGTCTCTCTTAATTGCTCGTTTAGGGAACACGGTTTGTTACCTGGTAAATTCTCCTCTCAGTGAATAGGCTCTTGTTTAATTAGCAGTTGTTTTGGCGCTTGTTTTGTTGTCCTGTGTTGTCATTGTTGTTTTTGTTGGCGGTTTCCATGACTTCTATATTGCGTCGAGTTTGGTTTCAAAAGGGGGTTTGGTGCGCCTTTGTCTAAGATTATCACCGACGCGGAAGATCCCCATTTGCCGGTGCACTTCCCTTGTCACTGAAAATATACCGATATATAATATATGTCTCGTTCGCTTTCATTTGTCTGCACCCAAAACCAATAATGAATTACGCAGATCAAAGCTCAATTATTGCTGATTAGGAGGAGGCCAGCTGCATGTGCAATGTTTATACAAATTACCTGCGTTACTTTATGCCGTATCTTTCTCCTCCTGTGTGCGCGTGTTTGTTCAGGAAGCGTACAAATTATTCATTTCGAACGATTAATACAATTCTATCAATACAGAAAATTGTATCAAACAATAACATTTTACTCCACTTCTAACACAATATTTCTTTATTACAACAGATATGAGAAGCCCAAGCAAGAAAATAACTAAATATTTTATTTTTAAAAATTTTGAAAGCGTACTCAAATGCTTAACGCCTGAGAAGATAGAATAAATGACTGAAATAATGATTAGGTTCACCTTATTCATAGTCACCTGAGCTTCGGGTATATAATAAGTTATCAGCCCCGTTCTATCCAAAATACTACTTATTAGCTCATGGCGCTCATCGAATCCTTTCATCCTACATCAGAATAAGCAATCCAGTCTGCTTCTTAACGTACATTTTACACTGAAGCCTACTACCTTCTTTCAGTAATTTCCTCTTTGTGATGAATAATCAATCTAGTTATAATTTCTCTTTGCCAACAATTTCCACCAACCTCCACCCCTTTAGCTCAAGCTTGGTTGTCAACCTCGTTTGCAAGCGAGTCTGTTCATTTCACTTTCTGTTTTCTCCTCGAAACCCACATTCCCAATAAATATAATATTCTAAATATCATTTTATAGTCCAGTTACCTGATCAATGCAAAGAGCAACTCTCCAACCCTTACTCGTGTTCATCTCCTAATGATCTCTACTGAAACTATTCGTTAGTTGTTATTATTCACTGTCTACTGTCATTCCATTTTCTTACTCTAGAAGAAGAAACTTTTTTTTTTTTTATTATAAAAGCCTGTAGCTTTCCTCCGAGCTTCATTAACCCTTTTATCCCTTTTTTTAAAAACTGTTCTTTTATAATCTATTTTTCTTGTAAAGTGTTTCCCTCAACCTTAAGGAACCTGCTCTGTACTAACAGCCATAACAAGATCTGAAAATCCACGGTCAACGTTTCTTCAACAGCTTGGTGATTTCATTAATAAACATTAACCATGAGAGAATGGTCTCAATATAATGGGAAATAGCTTGACATTTTTTTTCCAAATATTATGACAAGTGACAGTATTTGATACGACAGCGCCACCTACAGTGACGATTCCTCTGTTATCTAAGGAAAAATTAGGTCTTCGTAAAAGCAAGATAAAGCTTTCTTCAGGGCAAATTGTCTTTGGTCTTGAGTATACTCAACAACACAGCCTTTTGAACAAGTGAAAAGAGTTCCATGGACGATATTCTGAGGACTCTAACCAACATATAAAAGCAGCACAACTCGGAATGGAAAGGTTTACATTAAATACGTCTCTTCATTTCCATGATTTCAGGACTAGAAACACAAAATTCCTCTTAAAGTACTTGGATTTACATCGTTATAATATATGCAAAGAAACCCGACTAGTGAAAGATAAAAAGATACTTTAATCAAAAGGGAATGAAAAACAGTCTATCCTATCAGGGTATTGTTTGAAAAAAACTATAAGTAAAATATAAAAAGCTATTTTAGTTAATGAACATTTAGCCCTCCAGGGTACGTTAAGTTTTAACAATCCTACCGAATATTGGCTAACAACTGAGTTGAAAACAGTGATAAATGAAGATGATTTTCTATGCCTCTTGACCGTGGAGGTAAAACGACTCTAATTCCTGAGAACACGTAGCAATCATTATTAAAAAGAAAGGCATCTCTTCAAACTTTAGTATCAGCACAGCTTTCTGCAACAAATCTCTGGAGAATGACACTCACACCTGTCAGGAAAGAGTATGCATTCTAAATACCCGATCATAAGCTGGTAGTACGTGCAACGACTCTGGGGGCACAGTTGAATTTCTACTTGAGGTGACGGACCTACAGGAGACGACGCCGAACAGAAATGGGTTTTGTTGAGTTATTCGCTAATGACAAAACCCAAGACATTAATCTTCTAGAAAAATATACCTGTACCACCCCTAAAGAGGTAGGTGGCATGGACACAAAATCGGGGGAAAGGGAAAGGGGCGGCAGGAGGTAACGGTGGGCCTATGAATGGATCTAGGGCAGGTGGGCGTATTGGGCTAAGTATTGGTTTGTGGTGGGCACAGAATGTGCAAGCCGGAGATGAAGAGTTAGGAGGTCGAGTTTCGCAATTTCATTTGGTTACCAATTTTGCTTTTATTATCTTTTATTCAAGAGGAATGAACGAATATTCTGAGTATAAAAGTGCCTTCGGTATGTGGCTCCCTCCAAACAATTCAGTATTTTATGCTAATGCAATTTATAAAAATTTAAAATATTAGCGATCTAAACAAAAATCAGCACCAAACAATGACCAAAAATTATTCACAGTACACAATGTGAACTAATAAATAATCATATGACGATTTACATCTGCAAGAGATGAAATAAATATCCTTGAAGATTAGGGATGTGAGATGTTCACTCCTCTTAAAAATAAAACAAAACAAAGATGGTCGTCAGTTTATATGCATCATAACTCACACTGTAGAAATAGCCTTCAAAGCATAATCAGTTCAAAAGTTCTAATCACTTGACCAAAAAATGGCCTAATTCCGCCGTGTTAAATGTAAGCCAGGTGATTTATCTAACGACTGCAAAACGAAATAATCCTGTACAGCACACGTACCGGCGAGCAAGTGCAGAAACTGAGGGCGAAGGCCAGATACATTCATTAAACGAAGCAAAGCGCCCTGATCAGCAGAGCTTCTTTCCCCGTAATGATGCAATTTATATGGACGAACTCTCCACCAGATGAAGCACGGGGGTCCCCTAATTGTTTGGACGCGAAGCTCCCTCTCTCCTGCTTCGATGTATATATATATATATATATATTTCTATCCCGACGAGAGGTTTATTGGGGGAAGCTGGCCGCCACCGCCTCCCCACACCCTGTTGCAGAATGTTGCAACCCTTTGATCAAACCAACTTCCATTTGGCTAATTGCCTAACCATCATCTGATCGGGATGGGTGTCACCCTATCACTCTGACGTCGCCCCCTCTATGCTTTTAAAAGCCAACATCACAAGGGAAAATGACATTCGAAAACTCTCTACGCCCAGAACTTTTTATCGGCTGCTGCTAAAGGAATTACATTAACGTTAACGTTACGGTATCCGAGAGAGAGAGAGAGAGAGAGAGAGAGAGAGAGAGAGAGAGAGAGAGAGAGAGACTTAGTATCATTAGTTCCAAGCCAGTAAAATGCTGTGTGTCTAAATTTCTGTGTATGTACAGGAGGAAACTGCATATCCTACAGAATAGAAATTGATTTCCTTCAAACAAAACCGTTTGCAAATAAATCTGATAAGTCTTCAAGAGTATTGGCGATGGTAAGCGACATATCAACTTGTCTTCGGCACTCCTTTCGAGTATCATCTTACACCTGAAGGACATTTTCAAACTAACCTAATTGCGACTATCTCTACGAATTCCTCATTGGATACCACGGGATTTCCGCTGGATACCACAAGGACAAAGACGACATAGGAAACAAGAGAGAACGTGACCACGTGTAGAAATTGAATATAGAACTTAGGCCAAAGGCCAAGCGCTGGGACCTACGAGGTCATTCAGTGCTGAAACGGAAATTGGCAGTAAAAGGTTTGAAAGGTGTACCAGGAGGAAAACCTCGCAGTTTCACTATAAATTAATTGTCAGGAGAGGGTTGGGGAAAGTAAGATGGAAGAAAGAGAGTATGAAAGGAGGTACAGTAAAAGGAAAGAATGGGGTTGTAGCTAGGGGCCGCAGGCACACTGCAAAGAACCTTAAGTAATGCCCACAGTGCACCGCATGAGGTGCACTGACGGCACTACCCTCCTGCGGGGAGGGATGTGTAGGGGTGTTTATGAAGGAAGTTGGATGGACCTCAAAGAGACTGTGCAAGCAAAGGATGTCAGGCTAAGGGTTAAAGGAAGCCTGACGCACTTTCTCGAGTACCGGAGGAGAGACGATGATTATAATGATGAGATAAATCACAAATGCGCAGTTTAAATGATTTCCACAACGAAATTTTAAAACTTACGGGTTCTGAGACGCACCATAATCTGTAACAGCATATCGACACATATGGAGGTCAGAAGATAAAACTACTGAAAATAAACTATAATACTGTCTGATTTGAATGGCAGATAAATATTTGTCAACAAATATTTGTGGTGCTTTACTTTCACCCACATTTTCAAGCAAGCTTTCTCTTTTACGAAATCATTTTGTCTTCCCCAACTCCAAATCCCAAAATCTCTTACAGTCTTACAGATTAT
>NC_089742.1:60319270-60331770 GCF_040412425.1 Macrobrachium rosenbergii | reverse complement strand
TCCCCAAGATGCAAGATCTTTATTGAAATTATATCTTTTAAGCAAAGTCCCAATTTCTTTACATGAATTCCATATTCATGTCTCATTCAAGATTATTTCATATAATCGAAAATATATTCATATATTTTCGAACTGAAAAATAATAAGATAAATTTTAATACACATAAGTAATAAACAACTGTGTAATAATCATCAAATGACAATAAACATAATAATATTAATCTATATCGATTAACAATTCTTTATGTAAAATAAATGAAAATTAAATTAACAAACCAGAACTTTAAAAAAGCAGAAGCTAAAGAAGGATAAATAAGCAGAGGAAAATGTATTTGAATGTACCATCAAGCAAGGGAATCCACACCCAAGTCGGGAAAGCTATGATCAAAAAGGCTAGGTCACAGCCAAAGACTTGTGAACACCATTTAATCACTACTCAGCATAACATCAATAAACGTGGCATCCGAGATGGAAGACTGACAGTTGGGAATGCTGACTGCCTCGAGCTACACCAAAAATTATTGCATTTAATAATAATAATAATAATAATAATAATAATAATAATAATAATAATAATAATAATAATAATAATAATACATATTTCCATTATCAGGAGTACTGCTTTCTGAATCTGCAAGTGATATACCGGATCTGCATGAAAAAATCCCATGTTTTAGTTACATGATAACAAGCCTTCAGACGAACTTTCACTCGCCATTCACCAGCGTGTGTGTCCGTGTGCGTATGGAGAGAGAGAGAGAGAGAGAGAGAGAGAGAGAGAGAGAGAGATTCCTGAAAAATCAGCATGAAGTCTAGTCTAGTTTCAAAGGAGAGAGAGAGAGAGAGAGAGAGAGAGAGAGAGAGAGAGAGAGAGAGAGAGAGAGAGAGAGAGAGAGAGAGAGATCCTGAAAATTCAGTAATGATGTCTAGCTTCCCATTTTGAACACTTAGCACGATAATTGACTGGCTTCACAGGTGAGAGAGAGAGAGAGAGAGAGAGAGAGAGAGAGAAATTCCCGAAAATTCATCGTGTTGCCGAATGCCTCCATAGATAAGTACTGTAGGCGTGTGTGCGATCAGGAGTGAGCGTGCAAAGGCGCATGCGCCGGAGAAGGGCCAAAAGTGAGTCCGTGTCATCATCGTCATCCATTGTCATTCCATGTGCGCCATGACATATCGCTCTCTGCAGTCACCTCACGCTGGGAGATAACCATCCCGGACAGACGATTAGGACGATATTGATGGGTAACGATGGCCATGTTAATGGCTTAATGGATGAGTGAGTTTCGATGGAGTTGTGCGATGAAGAGAATTAATGAATATTTAACCTTACCCAACCTCAAAGGGCAAATAGCAACCCCTGTTATTATGGGGCAGGGGAAAGTGAAAATCATTAGACTTCGGGCGACTTTTCTCTTTCCGGAGATTTTGTTAAGAAATCGTAAATTGAATAATTAAGACACCCAGAATAATTAACTAACAATGCATGTATACTTGTCTTAACACTTTCGTATGGCATTTCTTTTCTTTACGGTGAAATGGCCAGTAACAAAATGGGTAGCAGCTGCAACTCATCCACTCTAATAAACCATACCTGAAAACAGATATGCTACATTCCTTCAATAAATATCTCAAATAACTGCCGAGATATTGCACAAACTGCCATTTCAAATACCCAATTTTGATAAAAATTAGTTTCAATTAATTAAAGAATTTTGCTGATCGACCACGTTAAAAACGGATCTGCGATTTTACTGTAAAAAAAAAAAAATAATATAAACAGCATTCAACAGGAAAGAAAGGCTGAATATAGGCATTAGTTAATAACAAATTTATATGGACGTTCTTTTATAATCTATGCATCAAAAATATTTTGAGAGAGAGAGAGAGAGAGAGAGAGAGAGAGAGAGAGAGAGAGAGAGAGAGAGAGAGAGAGAGAGAGAGAGAGAGAATTTTTCTTTCTCCTCATCTTCATCTAGTTTTCGTTAGATGAAGATATGAGTTTTTAAATGCATATTTACTTTACAGCCCTGCTTCTATAATCTTTCGTGAGTGTGTGAGAGAGAGAGAGAGAGAGAGAGAGAGAGAGAGAGAGAGAGAGAGAGAGAGAGGGTGTGTGTAACGTTCTCTTCTTCCTCCTCCTCCTCTTCCTCCTCTTTGTATCTCGTCGAATGAAGAAAATATGTGGCAGTAATTGATGAAAAAAGGATGTCCACATTACCGGAGGTCAAGAAGGGAATGAGCAGGTTGGAGATAATGAGTTACCCGCACATGACTTATATCAAATGGAGACCCAAACTTGCAACACTTCACAAAATCTTCCATTTGCTATTTATACGCTCTCCCTGTACAAGCATCGACGAGTGGGAATTCAGAAATACTTCGCCCGACCTCATAGTTACGATCTTCCCGAGGAAAAAGAAAAAAAAAATCGTTGTCTAATGTCTGCTGACGAAAGAAAATTACCTGCACAAAAGGAACAACTGGTAATGCCATCATAGAGACACTAATAACCATTCCCTGGTAATTACAGCCGGCCGTGTCAGCCTTTGTGTCCTAATGACTCTGGTGTAAAGATACCCACCAACGTTGGCCCCTTTCCACCTCAACCCCTTCGGCACCCCACCCCCCTCTTTACCCCACCCCCCATCCATCGATGCCCTGGCGTTTTACCCCAAGAACCCCCTTTTCACAATCTGCTGATGTAAAATATGCTATCCCAAGCCCCTCTCCGCCAGACAAAAACAAGATGAGTATATAAACTCATTATCTTAAGCATCACTAACATGATTTCACCGCCGTTATCTTCGAAGACCGTCAACATAACGTCGTGAGCAGTTGCCCACAGACCTTTGGTTCGCCCCCACTAAATGTCCCTCCAAAGGAATAACTAGGGGCGACACATCCTTCCGTCGTTTTCTTACATCACCAAGAAAAAGTTTTTTTTTTTTTTTTTAATTCTAAAATCTGTTTTCTGAGTTCTACCGATAATTAAGTCTCAGACAATACAATAATTAAAATGATAAAGTCTCCTGTAAATATCTAGTGTAAAGAATAAAATAAAAAAAAAGAGCAACCAAAAGCGAAGACTGCAAACGCCAGTAAAGGGGCTCTTGACCGAGAACTCAAAAACTGAAGGAAAGAAAGAAAGAAAGAAGAGTGGGAGAGAGAGAGAGAGAAAAAAAAGAAAGAAAGAACGTAAAGGGCTGCATCCGGTCTAGCCTTTACCTTCATGAATTTTTAGGAGAGGAAAATGTAAATTGAGCTCAGGTAAACGGTGTTCACCTGGTAATATTTACAACGCGGAATGTACGAGGAAAGAACGCCGAGGTGGGAGGCGAACAGCTCCAGCCAGAGAGATTGGAAAATGAGGAGGTACTCTCAGATGGAAGATAAAATGAAGTCACTGTATTACAAGGTGGACGGAAGATACTCCGGAGGCTCGCAAGGCTTCGTGCTTCTTTATGGAGAAGTATCTGCGGTCTGTTCTTTTACAGCCGCCATTTTTTATTCCGTTGAATATTTTACGTAAGACCTGTGAAACTGCCGAATCCTAAGTGCTACACGAAAATAAATACTGAACAATTTTAGACGATGTATTTGAGGGAGTTTGTCTAGAGTGTATTAGGTTTAAAAATAGATTACTCTGCGGTATACTGGAATATAAAAGAAAATATTTTTCAGACAGGAAAATAAGTCATAAAAAATACTATAAAATCTAACATTTTGCACCAAAGCTCTTAGCGATTATAACAGGTGAACACAAAATATGCATTAAAAGATAATACACTTTCATCAACATTCTATGGTCTTACCTCATGTCATATACAATTAGTGCACATATATATACTGCATAATGTACATAAAAACATTTTGTATATATTAGTTTCTGAAAAGCTTCAATTTAAGGAGGAACCGACTAACCAGAATACGTGATAAAATGGCAGACATCCATTATCCCTTACAGACATGCATCTGTACGACAGTAAGAATTAAAGTCTTGAAGTTCGTGACTCCTCGTTACTCTGTTCCTCAAGCATTATTGTTTTTTATCTATCCACACAAACATGTATGTGCGTGTATATATATATATATATATATATATATATATATATATATATATATATATATATGCATACATACATACATACATACATACAAACATACATACATATATATACACACATATATATACATACATCATACAAACATACATACATATATATACATTATACATATATATATATATATATATATATATATATATATATATATATATATATATATATATATATATATATATATTTGATTTACGCATTCATATTTTCAAACCAACGAAATGTTCTTGATAAGACTGATAATGTTAAAGCAACAAGATTTCCAGAAACTGAAAAATGTGAGTCAATACCAAATATTTGAAGATGTAATAGGATCTGCTTTAAACACTATAAAAATGTACGGTATCAACCAAAGTTTGCCAAGGTACTGTATAAGGGTAACTGTAGCCTATAATCAAGTAAAAAAATGACATATTATCATCACCGAAAGTACACATACCAAAATCAATATACTGACCAACAACGCTGAAAGTTATTACCTTATTTCAGCGAACGTATCTGAGTCATTATTCGTTGAATATTTCTTATCAAAGACGGCCAATCTTACAATTCTACATAAAATAAATGGAAAACATCCAATTTGGTTAGAACCTATAGTCTGCTGATCGAAATACGACTATATTGAATTGTGGATTCCTTCCATGAAATCAAAGATGCTGTTGGTATCAATTATACCACAAATGCAACTATAAGTTTTCTTATTGAACACTGAAGAATTTTGAGTTGTTATCAAGATCCATTTAAACCTGTACGTATAATAACTAAGCCAAGCATATATCCTTCAATGATAACAGTCTGTAAAACCTTTATAAAGACAGAAATAAATATAAAGAATAAAAAACGAGCTTTTTAAAAATAATGGGCAATTCATTAAATACAGCTGAATAATAAGGTTAAGAAACCAAGTATGACTAAACTCAATTCCGGACTTTAAACTGCTAAAAAAATTACTTTCGTCACTTCCTGGATGAGCTGAACATACTTTCTGGCCGAATCACAAAAGCATGAAAAAATCTCCGTCACATTCTTAGGCGTATTTTATACGCTGAAACTTCTGATGACTGCTAAACCGAATTTTCAACAGTGAATGCATCAAGCGTCTTAGGTTAAGTGGCACTGACTACTCAGGAAAGTCAAGTCCGTGCAACCATGGCAAATCTGACTTTACAAATCACAGAGTATGGCCATTATTCATTTAGAAACCGCCTACTTAACCATATTCAGTTTCTTTACTGATTCTTAAAGAAAGGAAGACCTTTCGACACTAAGGATATCCAGTGCATCCGTCTTTACATTGTCATATATGTATGTATTTTATGTATATATATATATATATATATATATATATATATATATATATATATATATATACACACACATTCACACACAACACACATATATATATATATATATATATATATATATATATATATATATATATATATATATATATATATATATATATATATATATATATATATATACTATATAAATATATATATATATATATATATATATATATATATATATATATATATATATATATATATATATATATATATATATATATATATATATTTAATTATTTGCCCTTTCGATTAAAAAAGCTTGTATTAATAAGAGTATATATAAAAAGTGTGGAAATCGAGAACTACGGAGGTTTTCTCACTATTACAAATATACATAACACCTGGCGAAAGTGATCAGTGTAAGCAAACGTAGTTCAAGAGGGTAGCAATGTCATTCGAATTTTCTCCGAAAATTCCAGACGGAAATCTGAAATACGGTAACTGAGGAAGTTTGAAAAACAGACCCGCAAAACTGACGACTGAAAAGAAAAATTTATGAAAGCCACTGGTATCGAATTAACACCCTTAAAAATAAAAGCACCCAAATCGCGAGAATACCAAACAACAAACTCATCAAACTGACACTTAACTCATCGTTGTCAGTATGCAATAAAGCCCAAAACGATCGTACCACCCCTCCCCCCGACAAGAAAAAAGGGGGTGGTAAGGACAACGAAGTATATCGCGTCTGTTTTTTCTTTCTTGGAAAACCCAACGACAGGCTAGAAAAAGAGGCCTAAGAAAGGGCGCTTGGTCCTCCTACGGGACACAATAATAGTGAATATAGGAAGAACGGAATGTTAATGGCTTTATAAAGAAAGTTTACGATGCCCCAGAAGCGCCTCTCTTTATCTCTCTCCCCTACCCCTACCCCCACCATCGCTCCCTCTCTCTCTCTCTCTCTCTCTCTCTCTCTCTCTCTCTCTCTCTCTCTCTCTCTCTCCCTCTCTTGACGTCTTCCCATTATAGTGGCGTTAATCTCCTTTTTTCACTATTGCTTTCTTCTTCAATAGTTGGATTTGAGTGCTCTCTCTCTCTCTCTCTCTCTCTCTCTCTCTCTCTCTCTCTCTCTCTCTCTCTCTCTCTGCCATCTCTTGACTCCTTCCCATAATAGTGGCGTTAATCTCCCTTGTTTACTATTCCTTTCTTCCTTAATAGCTGGATTTGCTCGTTATACTCTCTCTCTCTCTCTCTCTCTCTCTCTCTCTCTCTCTGCATCTCATGACGCCTTCCCATATAATAGTGGCGTTAATCTCCCTTTTTCATTATTCTTTTCTCGTTCAATTGCTGGATTTCTTTTTTATTACTCTCACTCTCTCTCTCTCTCTCTCTCTCTCTCTCTCTCTCTCTCTCTCTCTCTCGCCGAAGAACTTTCAAAAAGTAGGAAAGGAAGACGGCGACAATCCTATACAAATTGAAAGTTGAAAATATGGAAAAATTAAAATATTTTGGCCCGATAAATTCATCGCATCAGGAAAGATTAGATACATGAATGCTAGCTGTCTAGGTCATAGAGTAAACTAAAGTTAAACGGAAAATTATCGTATGATGAGTAAAAATAAAGAGACCAATAAAATAAGAGATTAGAAATGTCAAAGTATGCGTGACAATCTTGAAACCAGCCAATTTGCTAACTCCACATTCAATTTGTTCTACTACTACTTATAGTTAAACTAGATCAATAATAATAATGATGATGATATAACAATAATAATGGGAGATTGGCCTGTATTATTACAATCATAGTTAAATTAATCAATAATAATAATGATGATGATGATAACAATAATAATGGGAGATTGGCCTGTATTATTACAATCATAGTTAAATTAATCAATAATAATAATGATGATGATAACAATAATAATGGGAGATTGGCCTGCATTATTACAATCATAGTTAAACTAATCAATAATGATAATGATGATAACAATAAGAATAGGAGATTGGCCCGCATTATTCCAATCATAGTTAAACTAATTAATAATAATAATGATGATAACAATAAGAATAGATTGGCCAGCATTATTCCAATCATAGTTAAACTAATTAATAATAATAATGACGATAACAATAAGAATAGGAGATTGGCCCGCATTATTCCAATCAAAGTTAAACTAATCAATAATAATTGTGATAATAATAATGGTAGATTGGCCTGTATTATTCCATAATAATAACGATGATAACAATAAGAATAGGAGATTGCCCTGTATTATTCCAATCATAGTTAAACTAATCATCAATAATAATAATGATGATAATAATAATAATAGGAGACTGGACTGTATTATTACAAAGTTAAATTAATCAATAATAATAATAATAATAATAATAATAATAATAGTAGGAGATTGGCCTGTATTATTACAATCATAGTTAAACTAATGAATAATAATAATGATGATAACAATAATAATGGGAGATTGACCTGTATTATTACAATCATAAACTAATCAATAATAATAATGATGATGATAACAACGAATAATATGAGATTGGCCTGTATTATTCTAATCATACTTAAACTGATCAATAATAATGATAATGATGATAACAACAACAATAATAGGCGATTGGCCTGTATTATTACAATCAGCGGAGGTAGAAACGCAAACAACACGAACCATCACTTTACATTTCCCCAGAATATAAAGCAAACAGCAGTGTTTATTAAGCAGAAGATAAAGATCATCTGGGGAAACGTTTGAGCTCGATATCCGAGCTGTGCTTTAATTAGAATATTCTCTCAGATCCAGCCAAAACAATGCCAGCGTAAATAACAACCCGGCTCAGAAGGGAAGCAGACACAGGCAACACTACCTATGCTCGAATATAAAACGTAAACCTCAAAAAATCATAAAATTCGTACAGCGTTTATCCAGCCCTTATCTACATATCCAGCGTGGATCCATAATCATCTTTGTAAATAGCGATGTGTTCGTTGGCTTCTCTCCTTCTCGGTTTTAGGTGGGCAGTGTTAAGATACGCTGGGTCTGGTCAGTGAAATGGTGGCCTTATAACCTACGCTAAAACAGTGGAATTGCAATTTCTGATGCCACCTTAAAATAGTACTTTTGTGTATCGTTAATACTCTCACAACTACTGCACATTTTGGCCATAATTCAAAATCATAATTATATTTTTTACATCACGTACATTTCCTAGTAATTCTGCTCCGCAAAATAATATGTCTGTTAAAGCACCATGAGCAATCCATATCATTTACTTATGAAACTTTGATCTTTCCCATATTCTGCTACATTTAGACTGAGATGTTATGTGAGTGTATGTCGTGTTTTTCTACTACAGTTATATATCTTTACCGCTATAAAATCCTGGATTTTACTGGAAATTCGTATATGGTTAAATGAATGAAGTGTGTGCATTAAATGAATGAAGTGTGTGCATTTGTGTCTCTCGTATCCTGAAACGAAAATAAAATTAAAACGCTCTTTAAAATATTACTGTTTTCAATGACCAATTCTTAAAACAGCAACCTGACAAGATCATTCTTTCAGAATTCTTACAACGCGGTAGAAGTTAATTAGGAAAGTAAAAACGGCAAAGGCAAAAAGTCCCATCCCTCCTCGACGGCGAAAACGTAGTCATAAAAAACCAGAGAGAGAAAAAACTAAAAGCACCAAAGGCATCAGCCACCCACACTAGTGCGCAATTCATTTTTGACGAGAGACAGAAGAGGCACGTCATGGGGAAAAAAAAAAAAAGTGAAGTCTTTAGAGGCACCGATGCGACAGGCATTAAAGACATCGTGCATAACTGAAACGGACACCAGATGCGCAAGACCTCATAAAATCCCATGCATTTCAGAGTAAGGACCAAGGCAAGGGCTGGCAAGTGGAAGCCGCTCATTGAATCATGGAAATCCCGAGACGGGCGTCATTGCAGGACCACAGATGGACAACGCGTATGGACGCAAGATGACTCATCTCAACGGATGCTGGGCAGTAATGTCCCCATTTCCCATTTTTATGACCGTCAACGTCAACTCAGATAAATGCTACATTTCCCCTTCGGCCCTCTACCGCTCATTTATCTTGAACAAGCGCTCACTTACAATTATACATGAATAAGATAATATTTACGAACGCAAAATATGCGCACATACGCACACACACATGACGATTTCCCAATTTAAATTCAGTTAATATTATTTCATTTGCTAAATTTTAACTCATATGCAACACGTAAGCATATCCTTTAACTGCTAAATAAAATATTGTATTCCTATACATGTGAGAATGTATATACTGTATACACATACATACATACATATGTATGTACTGTATATATATATATATATATATATATATATATATATATATATATATATATATATATATATATATATATATATATATATATATATATATATATATATATAATATATAATCTGAAAGCTACAAACGTCCTTTAATATCAATTCACTCTACCTCAGAGTAATATATTTTCATATATGTTACCGAGAGGAATTTTTAGTTGATAATAAGTCCACCGTCCCGTGGGGTCAGACCAGCAACGGACGAGGAATCAGGACTACAGTGACACACTAACCAGTCGGCCACAAGTGAGGGGTATAAGTGAATACCATCTCCATCAACCCACCCGTCGAACTCAGGTGTTTTTGCGTTTTGGAGACGATATCCACCACCTCTGCCATGTTGACCGTGTAGTGCGTTTGTCGCAGTATTATGACTATTTATCACATCACCGTGATTCAACTTCTGAGGTATGAATTGGATATTAAAGGACGTTTGTAGCTTTCTGATTGCATATGAATCACGGTGATGTGATAAATAGTCATATATATATATATATACATATATATATATATATATATATATATATATATATATATATATATACATATATACATATATATATATATATATATATATATACATATATATATATATATATATATATACATATATATATATACTATATATATATATATATATATATATATATATATATATATATATATATATATATATATATATATACATACATATATATATATATATATATATATATACATATATATATATATATATCATATATATATATATATATATATATATATTAAATGTGTGCTGCTCAGTGCACCATAATGCCTTAACTGATCTCGCGTTGCTAGCACCATGTATGATTTCCAATTCAGTGATCAACATTCATTTCTGGTCAAATTCAAGAGATCACCAAAGTAAGCAGCTTCAGTAAATCTTACTACAATATAAATAATAGGAACAGAGGTTTAAAAATAGACAACACGAGGGAAAATAAAAAAAAACTGAACACGACAACAATGAAACATCTACACATCTTTCGAACCTTAATGAGTTATGTCATTAAAAATCAAGAAGAAAAACAAGAGAGACATGAGACAGTTCAATGAACAGGAAGTTTTTACTTTAATTTTATAGATTTCATATACGTTAAATTACACAATGAAACCATGGCATTCACAGGAAAACTAATACATAAAACTTTACTTTCCTAACAAGCACGTACGACGTACAAACTTCTACCAACATAGCCATGCTTTTGTGAGACTTAATAAAACTAAATGTATGTAACGGTAGCAAGGGAACATCAGACAAGTTAATAACTTTAGTAGCAATAATACTGCCAGCAGTAACCATAATATACTACAGATGTATTGGGTTATAACTGTATATTATCCAGTGAAAGGAAGGCATAGTATGCTGAAGGGATGTGTGAATTGGCGTGGGAGAAAAAGATGTCTCAAGTGTGATTTCGGTAAAAAATCAAAACTGAAATTAAAAAGATAACATATAAAGATTTAAAGAACGGAATTGCAAATAAAAAGAAAAAAATGAGCCTCTGAATGGAAGTATTTTCAGTATTATTCAGGCTGTCCAACTCTAAAGTTAAAGTTCTCCCCCGTAAAGCAGCCTTGTTTAGAAGGCCTGGACTTTCTCATTTTCCAGTAAAAAAATTCAAAAATTTGCCCAGTATTCTCAATACCTTTCCCTACTACGAAGACTAAAATCTCCATACGACTTCAATCGAGCTTTTGCATCTTTTCACATCTAGAATTCCATATTTTACACCTTTTTTTATTCTTTATAATCAGTATGTTCTTGTTTTTATTTCAATTATCCACATTGTAATATTTTCACACATTTCGTTCACACGGGTCAGAACAGCGCCGGTACACCCACAAATGCCCAAGCACTCCCAGTCTCTCGAAATTCTTGGAAGATGCAATCTTCATCATGAACTCATCAGCTAGATATTTACCGTGGGAACAATTACGGAAGGATCGTTCCAAACTCTTTCGGGATGGTTCTCACAAATTCAATTAAGCCCAGCCTCCCGGCCCAGTGGCACAGTCAATTAACCCCCTGACAATCCGGAGAGGCACGAAAGAAGATATGATGCTGACGTCTTGACCCTTTGACGTTTGACCCCGTGACCTCAAATTCATTCTTTCACCCCCCGGAGAACAGGTTATTTGCGAGTTACCCTTCCTAAGCGAGCCTTGCATGCATATTAAGCCGTATCTGTAACATGTGACAAAATGCGCCTCGACCTCTTGACATGAAAATACACAAAAACACTTCCTTGATGCATATCTTAACAGTAACGAGCGTGCGACAATGTTAAGACCCCGAGGCACCTCCAAGAAGGCGTCGTTTTGTCCAACAGAACTATGAAGACCTTAATCTTGTAGCTTACGTAGATATCTGAAAGTGACCAGGATATATTAATGAGCAATACAGGAAAAAAAAGACAACAGATAAGCGGTGAGAAAAGATCAACTTACTTTCCCATGAGAGAGATCTAAAAAATATTAGGTCTTATGACGAGTAGATAAAAATAACTTTGAATCTTTCGTCCTTATAACGTCGTAATTCGAAGAGATGCTAGCGAAGGATACATAAAATTCACTCAGAATTACGTAAACGATTAACAGTGCGCAGTTTACAATAGAGCCTCTGCACACAAATCAAACGCGCATTAAAACTGACGAAGGATCAATAAA
>NC_089742.1:60244270-60311770 GCF_040412425.1 Macrobrachium rosenbergii | reverse complement strand
TCCAAAGTAGATCTTCACTGACTAAAACTGAAACGCTTCCAAGAACTTACACTCTAAGGTCTTCCTTGCCTACTATGATCTGAATCTAAGTTTACGTAATTTGTGGAACACCACTGAGAGGTATCATTATTTCGAAATGTATTTTGTCCAGAATATGGAGTCGTATCTGTGAAAAACTTATAAAAATACTCATAAATTTTGCTGAGTCATACAGAGTATAGTCATTGTGACCGTAATGCCTGAAGCCTGACGTTACCAAAACTGCATCTGAGGGTGGACTGCAAGGCGGCTATTCGAGCCTGAGGAAGGAATCCAGTGTGATGTCCTTATATATCATTGAAATTCTTGCCTTAGAAATTATGCAATAAAACTTTCCTATCTCAACATATTTCAAGGTTCAGCAATTCAATCTCAACTTTCCTATCTCAACTTTTTTCAATGTTGAACAATTCAATCTCAATTTTCCTATCTCAACCTTTTTCAAGGTTCAGCAATCAATCTCAACTTTCCTATCTCAACCTTTTTCAACGTTCAGCAATCAATCTCAACTTTCCTATCTCAACCTTTGTCAGGGCTCAGCAATTTAATATCATAGTCAAAATTCTCATATAAATCAACACCACCCGTCATATTCGCGCTATGAACAGGCGGAAAGTGTTCCAGTCCGCCGGATGATTCAAATCAGCGTAAAATAGCGCTTAGCAAACCCCGTACCCCCATTACAAAAAGACACAATCGGAGGAAAAACTATACTCGGAGAATTTTAAATATTACCACGAACCCTGCGAAGGAGATCATAAACATGATTAAGCTTTTTATCAAATGGCACGTCCACCGATGGGATTCCATCACGAACCTCTCTAAGGAATAGACAGCGACGGGTGAGCACTCTCTCTCTGTCTCTCTCTCTCATACACACACACACAAACACACACACACACACACACACACGCCACTGTTGTGACTCTAAGGGCGGGGAATGATTCCGTTAATTCATATGAGCAACACATTAAACATATAAATATTCGGTCATGCAAATACATGATTAAAAGGAATGTATGCATTAGGCTATGTGTGCTATGTATTTAGTGTTCGTGCATTAATATAAAATAATAAGTATATATATATATGTATGTATGCATGTATATATATATATATATATATACCATATATATATAAATATATATATATGAAAATTAATACCGTGTGTGCATTCAGATATAGTGCCCCAGACAATATGTGCATATCTTATTTACACGTATGTGCAAAATCAAATTTACGGTATGCTTCTGTGAACTGAAACTAAATTGTGCATGTAAGTATGAAAACAATGTATGATTCATGTAATTACACGGACATAAACAACATATACCGATATATATATAAATATATATATATATATATATATATATATATATATATATATATAACTATGTATATATATATATATATATATATATGTATATATATATATATATATATATATAATAATAATAATATATATATATACATGTATATATATATATATATAATAATAATAATAATAAATAATTACATGTAAAAAATCAAAAAACTTGTTAAGTGTATTAATAGTATGTTATTAAGCAAACAACAAATGCGTCACCGCTTCTAAATATAGGGTGCCAAGCAATATATGCATTACTGTGTTAATATTATATTCAAATTTGTGTTAAAACAAACACACATGACTTTAACCACGGTGAAATCAACTGCCCTATCTTCAAGGAGCAGGAAACCAGAACGTTGTCCTTTTCAAAGTACACTCATATTTCAGCAGAAATAAATGGGCTACTCAAGGACATGAGAGCCGTAATTCAACTGGAGGAGGCCAAACGCGTACTTGCTATAGTCTCATTCGCATATCAGGAGTTGTTTGTGATGAATTCATTCCTTAAGAGTCAACCGTCGTTGTGGATATGCTCGCAATACAGATATTAAGTCCTTCAATTTCATATATATATATATATATATATATATATATATATATATATATAATATATATATATATATATATATATTTATAATGTATATATATAAAATATATATATATAGATAATGTATGCATATATATATATACCTCATCACTAGTTTCCCTAAGGGAAAATTTCAGCTTTAAAATTTGTTTAGGTTTAAAATAAAAAAGCAATGCGAGTTATTTTGCACAACGGTTTTGAAAACCACCCAGACTAGACATAAAAAAAAATAAATAAATAACTAAAATGAACATTAACGAAATCTCACAAAGTCACAGTACGTATCGATGGCCCAGAGTGATATATTTTTAACGTGATAATGACCATCTATATCATTTTGCCGCAGAGCCAGACATACGGTATATTGCAGTTAGAGAGGCATCTTGTAGAAAAAAAAAAAGACATTCTAAGAAGTCAGAAAAAGTCATCAGGTCACTTCCCGAGGGCAAAAGTCCTTTCAGTGACTCCAGCACTCATCATTTTTCTTCGCTTATGACATTCTTTTAACCGCAAACATTCCATATAGCTAACCTTCCGCGTCAACATCAAAACCTAATTAATGTCTCTCTCTCTCTCTCTCTCTCTCTCTCTCTCTCTCTCTCTCTCTCTCTCTCTCTCTCTTTATCAGTAGTCTTCATGTCCCACCTTCATTATCGTTCATCTGTGTCCTGATTCCTGTCTTGGGCTATACGTCATCCCCTCAGGACTAACCATCAAGTGCCTCCCTCTTTACCTTGCTCTTAAGGCCCCTGATTCTCTAAATTAATTCTTAACGTCATTACATAAATAATAAATTAGCTTATGTATCTTGCAATATCTCTCATGCCACCATTTAGTCCATAATAAAAATTCTTCGTAGCGGAATGCAGCATTAAATTTTGACAACTCATATATCCTAAGCTCAACCAATAAAATGTTTTTACGGAAAACTCCAACTGAAAATTTGCAATTCTTAACAAACACACATCTGTGTCAACGAGAGACAGGTATTAGTCAAAGGCAATAAAAAACAAGTAATCGAGTTTTCTGTAGGAGCCGTGGCCCATGAAGCTTTCAGCCACGGCAAGGTGGTGGCCTGTTGTATAACGTTGCCAGACGCACGATTATGGCTAACTTTAACCTTAAATAGAATAAAAACTACTGAGGCTAGTGGGGTGCAATTTGGTATGTTTGATGATTGGAGGGTGGATGATCAACATACCAATTTACAGCCCTCTAGCCTCAGTGGTTTTTAAGACTGAGGGCGGACAGAAAAAGTGCAGGCGGACAGACAAAGCCATCTCAATAGTTTTCTTTCGCAGAAAACTAAATGCACTGAAAATAAATTCACCCTATAATTTGCAGTCGTCTTAAAAGGATTAAAGAACGAGGCCCATTTTCATATTTCCAGTATCAAACGATGGGAACAATGTTGATTTTACCATAAAAAACAATAAAATTATTCTCGGTGGTATCGTATTTGAATTTATCAGCTCTTGGGTGACCTTTCTTTGCTCTCAGAATAACCATCAGTTTACGTGCTATGCATTTCCTATTAAATAAGATGCCCTGCAATGATAAAAAAAAGATAAAAACACCTCATGAAAATATAAAAAGTAAAAAAAGTGCAGGAAAATAAAATTACGTGTTGAAACTCTCTCAAGCAACCCATCCCTGTTTCAGAAAATAATCTGACCTTCAGAAATGTGTCTCCTTCCCACCAGCCTTCGTAGCAACCCCGGCCCGATCACGGGTTCCAAATTATCCCTTGCTATAAAGGGCACAAAAGCAACAAAAAAATATCCATCTTGACATTTCTCGGTCGAATAAGCTATGAGCCCCTTCGTCTGATGATGACCTATTCCATATTTCAGAAGGCCAATGACCTCATGATTGCAGGGTTATTTCGGGACTTTTTCTATAGATAGCAAATTTCTTCGTAACATGACATGCGTCTGGGCAGGGCGTAGCCTATGGTCCTAAGGGTTAAGCCAGCGGCAGAGAGTTCAACATCAGGAAGCTTTCGATGCATGCAATAACGTTCAACGCAGTTAAGTGTTTTTTCTGAGATTAATCTTATCGTTCTTAATACAATACTGATTTCAATTACTCTGCGCATCCTAGTAATACTCAGAAGCTCCCACATGCGAAATGACTTGGTCCCTAATTCATCCGGAGACCTACATGTGTTAAATGGCTTATCTATTAAATAAAATTAGTCCTTATTAAGACTACCGCAAGGAGGATTAGTTTTTGAATCAACAAATAACAAAATTATGACACCTGAAAGACTTTCAGTAGACCTAATCTCATACTGCCTAAGAAATCTGGTTCCCATGAGGATTTTAACCGGAATCGCAAATTTTAAGACATTTATGGTAACTCGACGGGTATTTTACTCAGCCAAATTTGAGGAACCTCTAGGATACATATAGTTTTCTGAAAAGAAAACTATTGAGCCGGCTTCGTCAGTCCGTCTGCTCCTTATTCTGTTCGCACTTTTTCTGTCCGCCCTCAGATCTTAAAAACTACTGAGGTTGGAGGGCTGCAAATTGGTATGTTGATCATCCACCCTCCAATCATCAAACACACCAAATTGCAGCCCTCTAGCCTCAGTAGTTTTTGTTTTATTTAAGGTTAAAGTTAGCCATAATTGTGCATCTGGCAACGATATAGGATAGACCACCAACGGGCCGTTGTTAAAAGTTTCATGGGCCGCGGCTCATACAGCATTATACCGAGACCACCGAAAGATAGATCTATTTTCCGTGGCCTTGATTTTACACTGTGCAGAAAACTCAATTGCGCCGAAGAAACTTCGGCGCATTTTTTTAACATGTATAATCTTGACAGGTATTACAAATTTGACGTACTTGCATGGTAGTAGGTCAAGAATATATTAGAGCCATTAGATGCTCTTTCTTTTTAGTAGTGATTCAACTCGAAGACAGATAATCTCTTCACTAAGAAAGGATTAAGACAGTCAAACTGACTAATGGGAAGAATCTCTTCTGTTCCTGTACGACATGTAATCCTAAAAAAATCACTCGCACAAATTTCCTACTTACTACAAAGAAGTCAAGAAAACAAAACGCATATCCAGCACTTATTACTCTTTTTATTTCCTTTATTACCTGTATTGCCACTAAAAGACTAAACATCATCAAAGATTCCCAGCTACATATTTGTCAACATAAGAGTTGATGTGAAACTACTTCAGTACACCTAAGGAATCTGAAGAGTAAAAAAAAAAAAATGTGTCCACCATACTACTAGATGCTTTACTGTACATTTATAGACCTCTGAGAAACTTGCTAGTCTCCCCTTAACAACATTTGAATAACTTATAACCAAATCTGCTAAATGTGGATCAGAGGATAAGAGCTAACTTCCAGTGAGTTTTAAGAAAGTGATATTGCATAAAACTTCGTTTTCTACATTAACTAACCCCCATCTCTGCAAAAGGTAATACAATGTGAATAGTAAAATCTTAGCCACATGTATAATAGATGCATGAATACTTTACCTTTTATTTTTATTTTTTGCTTATTCTGACAGCACTATTCGAGAGAAAAAATACTGACTTTCTGAAGAAGTAATTTTAGCCCAGCACTAGATCAGACCAAATGAGAATTCTCCATTACCTTGCCATGAACTTTAAAACATTACCAGAGCCAAAGACTAAGACGTAAGAATCTACCCTGTAATTAAACCACATCTGCCCACTCGGGAGCAAAAACCAACGAGAAAAAAAAATGCCCAGAGCTCAGTTCGTACGCCAAGGCTTGCACAATTGAATGATCACGCCACAGGGACCTAAATCGTTACAGATGCCATTTCATTATAGGATGCAAAAAGAATATGCATCTTGTCACGTAACAGCGTAGATTATTCAGATGGGAACAGGTTGACAAGTCGAACTCTGGATATGAAATGCATCGCAAATACCAAACATTCATAAGTCCGTGATTGCGATGGCAGACATTTCTATGTATTCTTGTAATTATATCTACATACATTCTCAGTATAAACATACATTTAAGTAAGTGGTAAGGGAAATTAGGTTGTGAATCTATTCTCTCTCTCTCTCTCTCTCTCTCTCTCTCTCTCTCTCTCTCTCACAATCCCCTAGCCTCGCTTTGATTCACCTCAGCTCTCTCTGAATATGTGTGAGCTGTGCGCGCATATGTATATGTAAAAACAACTATAATCTCTTATCCTTTTGATTTCTTCAAACTTTTTTGGGTGAACTTAACTCAGATAAAGCCTTGAATCCGAAATGAAGACAAAATGAAGAAACCCCAACTTCTTATGATGGATTCGAACTCGGGCACATGACTTGAGGTGAGGTTAAGCTAAACCACTCGGCCAAAGTTGTTTAACTTAACCCTAACCCTCCGTGCGTGAGTTCGAGTCTCACCAGAGGAAGTTAGGGTTTCTTCATTTCGGATTTGAGGCTTTAAATGACCTGCGGATTACATATACTGTGGATATATATACTGTGTATATATATATATATATATATATATATATATATATATATATATATATATATATATATATATAATATAATCCGTGCGTGAGCGAGCGTATATAACTATATATACATACATACATACATGTGTATGTGATTGTCTGCGCGTGTGCCCCACCAAAAGTAACCTGCTAAACTGTGACGCAAATGTTGCGACAGCCACCACATTTATAAATCTCTTGTCAAGTGTAACGAACCCTCAATGTTGCGTAGGATACCTACGAATGTGTCTCTGTAAGCGTGCGTCCGCGCGCGTAAGAGGAGAGAGATTTCAATCCGAATTGGAACGACAGGGTCCACATTCAGCAACAAGAGGTAGGGGAGTAGTGGGCGGGGACGCTTTCCTCATGAACAGCATCGCCAAAGTGAGGGTGGAATCATGGGCGTGCAGAGGTGTGGGTGGTCTTTACTCTCGCTTCCTGCACTCGGCACCCACCCGTTCACCTTCCCAACCACCCTTCCTCACTCATTTTCTTAATGGGGAAAATTTACATCTCTCACGTTTCTGAAGTCGTCCTTTGATCTCAAATTTATTTATATATATATATATATATATATATATATATATATATATATATATATATGTATATATATATATATATATAAATATATACAAAAAATTTATACACATACATACATACATACATACACACATATATATATGTGTGTGTGTGTGTGTGTGTGTAATCTTTTAAGCCTATTCTGTTGCCCCGTTTTATTCACCATTGACCACATCCGTTACGTAAGCAGATGGCTAGTAAATTTATAATCGATCTTGAGTAGTCATCACTGTTATCACATTAATCAAAGCAGAGAGAGAGAGAGAGAGAGAAAGAGAGAGAGATCCACAGGATATGGATTATCAAGGGCTAATTTCTTCTATATGGACGACAACGTCAGGTTCTGGAGTGTTGCAGCAAAAGACTTTACAGTTTGGGAGACAAAAAAAAAAATTCTTAGTTAATTTTCTTTGAATAATAATTTCAGCAATATATGCTGATATTTTATGATTCTCTCTCTCTCTCTCTCTCTCTCTCTCTCTCTCCAGGTTTCCTTGACCCCTGTCTCTCTCCATATGCTACTGAACAGAAAAAGATACAGTTCCTTCAAGAAGAATCTTCAAAGATTCCACGCTGGTGATTTTTCACCGGAAATAAAGGTTTTAAAAGATTTTTACTTTCATGGGTTTTTTTTTTTTTTTTGTTACACTTTTCTTCTAACACTTCTCCTTTCCTCATACTCGGTCTTTTCCGTGCCCCCGTCTTTCTTGCTCCTCTTTCTGCTCCGCCGTCCTCACAAAGTCGCAGTGGCCACACGCAATCTGAGTGGCCCCGGGCACCCGACGCGTTCGCTCACCTCCTCCAACCTATTCAAAACGAACACACAGTTTCGAGAGCGTTTAACATTCCTCCACTTTCGCTTCGCAACCTTCGTGGCATCTCCGCAACTACAAGCACTCGTTCCCTCGTCTAATTCACTCCCTCCAGATGAATAATCGCCGCTTTCTTCGCGTCGCGGGGCAGGGCAAGGCAGCGAAGAGAGCGGGGTCGTGCCGCCGAGACTTTCCGACAACGGGCGCAACACTGCGGGAAAAACGCCCTCAGAGTTGGTCACCGGGTAAAACCTACAAACCCAACCCCTGCGAAATACCACTATAATAAAGTATACATTTGGATTTTTAAGTAATAGAAGCTGACAATCCGCATTCAAAACGAAATCCCGTTACGCGACGAAACTACCAATTACAGCCAGGGTGGCAGCAGGCGCCTTGGTGGCCTCTGGAAGGAGGAGGAGGAGGAGGAGAGAGGAGGAGAGACAGGAGGGGAGTTAACGCAAGGAGATGGAGGATGGGTACAGAGATTATGAATAGTGGAGGAGGATGGATGAAAGTCGCTGATAGATGGAGGGCGAAGGAGAAAGGGGGGAGGTGATGGAGCACTTAGGAAGGATAGGGGGGAGTCCTTGCGTAAAAAAATATGAGAGGAAAAAAATGACTAAACGACTGACCAAAATATCATATAACGGCCTTGAGAGTTAATTGTCTGGACATGAGAGAAGAGATCGACCTCTAAGTAAACCGAGAAATTAAAAAAAATAGGTTAATGATTTTACAAACAAACAAATTAATCTTTAATAGGCATACTTAATGAAATTGTAGGAGCACACAGGGAAGTATTTTCTTATTACTCTTCAAGCCACTGCCAAATTATACCTGATCAACTATCTATGATCTTTGACCATGTATATATAAACTTGCATACATATGTGCATATAGACACAAATATACATACATTATATGTATTACATATATATATATATATATATATATATATATATATATATATATACTATATATATCCATCCCTGCTTCCAACGCCACGTGACGCAGTGTCTCTGTAGAATTTCGCAACTAAAGTCTTGATTGTGCTTAATCTTCCACAAACTCCCACTCATCTTCAACCTTCCATCTTTCTCATCTAAGTAGGCTAAGTCTGGGACTTCCAACTCCTCCGGTGCCAACAAGAGCCCAGTTGACACTAAACAAGGTACTCTCTCAAAGGACATGTCTAAGCCATCTCCACCTCCCTTTCATCAATATCTCCTCTACAAATGGAACTTCTGAATTTCCATTGTGGAATCATTTCTAACTCAGTCCTGCCACCTTACTCCCAATATTTTTCTTAAAGCTTCATTCTCAGATTGACAAAATCTTTTAGATGTAGTTTTATTGTCATACCACGATTCATGTCCAATCAGTAATACAGATCGTACAAGATTTACATATAATTTTACTTCTTATGAATTTCCTATATTTGATATACAAATCTTATTCAGAATGTCCACTGATTGGTCTGCTTTTTTCAGTCATACACAAAATTCCAACTCAAGGGAATCTGAATTAAATATCGGGCTTAACATTATTAATCCTTTCTCGGTTGAATGTTATTTTGTCGCTCTATGCGTCCTCCATCCTCGCTACTTCTGTTGTTCAAAAATTCATATTGAATCTCATCTCTGAACATAGGATATATTCTACTGAGCAAGCTTTGAAAATCTTTTGGTGCTTTGCCGAGTGAAATAGCATCATCTCCATATCCTAAGTCTGTCAAGTTTCTATTAGTACTCTGACCTGAACCTTCTCTTCCATCTCCGACCCATTATGAACTCTAAGAGGAGGGCCCCAGACAGCAAGGTGAAATAGCATTCTCTTGGAACACCACATTAGTAACTGAAAATTCGCTGGAGTTCATCAACATTAATCTTCCAGCTAATTCGTTCACGGATAATTTCAATAAGCTTAAAAATTTCACAGGACTGCCATTATGAAGCAAGATTATAATATATATTTATGCATGCATATATATACATACATATAATATATATATGTATATATAAACATTTATGTGTGCATACGTGTAAACATGCATGTATATATATATATATATATATATATATATATATATATAAACATACTATATATATATGTATGTAATATATATATAATATATATATATATATATATATATGTAATATATATATATATAATATATATATACATATATATATATATATATATATAATATATATATATATATGTAATATATATATATATATATATATATATGTATATATATATATATATATATATATAATATATATATATATATATATATATATGAATATAAAATAATGTTTCCACACATCCCTCCTTTCTCAGGAATTTAATCACGGGTGAGAAAGGGGTCAACGTATGTAAAATATGAAGTAGCCATCTTTCCAGACCTTGTCGAACACGAGAGAGGGATGCTCGAACAGGTGGGAAATAATTCTATCTCTATACAGTAGATGTAATGAAACTATTCATTTTGATAAACTAAAAACAAATTTGCATCAGCAATCAGTTCCCAAAGCATTTTAGTATCAAAACTAAGAAAGAAAAGCAGAATTTTACACCAATTAAAAAAGAAACTAGGTTAAAATCAAAATGTAAAAGGATACGCTGAGATTGTCTATCAGTGGTGGTTACGGAAAACACAGACAACTATCATCATAAATATATATGCATACCTGTCGTAATGTAAGAATAAATTAAAATCCCGTCGTGTTTTGGAAATATATTAAAAACGTTAAAATTCACTATTTCCAAAACACAACGGGATTTTAATTTACAGGGAACTAATGTCGTGTATAAACAAGCAAAAAATGTGATGAAGTTTCTTCGGCGCAATCAAGTTTTCTGTACAGGGTATACTCAAGGCCAGGGCCACCGAAAATAGGTCTATCTTTCGGTAGTCTCAATGTAATGCTGTAAGAGCCGCGGCCCATAAAACTATCAACCGGCCGTGGTGGCCTGTGTTGTTGCAGTGCCAGAGGCACGATCATAGCTAACTTTGTTAAATGAATAAAAACTACTGAGGCTGGGGCTGCAATTTGGTATGTTTGATGATTGGAGGTGGATGATCAACATACTGATTTGCAGCCCTCTAGCCTCAGTAGTTTTTAAGATCTGAGGGTGGACAATAAAAGTGCGGTAGAAAACAGTGCGGACGGAAAAAGCCGGCACAACTGTTGTCTTTTCAGAAAACTCAAAACCCGACTCCCGAGTTCAAGCTTCAAGGAAAGTTATGGCCTTGAATTTCCCATAGCATCTTTGTAACCTTCAAGAAAATTTTATGTATCTGCATGTGAGCTAATATAATTTCCAGTAACACGGCAGGGTCAGTATGTGCGTATTACCACGCTAATCATTGGCTGTAGACTGAGAGCACTTTTTCGTGAGTATTTGCTCGTCCATGCGAGTCCAAATTCGTGAGTACTTACCTGCAGGTATATATCAATTGATGCGTGTTACAAGTTGAGTACCTTTAAGTGAATATTTACATGTTAATCTATGCCCTTCATTCGTGAGTGTTTACATGAGAGTACCTTAACCCTTGCCTGTTATCAGTAATGCCCGTTCTTGAGCGCGTGTATATTAACTCATCCCTATAATTGGTGACCACCAGTGTTTGAGTAACTGCCTGTAAAACGAGTGTATTTAACTCTTTTACTTGTATGATAAAAGATGCATACAATTCTTGAGTACTGTGTAACTGGCTATATATACTGCATGCCAATATTTCGTGAAGGACAGTATGACAAGTTAAGTATACCTTAGTTTAACCAGACCACTGGGCTGATTAACAGCTCTCCTAGGGCTGGCCCGAAGGATTGGATTTATTTTGCATGGCTAAGAACCATTGGTTACCTAGCAACGGGACCTACAGCTTATTGTGGAATCCGAACCACATTATAACAAGAAATGAATTTCTATCACCAGAAATAAATTCCTCTAATTCTTCACTGGCCGGTCGGAGAATCGAACGTGGGACCAGCAGAGTGCTAGCTGAGAACGATACCCACCCGTCCAATGAGGAACTGACAGTATGACATCATTCACATTAACGCACACCTGCAAATCCATGTGTTACGGTTCAAAAAGTTTCTGTCAAAGACATGGCCATCCTCTTATAAACCAAGAGCCCCAAACAGCAGCAAAATTGGTAAAAGCAGCGCAGAACCACCAGCAGCAGCAGCAGCAGCAGAAGCAGTGAAAGCAGCAGTGGTCGCGGTGGTATTTGCGGAAGGCATCTTCTGAAGAATATGAAGAGACCCATCCGAACGAAAGCTCATTGATCACGGACAGTAATTAGGGGAGCTATGATTAAAGGGTTAATGACATGGCGATAATGGGATTTGCAACAAAGGGTTAAAGGGATGACCATAATGTCCTTGGAGAGGCCGCCCTGATGGAACCAGATAGAATACGAGTTAAAAAAAAAAAAAAAGAAGAGAATGAGCGGAGGAGCGACAGAGCGAGATATGAAGAAAGGCCGAACTCAAGGCCTAGACGCGTTTGATATATCATTACCGGAGGATCTTTGTGTACATCGACACAAAGGGAGATAACGCATCTTCGAGTAGCTTTTCTAACAGACCCGAGGAACGCGCGCATTCGTCTTCACACAAGAGTACGAAGCGGAGACAAAGAGATAATCAGCAAAGAAAGAGGGGGGAGAGGGGCGGGGTGAAGGACAAGAGAGTTATTATTCAGACTAACAAGACAAAGGCCATTAAACATAAAAATGGATTCAGAAGGCATTTAGGAACAGGATATATGAAAGTAAATGCTTTTTCTTTTTTCACGAGAAGTCAAATGGGCACGCAGCCCCAAATTTGGAATCAGTCCCTAATTAACTTAATATTGAAAAGTAAATTAAAAAGACAATTTCACCTGAGTCACAAAAACCATAATTATTATTATCATTACTTATATTTTGTGCGTGATTTTGTGTTGATTTCCATTATTATTATTATTATTATTATTATTATTATTATCATTATTATTATATTATTATTATTATTATTATTATTCACAATGCTAACAAACCAAGACCTAACAAGCCAAATACCACATTTTTTGTAAATACAGATATATATATATATATATATATATATATATATATATATATATATATATATATATATATAGATAGATAGATAGATTAGATAGATAGATAGATAGATAGATAGATAGATAGATAAAATCTCTTCAGTATGCAGTAAGAAAGGTAATGGCCCAGTCATTTACAACGGTGCAATTTTATTTCAAAGTAGTTTGTCATCCGGACTTTTCAAAGAAGGGCATGGGTTTTTATACAAATTCTAATTCTATGAAAATAAATTAAAAACCAGATTTTTCTTTAGCATACGAGTTTTCGCGTCACGGGTGCCAGCGCCAAAAGACGGGGTTACAATCACACGCCTGCCCCATGGATTTTCAAGGAACTTACGCGTCGACGGGGTGTCTATTTTTCTGGTGGTTACCCATCCGTGTAATGACCACACCCAATGCTGCTCATCTTCAAGGTATAATGGACATATCACCGAGCAATACAAAATTTCTTTCTCAAAAAATGCACTATATAGAGACCCCACTACTGAAGAAACTATTTAGGTTGGAAATTATGAAATTAACATCACCTACAATTGCCTAAATTTATATTTTCACGTTTTGCAAACGTTGGCCTTGAAAACACGAGGTATCACGGTTTTTGTAATCTTTTTTTTTATGACGTGTAAGCTACTGTTAAGCTCTACATGAATTAAAACTCCAGGTTTAATATAAATTGCTGAACAATTTGTTTTGTAAAAGAAAAAAGTTTAAGATAAATAGCAGCTAGTTGTTTGCCTACAGAGAATTTCTGCTGAAACGGCAAAACAAGTTGAGGTGTTTTTAAAACTTAAGCTATTATCCACTGGAAAATTTCTATGTACAATCTGATCAAGTGTGATCCGCGTAATCATACAGACGTTAAATGCAGAGTCAACATATTTACAGGTAAAACAACTGTCAAGTAATATGCATGTATACACAAATGTATGCATAACTATTCACTCGTTAACACAAAACCAAGCAAGTATATTACTTCCTGCACGAGCACTGAACCAGCTGCTATTCATCCTTGCAGTTTAAAGCTAAAATAAAATAAATAAATAAAATAAAAAAAAATAAAATAAAAAAAGTCGGAAGATACTTTCATCCAAACTTCCGATCACGGTCAGATAAAAAAAAAATTGCAGATACGAAAAGATCGGAAAAAAAAAAAAAAATTTCAGACAGGCCCCACACCCTTCCGACAACAAAACTCTGGTACGAACTTCCTGAAGACGAGAGAAAAAAATGAATATTCACACTGGGTGGTGGGAAAGATCAAGTGTATCATATCTCTGCCTGCAGTGAGACGAACTGCACAGGTAGTTTCTGAAGCAGTCGCTTTGCACAAGACGCAATTTCATCGGAGGCAGTTTATGAGGAAATAATTTCACAAGGAGCAGTATTCTTAGATGAAGTTATTATGAAGAAGTTGTCTCATAAAAAAATAAATACACATTTGAAAAAAAAGTCATCACAGACAGTTTCAGGGCTGGCAACTTCACAAAGAGCAATTCCATCACAAGGCGCTTCCAGAAGCTGTAATTAACCAAGAGGCAATTTCAAGAGAGGCAGCCTCTCGAGAGTAGCAATTAAAAACTACGCAATTCCCGGATCACCAGCTTCAGCAGCAGCTACCATCGAGAGACAGCAACCACCTGTGAAGTTATTTTACTATGAAAGCAATAAATAACTAATAAATAATAATACTACAAGAGGCAGAAGAGGCAACAACCGCAACATGACGGTCAGGGGACGGTCCACCTGGCATTGGTCAGGTTGCATGTGATTACTGCCGGATGCGCGATCGGCGTTCGTCATTCTGTCCTTGCGCGCAACCCGGAACAATGGACACACTGAGAATTAGCATAACCTTAAACTTACCAACCTCAGACATTCTTTCTGTACTTTAATAATGATGATCAAAATCAAAACAACGTTGACGATAATGAAAATGTCCCTCTTCTCCTTCTCATCTGTTTATCATTTTACATTTTTTTTTACTTGACAGCTATTCATACAAAGCCTATAAAGTATATTGTGATCAAGTTTCTGCATCTCACTTCACTTGGCAGAGCCGCAGGAATGTTTGTGTTTCCAAGAGGAGGAGGAGGAGCCAATGGCAAGCGCTCATGATGATCTTTCAAGAAATCATTTGCCCTCGTAAGGTTGTATAGTCAACTTAAAAGGTAATCTCTAGCTTTATCTCGTAGCGATACAGAATGAGCCTTGTAGGACTGAACAGCATCATTGCTTAATTTACACTCTACAGTGTGTGTGTGTGTGTGTGTGTGTGTGTGTGGATGAAGAGAAGGAGAAAGAGGGAGTAGGGAGGGAGAGGAGAGAAAGATGAATGAGAGAAAGATAAAATATGAGAGAAACAGAGAAATGAGATCGCAGTAGAGCACGTATCCTAATGAGATTAAATTAAGCGCTAATTAAGAATTTTTCGCACAACACCTAAACCGAAAACGTCTCGGACGGAGGAGAGCAAAATGTTGATAGCGAGTGAGGACACATTACATCCTTGCAGCAGAGGGCACCACATCAAAGCATAAGTCGCTTAAACTTCTTTGGTGATATAACAGCACATGACCAGGTGAATTCCGAGCGTTCTAAGGTTCGAGGGAGAGAAGAGAGTAGCCGGAAGGCCAACTCGGCTAAACAACAAAGCAAGAAGAAACGCATCGTTGTAATTACACGAGACAAAGGACAAAAAGAACAGAGGAAAAAAAAAAAGGCTAGGGTGGAGTGAACGCTTGTGGAAAAATAAAAACGAAAGAAGATGAAGCCATAAATCTTGAAATTAATGACATTAAACAAGCCATCCCCATGACAAACGCACGCCTGTGTGATTTGAAGGCAGTTTTTACGGGGCACATCCTGAGCCGAAAGCTCCCCTTCCACACATCGATGGGCTTGTTAGCGCGAAACAAGCTGACACCCAAATGCCATCTCTCTCTCTCTCTCTCTCTCTCTCTCTCTCTCTCTCTCTCTCTCTCTCTCTCTCTCTCTCGCTGTTTCTGACATATTGCCTGTCTGGTCTCTAGTGTGACTAATGTCACACTGAAACGTCAGGATTATTTTCATTGCTTGGCATTTCCTAATTCCATCGGTGTTTCACAGTTTCGCAACATTATCATCCGAGGAATTTTTAACACCTATGCCCTACAATCTGAGTAGTGTAGCCATTCGAATTTATGCGAATGATTTAAAAGGCCTAACATAGTTAACCCATAATTTTAGCGCTATCTACTCGTATATGCCAAGTGCAAGGAAGTTCAAGATCTCATTTTTAAATTATTTCCTTTAAATCGTCGGGGCCTGTCAACAGCCATATCCTAAGACCGAAGGTGATTAGTTGAAAAAAATACCAGAGGGAAATTGTCAGCATGAGTCGTACCGTAAGGTCTGACACCAGCCATATCCTAAAATAAAAAAAATAAGAAATACCATAAGAAAATCATCAGCATGACCTAGGGCCTTCAGAGAATGGCACCCGATGCTACTAAACCTATTCGATCTCAGATATGCGGAGTATATACACCTTTTTTTACAACTTCTTAATCAAGAAAAAAGAAGTTCCACTTAGTATGTTTTATATCTGTCTGACCAATGGAAAGCGTTCTTGAGGGAATTGTTCCCAGACGTTACAACTTATTTTTATTTAGTTCTCACACATAAGCTTCTCTTAACCGTAGACAGACATAGTTGTCCTTCTCATTTTAGACTGAATACACTAGTACTTCTTATTTGTTACCAAACTGGATATTCTATAACATGGATTATCCTACAAAAAGAAAAAAAATATCAACGCTGAAATGAAGACAGTTTTTCAGTAATACATCTTTTCAATAAGTTTTGTCAGTATAGAGATAGAGAATATAAACAAAATATTGAGAGAGAGAGAGAGAGAGAGAGAGAGAGAGAGAGATGTTATATAATTTTTAATTCGCCTCTATTTTGACGATTCATACTCTTCTACGAGTTTAGAAATTTACATTATCTCTCTATTCAGCTCAATGATTAGGCTTGAAAACTAATGACACGAAAAACGACGTTATTGGTACCATATAAAAAATCATAAACCCCTCTTTTATAATAACAGTGATATGATTATTGATATTATGAACTTGAAGAAAATATCTGAACGTACTAAGGTATCTTACCAACCTTCAGTTGAAGATGCTTTTGTAAACGATAAAAATGTACATACATAAAACCAATAAGGCTCTTCACTTGATATATCGGGGGTCGAGAGAAAAAACAACATCCATTAGCCGCGTTCAACCCGTAAATGCTGAATCGAGAAAATTTGCATAAACCTTCTGCAAAAACATGTCATAAACACGTCAGGACCTCATCGCCGACATATTACAAACAGGCTGAATAAAAGTCAAAGACTTCCTGGTAGTTCTTACCAGCGCTTCATACGATTATCCAACATTTGCCGCAGGGTCAATCTGCATTCAACGGTCGCTGACTTGTTTTCAAGCTTTTTGGGACATATAAGTTTCCAACGTGTTTATGACTTGTTTTACTGTAGTGTAGACGCAACCCTTGTACCGTGCAAATAATGTATCTAAACAGCTTAGGCCTTTATTTTTCTAAATTAGCTTTCAAAAACCATGCTTACTTTCAGGTAAGAGAATTTTCTCAACCATGTTTTCAATCGGTCCATCTTTGGCTTCCACAAACTCCTCTTTTTTTCCCAGACTTCTGCAGAAATTATTCTGCCTTCTTTGTTTCACCTAATCTGTGACTTGATTCTTTTCTCGCCACACCTTCTGCTGCCACATGCATTCTAAAATCTTACATGTATTAAACAGTTTTATTTTTTTATTACCCTTACTACCATACCCTTGCTGCTCTTTACTTGAAAATTTCTCCTTTAACAAATACCATTATCACCTTGAGTAGTTTTGCACCTACATCTCGCTGTATTTTGCATGACATCTCTCATCACTCTTACAAACAAGTAAAACAATGACCCCAAGTTTCTTCGGCGCAATCGAGTTTTCTGTACATCGTACAATCAAGACCACCGAAAATAGATCTATCTTTCGGTGGTCTCGTTATAATGCTGTATGAGCCACGACCCATGAAACTTTAACCACGGTCCGGTAGTGGCCTATCCTATACATTGCCAGAAGCACGATTATGGCTGACTTTAACCTTGAATAAAATAAAAACTACTGAGGCTAAAGGGCTGCAACTGGTATGTTTGATGATTGGAGGGTGGATGATCAACATACCAATTTGCAGCCCTCTAGCTCTATATAGTTTTCAAGATCTGAGGGCGGACAGAATAAGTGCGGACAGAAAAATGCGGACGGACAGACAAAGCCGGCACAACTGTTTTCTTTTACAGAAAACAAAAATGTGCATATATGAAATAAACACTATGAGATCATAATCGTCCTTGCCTTTGACCCATTTTAAAACCCCAGCAATCACTCTCTTGTCTACTTAATTCTAATAAGGGTTTAACATTCATCTTGAAAATGGTTATCTGCAAATACCTTCCCAAGAGAGTTATCGTCAAGAATTTCTACCTTTAGCGCCAGAATTCCTCTTAGATTTCTCCCGTAAAATCTTTTTTTTTTTCTACATTTCCGCTACTATTTTCTTTTTCCCTCGCAACCAATCTTTTTCCCTTGCCTTTATTCTATATATTTTTCGCCGAAGCATCTACCTCTCTCTCTCTCTCTCTCTCTCTCTCTCTCTCTCTCTCTCTCTCTCTCTCTCTCTCTCTCTCTCTCCCTACCTACCGTGCCAAACTGTCACAATGCGTCACGCCTTTTGATCTCTCTTCGTATATCTTTCTTTCTTTTCTTTTCGTCTCACATCTTCTCGTCATTCTTCTTCCTTGCTACTTCTCGTTTTATTTCCGACGAAATGACACCCTTGCATGACTGCAAGAAAGGAAGAGGAGGATGCAAATAAACGAGAAAAATATAATGACTCCAGTGCAAAGACAAGGGAACAACTGCAGTGAGCTAAAGAACAGTATCGAGAGACACATAAATAGGTGCTTGCAAGCTGCCGTGAGGGGAGAGAGGAGGGATATGAAAAAAATGCTTTAATAATGCCGCAAAAGGTAAAGGAAAATATTCAAAGACCGCGTCTATTTAGGGAAGATGGAGGAGGAGGAGGAGGAGGAGGAGGGAGGAGGGAGGAGGAAGCACACAGGGAAAGCTGGGCACGAGTAAAAGGGGCGAATTTAAATATAAAAAGACAGAAAGAAAGAATGGATGAGGACAGTTGCGGAAGAGAAAATGGAAAGATAGGAAGAATAAAAAGAGGTTGAAGGGTTCAAATGAAGGGGATAAGAAATAAAGCGAAAGGAGGAGAAACCAGAAGAGGGGAGAAAGTATGACATCAAAATAGAAATCTTATATTTAGAAATCTTAAAATTAATAAAAACAAGTAACAAATGCGCCGAAGTGTTCTTCGGCGCAACCGAGTTTTCTGTGCATCGTATAATCAAGGCCACAGAAAATAGATCTATCTTTCGGTGGTCTCGGTATAATGCTGTATGAGCCGCGGCCCATGAAACTTTAACCACGGTCCGGTGGTGGCCTGTCCTATATCGTTGCCAGATGCACAATTATGGCTAAATTTAACTTTAAATAAAATAAAAAAATACTGGGGCTAGAGGGCTGCAATTTGATAGGTTTGATGATTGGAGGGTGGATGATCAACATAACAATTTGCAGCCCTCTATCCTGAGTAGTTTTTTAGATCCGAGGACGGACGGAAAAAGTGCGGACAGAAAAAAATGCGGTCGGACAGACAAAGCCGGCACGAAAGTTTTCTTTTCAGAAAACCAAAAATTGATACCAGTACCTGAAGATTAAGAAGTTCTAAAAGTATATAAATAAAAACTGAAAAGTCTGTCATCTGACATTACCTCCATACCTTACAGGATGCAAACCAGAGAAAGAAAGAGAGAAAGAAAGAAGAGAGAAAGAAAAAGATATCCGTAGATTCGACTCGAGGTTACATAGCTCACGAATTCTCTCGCTCTAAAAGATATCTTGATGTCAATGCGTGACCCAGTTTCTGCTTATCGATAATTTACTTTGTTTCGGGGGGTACTTGAGCACACGAGTTCGGAAATCATGTCGTGAACGGGGACGGCAGTAAGGTCTTGCTCTACGTGTCATTTTATTGAATGCTGCGAACATTCTCCTTAGGGCCTGATCAGAGCGATAAGTGTAAATTGCAATATCGGAATCATGGAGGTACTCCAGTTCTGACTGAACTGAACTAAACTGAATATAGAATTTAGGCCAAAGGCCAAGCACTGGTACCTGTGAGGTCATTCAGGGCTGAAACGGAAAACTGGCAGTAAAAGGTTTGAAAGGTGTAACAGGAGGAAACCTCGCAGTTCCACTATGAATCAGTTGTGTAGGAGAGGCTGGAAAGTCAGATGGAAGAAAGAGAATATGAAAGGAGGTACAGTAAAAGGAACGAAAGAGGTTGCAGCTAGGGGCCGAAGGCAAGTTGCAAAGAACCTTAAGTGTTGCCTACAGTGCACCGCATGAAGTGTACTGACACTAACCCCCTTCGGGGATACTCCAGTTCTTGAACATTTAAGCTAAAAATAAGCAGAAACGTGCCAGCTATTATTAGCAGTACTGAATTTGGTACATTAATAATTCGAACAGTTTCTATAATTATGTTGCCAGTATCACCAATCTTTCTTAACCCTTTAGGGGTGGTGCCGTCAGTGCACCTCATGTGGTGCACTGTAGGCATTACTTAAGGTTCTTTGCAGCGTGCCTTCGGCCCCTAGCTGCAACCCCTTTCGTTCCTTTTACTGCACCTCCTTTCATATTCTCTTTCTCCCATCTTACTCTCCACCCTCTCCTAACAATTGATTCATAGCGCAACTGAGAGGTGCGTCTCCTGTTACACCTTTCAAACCTTTTACCGTCAATTTCCATTTAAGCGCTGAATGACCTCATAGGTCCCAGTGCTTGGCCTTTGGCTTGAATTCTATATTCAATTTAATTCAATTCAGTTTTACCAAGTTTTCGGACTGGCAATCCCTGTCCCTCGAATCCCAGTCATTTTTTACAGCTGTAAGACGACTCTGAAAAGTACAATGAGGCCAGCACTGTACTAATACAATTCTGAGAAAAATTTCCTGAATATCATTGGAAATGACAGCAAATTACATTCCCAAATTATCCCTGCAAAACAGATGGTGACTCTTGAGCATTACTAAGGAGAAAACTAGAGTTTGTAGTAATTTTACCATAGTAACACTGCTACCACCTAGATGCTCAAGCATCTGAGGAACAGAATATTAAGAGTATCCGAACTAAAGGTAATATTACGACAGTATATAAAATGTATAGAACACTATCTAACTTTGTGAAAATAAAAAAACTTAAGTAATTCTGCTTCCCAGTGAATGTTAGGAACTTTGAAACTATGCAGCTGATCTCTCCAAAAGGCAAAGACGAATGGTTTTCACTGCGCTGCAAACAAAGGAGAAGTTTCCTCATTAGAGAAACAGTCGACTTTAAATGAACAGAACACGACTGGATTCTCGAGTCCTTGAAATGTTTGTTATGCTGCATTCTGAAGAAGCATTCCTGCATCTTTTTATCTTACACAGACCACATCTACAAAATCAATGTAGTCTTATAATGGCCCCTTAATTGATGGAAACCATAACAGTAAGGATTTTATTTGTAAATAAGTATGATATCAAAGAAACTTCCTGATTATACATATACAGTCACACACACACACACACATATATATATATATATATATATATATATATATATATATATATATATATATATATATAGATATATATATTATACAATTTATATATATACACAAATACACACAAATACATAATTATATATATATATAAGTATATATATATACTTATATATATTCTGGCATTAAAATAACAACGTTTCTCTAATAATTGTATATATATAATTATTAGAGAAACGCCGTTCTTTTTAATGCCAGAATTTCAATTAGAGCACTAAGTGTGTGTGTAGAGGAGAGAGATATCCAAGATATATATATATATATATATATATATATATATATATATATATATATATATATATATATATATATATACATATACAAACAGTTATTCGTATACACAGATAAATATTTTAACTGAAATTTTTACTATGAATCAACGACGTTTTTACATTACACTCAACAACATTAATATATTACATAGCGTTTCCCGACATTTTAAAGCAACCTGCTCTCATTTTTTTCCCGTAAATCTCGCAAGCTCTCTCGTTACGGGACGAAGTGACTTTTACATTTTCACATCCATGTTTCAAAAGCGTTCCGTCCATCAATGTCACCTACTAACTTTTATATGACTGGATCTGCGCGCCTTTGATGCATTTTAGATTTTCATTTTAGGTCAAAAGTGCGAGAAAATGAAATAATATGAAACGGACCACGACTGTTAATTAACAATTTTGCATTTTCAGTTCATTCCCGTATTCTTTCGCGCAGCTCGCCTCTTATTTTCATTCGCTCTCGAATGAATATGTCGAATTTTATCGCCAAAGTAATTAGACAACACATCGCCAGGAACTGCAACAAGCAGTACGGGGCGTTTTATGAATGCGCTCTTTCCTATTCACGAAGTCCTCAGTAACACACATTTTGCACAGACCTTTACCCGAATGGAAATTTTAAAATCATTAATATAAATATCATCAATTTGATTTCTAAAACTTCCTCCTTTCCGGGCACAGAACTCCCCTTCCCACTCAAAAGGATCAAGCCTCACCGACAAGGAAAGAATGAAAAATATTTCTCGAAACAATTTTTCCTCCATGAACTGCGTTAGATTTAAGAACAATGACCTAAAATAGTGGTTGCTTCAGGTTCCTGGTCCAGAAAGAATTAAGAGACATCAGTCCCCCAGACTTATCAACTAAATGCAAAATGTTATGCGATATATATATATATATATATATATATATATATATATATATAAAATATATATATGATATATATATTATTATTATTATTATTTATTATTATTATTATGGATTGATGTGAGAAGTTGGTGGGTGGACAACAATGTAAGCACAAAGTTGTCGGATAAGAAGTTAGATACTGAATGAAATATGGAATAACGAATGTTTGCAAATGATACAGTACTGGCTGGGAACAGTGAAGAGGGACTGCAGAAACTAGTAAAGAGTTTCAAAGTGTTTGCATGAAGAGAAAGTTGAGAGTAAACGAGAACATGAGAAAGGTTACGAGGATAGAGCAATGATTACGGATGGTAGAAGAATTGAAATTGCCGGTTCGTGTCAGTATTTAGGAGTAAATATAATGAATTATGGTAGAATGAGAGAAATGCTGAGTATCAGAATATTTGAAGCTAGACAGGTAGCAGGGTGCTGCAAGGACTGAGTTTACCTTTGAATTATGTAACAACGCCATTTTGGGAATGAATGGAGCGATTGTTGAGCCAACGCTCCCTCATGGAAGTGAAGTGTGGATGCTGAATGCTAATGAAAGAAAAAAAGTTGAAGCTGTTGAAGAAGACATTGTTTTTGCAATATATATATATATATAATATATATATATATATATATATATATATATATATATATAGGCAAGAAATGTGAGATACATAGAAGTGGCAATGATGAATCAGAGCACCTTGAGAAAGTCTGGACATGTGGAAAGTGTGGCCAATTATAGGTTAGTGAATAAAGTATAATTGAGAAATGCTAGGTGGAAGTAAGAAGGGAAGACCTACAGAGGGTTGGATAGATTTCGTGAGATACTGGAAAGGAAGGCCGTAAAATCACGGAGCGTGAGCGTTCGTACAAGATATGGGGTGAAGGCTCTGGACAAAAGGTAATACGAACAAGGAAGTTCAAAAGAAGCGAAAAGAATATATATACACACACACACATACACACACACACACATACACATATATATATATATATATATATATATATATATATATATATATATATATATGAGTATATATACATATATATATATGCATACATACATATATACAGTATATATACATATATATATATATATATATATATATATATATATATATATATATATATATATATATATATATATCTTTATACATACATATATGTAATATACAAGTGTGTATATAATATATATGTATATATATGTAATATGCAAGTGTGTATAATATATCTATATTTGTGTGTGTAAAATAAAAAGTTATTTAACAATAACAAAATCACAAAAAAAATTAGCTACGGAAATAGAATGCAATACCCCCATCGGTGGAGCTAAATTAACTCGGCGAAGTGCCATGGTACTGAGACAACGGTGGAACCCAGGGTTTGATATCATTGGTTATTTGATCAACAACCATCCTGGGCACAAGGAACCTGCTTTAGCATTTGAGATGACTCATCAGTCAGATAATAACAAACCAAAAGCCCTAATCAGTCATGTTTAACTTTTTTCATAAGGTGGACAATGAGCACCCGAACTATAATGTATATATATATATATATATATACACACATATATATATATATATATATATATATATATATATATATATTATATATATATATATATATATATATAAATATAATTTATATATTATAAGTTTTCACATACACACACGATACATATTATATATATATATATATATATATATATATATATATATATATATATATATATATATTATACACATATATATACATATACATATTTATATATACTGTACATATATTTGTTTATATATATACATATATGTGTATGTATGTGTATATGTATATGTATATGTATGTATATATATATACATATATATATGTATATGTCTATATATATATACACGTGTCTTAAATAATAAATACAGCACGAGTATCATGAACGTACATAAATACACAAGAACGCGCTTACAAAATCGGGTGTTGAAACACCAAGCTCCGGGAGCCACATGGGTGGCAATAGATGTGTCTATTTCAAGGAAGTCAGGTATGTACATAATGACTGGGGCTTCGAGCAAAAGACCAAGCCTTTTGGTATGCTGAGAACCCACGGGATGGATGGGGAGTGACCCACTTCAGGAAGGGGAGGTGGTGGGGAACGCAATGAAATTTCACTACTTGTGCATTTGTATGTATAAGCGTATGTATACTCGTACATAAATAGCCTACATAAATATATGAGGAAAAAATCTAAATAAAATTATTTCGCATCTGGTTGCTACAGCATGAAAGAATTTCCATTAAAGAATGTAAACAAAATCGCTGTTCCTCGGTATAATACACGATTCGTTTAACAAAAAATTTCCAAGAGCTTTCCCGTTCAATTTGCAATTGCACGCATTCATTAGCGATAAACTGCGTGCAGTTTCGTCTTTCTTCCAAATCGGTTGATGAGAAATCACTGGCCTTTTATCAACAGTCTTGGAAATTTATTCGACCGACTGACATAGATTCTAAACAAAATTATTAAATAGATGGCTGTGAACAAAATACCAACTCCCAGTGACGTCTTAGCAGAATACTTCTTCTTGAGTTAGAAAGGGAATCGCGCGATAAATTTACAGGTATGGAACGAAGAAGGACTTTGAGAAATAAAGTGGACTGCATATAAAAGATACTAATAATAAAAGGGAGATTTTTTCAAAAATTACGTGAAAAAAAGATAAAGGAAGCCGATCAAGGGAGTGACATTAAAAGTAGGCAATAAGGCTCATGCTGGGTGTATAATTGTTGCATATCTGCAACAAACTCCTCAAACTCACCGTATCTTCACTGCGTATCTGTATCTGTACGAAGAACACGGCATTACGATATAGGTCTCATAGCTTCCTTCTCATTGCAGTAATAAGTTCATTTCTGTGCAAGTTAACTGCGCTGTGGCATCGTTTATTATGCAATGAATCAGAGTTATTTTATGAAGACTCCATTTCGCATATAAAAAATGAAATGTTCATAGTCTATACATGCTTAACATATAGGAAGCAATAAAAATTGTTCTTTCTAATTCTATCTAAAATTGCAAAGGGGAGTGAGTGTCACACTTTGTTGATAAGTATAATCTGTTTCTGTCATTAACAAGGAAATCAGCGCATTAAAAGTTTGAGAAGTATAATCTGTTTTTGTCATTAACAAGGAAATCAGCGCATTAAAAGTTAAGACTTTTTTTTAGCTTTCTGTAAAAGAAAACTATTGTGCCGGCTTTGTCTGTCCGTCCGCACTTTATTCTGTCCGCACTTTTTCTGTCCGACCTCAGATCTTAAAAACTACTGAGGCTAGAGGGCTGCATCCACCCTCCAGTCATCAAACTTACCAAATTGCAGCTCTCAAGCCTCAGTAGTTGTTATTTTATTTAAGGTTAAAGTTAAACATAATCGTGCTTCTGGCAACGATGTAGGACAGGCCACCACCGGGCCGTGGTTAAAGTTTCATGGGCCGCGGCTCAGACAGCATTATACCGAGACCACCAAAAATAGATCTATTTTCGGCGGCCTTGATTATACGCTGTACAGAAAACTTGATTGCGCCGAAGAAACTTCGGCGCATTATCTGCTTTTGATTTTTTTTAATTCATCAGTTTACATTTTTGCAAGGAATACTCCATCATCGTTTTAATGCTGTAACGAAAGTTCACGAATGGGAAAAGCGAACCAGCTGCACAGCTTTGCTATCACATTTTAAAACACGACGGAGCAACCTTTGCCTTTCCACGTTGATTTACGCTACAACGATTACATACGGTGCGCAGGTACGCAACAAGTGTATATACCCAGCTTAAAAGATACAGGATACAACACTGCCCTAAAATGGAAAACTGCAGTATCTGCAAAATTCTCGAAATTGAGATATGCCATCTATTGGGCTCGTGAAACACTAATACACAAGTTACTGCAGTTTCAGAATGATTTCTTCAGTGATTTATTTAAGGGGTCCCATTTGCAGCATCTGCTAAGTCAGTAGTATGGCGAGGGAAAACTGCAGTATCTGACATTTTTCTCAGTTTTGTATTTTTGCAGACAGTGCAGTCTTCCACTTTAGGGCAGAACAGTTGAAACCGGTTATTCGTTCTTGTTGAATACTAGAGTTCTAGCATTCCAATTTCTCGCATGGCTGGTATCCGAAGGTACAAAATGTTTACCAATATTTATCCTGACATAATTTACAATTTCTTTAAGTCATTGTTTTCAGTATAAGAAAGTAACAACTGACTTCATTCAGCTTCGTATGACATTTGGAAAGGAAAACTATTTGATTAACTGAGTATTTGTTGGGATGCTGCTCGCAGTGATATTCGAATGATGCCCGGATATTTTACAAACCATGAATCATATATGAACAGTCCTAAAATTACTATCATTCTAGTTAGATCTGCTTGTTGTTATTAAGTCCGTTCTCTTTGTACATTCATCCTAGGTACTCGGGTTGACCTTTTCACATATGTAGCTTCACATTACTCTGTAAGCCGCTTATTTCATATTACAAGCTCTGCAGTTATAACTCCTTGTATCATCATCGCAACCTCGGCTAAATAGCTTTATTTTAACTCAAGTTTATTTATCTATATTCTATCAAAGACTCTCTGCTAAAGTTCTTCACAAGAAAGAATTAGAACTTTTATTTTTTTTATTTTTTCATCTACCCCTCATTATCCTTGTTATATCATACTTAAGCTTCGTTATCTAAAACATTCTTTATAATTTCTGCTTAGCCAATGGGCTTATTATCGCCCGGGGCCCCCTAATTTACATATAAAATATCACCATCTCGCCAAGTTTTTAAATTAACTTCTTAAATTTAAGGATTACTATCGTATTCCAGCTAAACGTCTTTATCTTACCATAGTATTACACCCATGAAACTCCTTACCCTTTCAAACTAGGTTTCTCGGGTAATTACCTTACTTTGTCATTCCTAAGATAAGATTCTCTGCTATGTTTCCATGTTTCACTATCCAAAGGTTATAAATTTCTTCCTTAACAGTATCCTTAAAATTATCCTTGAATGTCAAAAGGTAATTTTCATATGTTATTGCAATGCTATTCATAGCTTACACTTTGTCCCAACTTAGCCTAAAAGTACATTTTGATCGACTTAAGACGTCACCCAAATAATATTTCTTTTCAAGGCTATATTACATGATCCTAAAATTATACCACTCATTTTATATCACAAGATTTAAAGATAAAAATATGTACTAAAGTGTCTTAGAAGTCACATTTTTCCATCCTAAATCTGTCATTTAGCTTCTCTTACGTTTTCATGTTAAGAAAATTACTAAATAAAAATAAAAATTCTTATATTTGAAGCCTCTTAATGCTATATTCTAAAGTATTTCGTTATTCTGCGATCTGCAACTCAAGTCTGTTACTTCTGATCTTAAAGTCCTTCCTCAGTGAATATAAATTATTTCATAGCTTTCACTTTCAAAGTAAAACTCGTACTCAGCATCTGGAGGAAGTTGAAAATTTTAGTTCCAATGCTTACTCTTACATTTTCTATCGATGTTTTGTATCTCATTATCATTAAGGGCTCATTAAATTACATCCTTGAAAACTGGCACTGATATTGTTCCAAAAATTCATGAAGTTCTCTACTGAACCCGGTTACTTCATCATCTAGTCGTTCAAATTTCACTACATAATAGCACATCAAATTTAAATGGCAGACGTCACTTCTTATCCATAACGCAATATTTTCATTCAGGCTGAATTCCTGTTTCAGGGGCATCAAAGACTGACTTGAACTTCTCACTCCATGACAGGAATATCACTTATCTCTGCCTGTTTCGCTTTCAGACAGAATTACTTGTCTCTGCAGCTGTGTTTTTCAAACTTATTTCAACGTCATCGTAATATGCTAAGACATTCAATTTAACATGCATATTTTTTCATAAGGCCTCATCTGACCATCTTTACTCAAACATCGTCTAGATTTGAAGCGTGTACTCAAGCTTTTAGCTTTCTCACGTCAACGTCAGTACGCCACGATGCAGTGATTGTCAGCACAACCTGTAAATTTCTCAATTCCGGGCACTCCATAGAAAAATACTTTCGCAAAATCAGATCTTATTGTCTATTTTTGCCTCATTTAACTCATTTAACTAAATGCCTTGTTTAAGGTCGATAAATATACTACATCTTCAGCATCAAAATAGGATTGTAATCATGGGGATGAAAAAAAAAAAAAGTCCTGTCCATAACTCATGATTACCGTAACCACTTCTTACAGTTCAGATTCCAAAGATGATGCCGGTATGATGGATGGAAATGGTCGAATATATCAGTCTAAGTTACTAATAATACTACATCTTAATAAGTTCTTGGAATGCCCATGAAGGGATTGCGGACTGCATCTTAAAATAACACGAACACGAAGAGACGACCAGCAAAAGAGGAGGTGGGACAGCATCAGAAGAAGAGGAGAGAGAGAGAGAGAGAGAGAGAGAGAGAGAGAGAGAGAGAGAGAGAGAGAGAGAGAGAGAGAATTTACAGGTGGTCTCTTAGGAGTGGAGAGAGAGAGAGAGAGAGAGAGAGAGAAAACCTCTTAGGTGGAGAAGAAGAGAAGAAGAAGAAGAAGGAGTGAGAGAGAGAGAGAGAGAGAGAGAGAGAGAGAGAGAGAGAGAGAGAGAGAGAGAGAGAGAGAGAGAGAAATTTACTGGTGGTCTTTTAGGAGCAGGGAGAGGGAGACCTAAGAAAGGGAGTCACTCCAGTCGTGACTTGAAGTGCAGCTCTTCTTCGAGAGTGTAATTAGCAAAAGATGACTGGGGGGTTGGGGGGAAGCGTATTTCCTAAGACCATTTGTTGTGTGTTAAATACCCCAGTTCTGCTTATAGGCCGTGTTTACCTCGACCCTTTAGAAAAAAATATATATATATACCAACAATGAAAGTAGTAACCCTGAACACGATGAAGAAACAAAAAAAAAAAGACTGGTATTTCCTACTAGGTACTACCTGGCTCACACTCAAAAGGAAGCATTAAAACATGTATATGTGGCCTCAACTGGTGCACTTCGATAAATTGTTTCATCATTTCCCCTTCTGAAGAATGTACATTTTTTTAAAGATTTCTGACTTTTCTCTTTAGCATCCAGTTTACGGACTGTTTTTATTGCGAACCTTTCAAGAGAAACGCACAACAAGAGCATAATTTTTGTGAAGAAACCTTTAACGTATAAGGAAATCAATTAAAAACACCAAAAATTAACTCCACTTCGTAACTTACCGGCATTTCTTTATATTTTGACAAAATTTGCCCCAACACATAGCGTTGCATCGAAAAGAAATTTATCATCTACTCTGCCAAAGCAAAAGATAAAAAATGAATCTGTACTCACCAACACTTCATCTCATAAATGGCCAAAATACCAACCTTCTGGAAAAAACGAAAATTGGAAAGTCAAATTTATTAGACGTATAAGTTCCCTGAATTCTTTAAATTTAATATCGGCTTGAAATAACAGATACCATGCTTCTGGATGTTACCCATTCATCTTCCAAAGAAGACATCCTTGGGAGAAAACAAACTAGCAAGCGAAAAGTAATGATTATATAAATCGGGCAAACAACAATAGCCCATAACAGGAGGTTGTCGTGGGTGTATATGTATATTATATATGTATATGTATATATACATTATATATATATACATACACATGTATATATGTGCGTGTGTATGTATGTATGTTTATAATAGAACTGTTAGAGAGGGAATGTGGAGGGTGTTGGGGATGAGGATGAAACTCACATAAATAGAGAGAAAGCGTGTTTTTAAATATGTAAACAAGAGTGACAGGTTTGGTGTTAAAATGAGACTGAATATCTTTGTGGATTGGGTAATGCGAGATGTCTGAGGAAGGTGAGTAAATATAAAAAAAAAAAAAAAATAAGGGGGTGTCCAGAATTTGAAATAACGAAAGACAGTCAGAAGCCTTTGAGGAAGATAAAAGTCGTAAAAAGCCTCCGGATGCTGAAAATAAACACAGTTGTGATCAAACATCGATTTACTCTAAGCTATGCTTTGACTATAATGACTGCCACAGTAAAAAAAATAGTGACGAGAAATCGCTAATGGTTTTTAGAGACTATACATGAAATTATTAACCCAAATAAGCCGAAATGATAATGTATAGTTATTAGAACTAATGAATATAATGAATAATGAATATTAGTTACTAATGAATATAAAAAAATTTGCTTAAACGCATCTCCTTCCAACTCAGTGCGTGTGTGTGTGAGAGAGAGAGAGAGAGAGAGAGAGAGAGAGAGAGAGAGAGAGAGAGACTCTTTATCTCTGATAAGGCCATAAGGGCGCGCGAGACACAAGAACCACCTGAACCCTAAAATCACTAAGGTTCGAATCCCCGTGCCAGATATTCTTTTTTTTTCTGTCATCTTTTGCAAAACACAAAAATGTACCACACCTACCGCCATGACACTGAAATAAGCCAATCATCTAAATGCCCCAGTAATATTTAGTACCAAGAGGTAAGGTCTCCTTTAGTGATGCCACAATGCTCTGACGTGGCACTATTCAGGCACACGTAGGTGGACAGAAATAGAAACGCGCTGAGCTTGCCAGCACACACACTAGATACCCGGGGCCCCCCGGGACATGGGCAGCAGATAACTTGGGGCAAGGTACAAAGCTTAATATCGTTTGTTCGTTCGTCGTACATCTGCTGCCACAGAAATAATCGAGTTAACGTTTTGTTTCACTCGAAACAAATTTCTTAAAAATTCGCTATATTTAATGGAATGGAATGGAATATAGATTTTATGCCAAAGGCCAAGCGCTGCGACCTATGAGGTCATTCTGCGCTGGAAGGGAAATTAAGAAGGTAGGTTTGAAAGGTGTTGTAACAGGCGGAAAACCTCGCAACTGCACAATGAAATAATTGTTAGGAGTGTGGATAGCAAGACCTTATATCTAAGTACAAGATTCATCGATTTCTCAAAGGTTATGTGCTACGTTAACGTTTATTTTTAATTTTTCTACTCTTTTTATAATGATTCGCTACTATTTGGTTCGGTGGCTTAGCTTCGATACGCACTTAAGAGTTCACAGGCTACTTCAAGGAAGCCTTAATTAGGCTACCACACTCCACTGCCTCCGTATCCTTTAGTTCTCAGTAAAACGCTGCAATTAAGTGTACGTTAATGTATTGCGTCAATTCAACTCCTTAAAGCAATTATGGGCTTAGTGGCGTCACCTGTAGAGTAGATGGTCACTACCGGTGATAAAAACTTGATGGGAGATTTAAAGAAAAAACTAATGAGGTATCTTTTCTCACATTTCTGAAAATATAACGCTGCGTTGTTTACAATTCATGTTTGGCAATAATGAAATGTTAAATATCTTATAGACAATAGACACCAAGCCTTTTAAAATCAAATATCTACGCATGGCTAATATGCTTAATTGCATCGATATTAGCAAAGTCTAACGAGTACTTAAGACCTTGGGTAATACTAACCTCTGTAAGATTACAAATATCAAACTGGTATTAAAAGCTTCAAAATATATATTACTTTTAGCACTATGTATTCCTCGGTAGTATAGTGGTTAGTATCCCCGCCTGTCACGCGGGAGGCCGGGGTTCGATTCCCCGCCGGGGAGGCATTACTTTTTAATATGAGTCCAAAAAATACGCCTAAATCCTTGGAAGTAATATGGCAATATAAGGGCGGGAAGAGATTGCCAGTACTGACCCTAAAGACGTCATTATAACGTCTAGAAGGTCTGGTAAAGTCAGCCGCGTCCTCCCTACTTATGTAGGGCCAGTGGTCAGAGAAGTTGGCCCCGGGATGGACGACGACTAAGTACCTACCCTAGGGACATTAGGTATCGCCGCAACGCTCGGACGAGGACACCCTCACTGAGCGATTTCCTACAGAGGCCAGAGGTTCTAACGATATTTTCCACGGAGAAAATGTATATGGATAGCCATTACGTTTCCTAAGTAAGTTCATTACCATTTCATTAACCTTTAATCAATCTCACATATAATAGAATGCCTATATGTGAGAGATAAAGAACAAAACCAATGCATGTTTAGATAATATATTCTTAAAAGGAATCAGAAAAACAATATCAATGTCTCCGATAGTTAATCATCAGAAACACATCGGGCAATATTTAGATGCCTGCCCTAATACTATTCTTCTTGCATTTTAATACAGTTTTACCTATTTGTTAATTTATTAATTAATATTTTTATTTTTTAATAAGTGGGATCCCTTCTTTCTGTACTTCCCTTTACGTGGTCTTACTTCTTCCTAATAAACACCATATTCTTTGGAAGCTTGAATTTCAAGTCAAGGACCCGTGTGGGCTTGTTCCATATGAATAGGTTTCATCTTCTGAATATAATAATAATAATAATAATAATACGACTTTTCCTTTGACACAACTGCTTTGCTCCTAAGTTGATTACTAATCCTTTCGCTTAAATAATCGTTCACTAATGCTCCACAATCTCTTCTATCATGTATATTTCATTATGACATGTATTATATAAAATAATATCATTCACTCCTTTTTACTGTGATCGATGCTTTTCAATGTACACTGTCTCACATTTTTCTGCCTTCCCGTTCGATGTCGCTTTATACCAGTGTATCCAGAGGTACGTGAACATCTATCTATTCTCCCTGAGATATGAGCATTGCCGTACTGTTAATTAAAGAATACTATTTGCTATGCTGTTATGTTTGTTTCCCTGAAACATCTTTTCAGCTTCAATATCTGAATAACAGGTCTGCAATTGGTCTGGGAATTTTGGGAGATCCATAATGTCGATCTCAGAGTATGGTGAGCAGGCTTCCGCTTTTGTGAACATTGTTCAAATGTATTTCACCTACTATAATTTCACTAATTTTTTTTTAATGGCAACAAACGTTTACTTGTGTGGCCAGATATGACTGCACACGTACTTCAACAGAGGCAGTTTCTGTATGAACTGCCGACTCAGTTTTCGATTTTAACAGCCCTTGGTATAACTGGTCGCCTCCAAGGGGTTCCCAGTATCCTACAAGAGATCTGAGGGGCCAGGATTATGTTAGATAATTCCATTAAGAAGGTCTTTATGAGTACTTTTAAGTATTCCAGTTTTCCAACTGGCTTCCTGCACAATCAAATTCTAAATAGATGCAATAGTCCCTGGCATTAAATCAGTGAAAATCTAAATTGCATCATTTTCCAATATTGTCATTCCTCGGTAGTATAGTGGTTAGTATCCCCGCCTGTCACGCGGGAGGCCGGGGTTCGATTCCCCGCCGGGGAGGTGGTTACCTTTTGACATAACAGCGTCTGAGACCTCAAGAAAAGGCTACAAAAAATCTACATTACTCCTTAAAACAGGTACAAAACATTGAATTCTTATACTTTAAAACTTTTCCCCAAGGACCATGAGGCTGTGCTGACATAAGCCTACCCTTACAGCCTGAAAGATGTAAGGAAACTTTAGTCAGTACACAAACAAGAAACGCAGAACACTGATGACCATTTCAACTGGGCTTACCGTCGCGATGCCGAACTTTTTCAGCAACACCATTTCAGTCTAAATTAATAAGAGGATCACAGCGGTCATTGCTGACGCTGGAGAAGCTATGTAACGTCCAGAAAATCAAACAAAAGCGCCATCATTCTGCAACATACAATTGTATACAGCATGTGTTGGACGACGGCAAAAGCGGTTCTAACGATATTCAAAAAAAAAAAAAAGCTGTAGTTACACAGTTTTTTTTACTAAAGTAAAATTACTATTATTAATTCATTAACATTAAAATAAGTACACTTCCACATAATTAGCACCTGTATGATAAAAAAAAAGAGTGAAACCAAAGGACATCTAGGAAATAAATCTAGACAGGATATGAAAGATAAATGTGTAAATAACTCGAGTAGTAAGGAGGAATGCTCAGAGATTTTCATAAATCACAACAGAAAGTAACAAAATCTTGATTAGAATGACAAGAGAACAATATTTTGAAACTTACGATCACTTTCATTTAATATTTCTGTTCTTAGTTCCAAAACTGCTGGTTAAATCTTTCAAAAGGCTTTCGCTTGAAAATAATCGTTTGCTACTGTTAGACAAGACTATAACCTCTATATTAATTTATATCACCATAAGGTTAAAAATAATATAAATTAATTTTATTCCGTTCTTTTACTGTGATCGATACCTTCCAATGTATATTGACTGCCTCTTATTCCTGCCTTCCTAACTGAGAACAAACCTGAACCTTCACAAAACAGATGGGGATAACCACTACTTTTCCGCTGAGTATTTTGTCTTGACATAGTTCACCGTCCTAAATGGTATCACGGAATGGAATGGAATATAAAATTTAAGCTAAAGGTCAAGCGCCGGGACCTGTAAGGTCATTCAGCGCTGAAAGGGAAACTGAGAAAAATAAAAAGGTTTTAAAGGTGTAATAGGAGGAAAACCTCGCAGCTGTTGGGAGAGGGTAGAAGTAAACATGGAAGAGAGACACTATAAACGGAAATACAGAACAAGGAATGAAAGGGGTTGCAGTTAAGGGCCGAAAGGACGCTGCAAAGAACCTTAAATAATGCCTACACTGCACCGTGTGAGGTGCACTGACGGCACTAACGCCCTACTGGGATAAATGGTATCATGATTTCACCAAGCAATGAATCTATATATATATATATATATATATATATATATATATATATATATATATATATATATATATATATATATATATATATATATATATATATATATATATATATATATATAATATATATGATATATAATATATATATATATATATATATATATATATATATATATATATATATATATATATATATATATATATATATATATATATATATATATATATATATATATATATATATTCGACTATTAGCTTTAATGTTCCACCGCATTTAAGTTAATTGCCAAGGACAAACTAGCTATTAATTTACAACACAGATTTCCTTCATTTAAGGAATGTTGAGTCATTCTATACAACCATTTAATATGCATTCTCAATCAAGCATATATATTTGAGAAAAACCTTGCAAGTTCCTAATGCATCTTGAAACCCTCCAAAACTCGCTGTTTTCTTTGACAAATTATCGGCAATGATTTTACCTAAGAAAGTTCTTTTCTCCGGGTGTCTGTAAGTCCAATCGACTGACATTTAATATCTGGGTACTAAACTCTTAACGATACAAACTGACGGTCCATAACTTTAGTGATAATCTAGGGTTCATAAAAAATGACATCGCAGTCACCACTAATTCCTTTTTATATTAGTCCAAAGACTATAAGACATCATTTTACAAAAAAGTATCAACTTGGTGCAAGGACTGACGGGTGATATATTGTCATGTCAAGTCGTTCCAAGCAAAATTATGCAAAGTTCACGAACATATCAGAAATTTTGGCAATGGTGCCTGACTGGAATTTGGAACCACCTTCAGCTCTGAACTGATGTACATCACAGAAAACTAAATAAAGATAAGCCAAAGATCCATAAATGAGAAAGAGGGAATATGCTACTCCACTTAACCATGATTAGTCCTTGAATAATACGATAATCTTTTATGTAAATATACAGTGTATGGATATAAATTGAGTGTACTGGTCACTGGTCAGTCACCAATCCTACAAGGGCATGAATGGTCCACCTAGAATAGAACTTCCTAATGATAATAAGAACACTAAAGCAATAAGATTCAAGTTACATTAAAAAAAAGTCAAGTAATTAACCAAAGGTAGGACAAGCAGAAAAAGTTACAACGTCATATAAAAGAGAAGTCTAAAGCATAATGGATGTAGTAACGCTACCGACCTCATTTCTTTGGCAACTGTTGAGAAAATATAAACTGATCGCAGTTTATCAGTCCTCGGTAGTATAGTGGTTAGTATCCCCGCCTGTCACGCGGGAGGCCGGGGTTCGATTCCCCGCCGGGGAGGCATTTAAATTTATTCTACCAAGTATACCTTAAAAATGAGTGGTGTTTACTGCCATGGACGGCTTGACAGATCAGCGGAGTAAAGAAAAAAATAAGGCACTAAACTTTTTGATACATGCAAATTGCTAAGATTAATGGGTTACCAAAGGTTGTAATTAGTTAGTACCCTTTAACTTGCGACTATCAAGCAGATATTGAAAGCTTTGAGTAGTAAATAAAACTACTGAAAATCTTTTAGTAAATAAAACTCTTTTGTAAAAATGGATTCCCCACTGAACTTTCTGATGAGAAAACCACCAATAAACAAGGTAATCCAATCATCCTCTCAGCATACAATAGGTCAAAGTCTGACCTATCTTAACCTCACCTATTGTCAAATATACTAACTGCCATGTCTGTGCATATCCTGGTCATTTTCCACTATGAAGATATAGTCTCACTTTTGCTCTCTATTTGCCTCTTTACTGTTATATCTCCAATGAAAGGATCTCAAGTTTTTACATATCTCCGATAAAAAGGTCTACACTGCCACTAGGAAGCTTTACTGTTATATCTCCAGTGAAAGCTCACAGGCTGCCACTAGGCAGCTTTGCTGTTATATTCGATGAAAGGCCTACACTATCACTAGGAGCTTTACTATTATATCTCTGATGAAAAGCTCACATTGCCACTAGGAAGCTTTAGTGATATATCTCCGATGAAAGGCTCACACTGCCACCAGGAAGCTTTACTGTTATATCTCCAGTAAAAGGCTCACGTTGCCAGTAGGAAACTTTACTGTTATATCTCCGATGAAAGGCTCACACTGACACTAGGCAGCTTCACTGTTATATCAACAGTGAAAGACTCACACTGCCATTACGCAGCTTTACTGATATATCTCCGACGAAAGGCTCACACCGCCACTAGGAAGCTTTACTGTTATATCTCTGATGAAAGGCTCACACTGTCACTAGAAAGATTTACTGTTATATCTCCAGTGAAAGGCTCACACTGCCACTAAGAAGCTTTACTGTTATATCTCGAATGAAAGGCTCACACTGCCACTAGAAAGATTTACTGTTATATCTCCAATGAAAGGCTCACACCGCCACTAGGAAGCTTTACTGTTACATCTCCAGTGGAAGGCTCACACTGCCACTAGGCAGCTTTACTGTTATATCTCTGATGAAAGGCTCACACTGCCACTAGGAAGCTTTACTGTTATATCTTCGATGAAAGGCCCACTGAAAAGCTCACACCTGCCACTAGGAAGCTTCACTGTTATATCTCTGATGAAAGGCTCACACTGCCATTGGGCCCACACTGCCACCAGCTTTACTATTATATCTCCAGTGAAAGGCCACACTGCCACTAGGAAGCTTTAGTGTTATCTCTCTGATGAAAGGAAGCTTTCTGTTATATCTTCGATGAAAGGCTGCCACTAGGAAACTTTTACTGGTTATATCTTCAGTGAAAGGCTACACTGCCACTGCCACTTATTATCTCCTGACGAAAGGCCCAAGCTAGAAGCTTAACTGTTATATCTCCAATGAAAGGCTCACACTGAGGAAGCACTGTTATATCTCCAGTGAAAGGCTTCACTGCCACTAGGGAAGCTTTACTGTTATCTCTCCATTGAAAGGCTCACACTGGATGCTTTACTGCTTATATCTCCAGAGAAAGCTTTACTAGGAAGTTTTACTGTTATATCTCCAATGAAAGGCTCACACTGCCACTAGGAAGCTTTACTGTTATATCTCTGATGAAAGGCTCACGCTGCCACTAGGAAGCTTTACTGTTGTATCTCCAGAGAAAGGCTCACACTGCCACTAGGAAGCTTTACTATTATATCTCGGATGAAAAGCTCACACTGCCACTAGGAAGCTTTACTGTTATATCTCCGATGAAAGACTCACACTGCCACTAGGAAGCTTTACTGTTATATCTCCGATGAATGGCTCACACTGCCACTAGGCAGCTTTACTGTTATATCTCTGATGAAAGGCTCACACTGCCAGTAGATAGCTTTACTGTTATATCTCTGATGATTGGCTCACACTGCCACTAGGAAGCTTTACTGTTATATCTCCGGTAAAAGGCTCACACTGCCACTAGGAAGCTTTACTGTTATATCTCCAGAGAAAGGCTCACACTGCCACAAAGAAGCTTTGCTGTTATATCTCCGATGAAAGGCTCACACTGCCACTAGGAAGATTTACTGTTATATCTCAAATGAAAGGCTCACACTGCCACTAGGAAGCTTTACTGTTATATCTCTGATGAAAGGCTCACACTGCCACTAGGAAGTCCTACTGTTATATCTCCGATGAAAGGCTCACACTGCCACTAGGAAGCTTTACTGTTATATCTCCAGTGAAAGGCTCACACTGCCACTAGGAAGCTTTACTGTTATATCTCCGATGAAAGGCTCACACTGCCACTAGGAAGCTCTACTTAATATATCTGTTATATATCTCCAATGAAAGGCTGCTACAGGGAAGTTTTACTGCTCCTATGAAAGGCTGCCACTGAAGCTTTACTGTTATATCTCTTATGAAAGGCTCACTCTGCCACTAGGAAGCTTTATTGTTATATCTCTGACAAAAGACTCACACTGCCACTAGGAAGCTTAACTGTTATATCTCCAATGAAAGGTTCACACTGCCACTTAGGAAGCTTTACTGTTATATCTCTAGATGAAAGGCTCACTCCACTAGGACGCTTTACTGTTATATCTCCAGGAAAGGCTTTACACAAGTTATATCTTTGCTGTTTTTAATCTCCGAAAAGGCTCACACTGCCACTGGGAAGATTTACTGTTATATCTCAAATGAAAGGCTCACACTGACATTAGGAAGCTTTACTGTTATATCTCCAATGAAAGGCTCACACTGTCACTAGGAAGCTTTACTGTTATATCTCCGATGAAAGGCTCACACTGCCACTAGGAAGCTTTAATGTTATATCTCCAGTGAAAGGCTCACACTGCCACTAGGAAGCTTTACTGTTATATCTCCGATGAAAGGCTCACACTGCCACTAGGAAGCTCTACTGTTATATATCTGATGAAAGGCTCACACTGCCACTAGGAAGCTTTACTGTTATATCTCCAGTGAAAGGCACTAGAAGCTTTATGTTATATCTCTTGATGAAAGGCTCACACTGCCACTAGGGAAGCTTTACTGTTATATCTCCTATGAAAGGCTCACTCTGCCACACTTTTACTGTTATATCTTCGATGAAAGGTTTACTCTTCACTAGGAAGCTTTACTGTTATATCTCCTATGAAAGGCTCACTCTGCCACTAAGAAGCTTTAGTGTTATATCTATGACAGAAGGCTCACACTGCGACTAGGAAGCTTAACTGTTATATCTTCAATGAAAGGCTCACACTGCCACTTAGGAAGCTTTACTGTTATATCTCCGATGAAAGGCTCACTCTGCCACTAAGAAGCTTTACTGTTATATCTCCAGAGAAAGGCTCACACTGCCACTAGGAAGCTTTACTGTTATATCTCTGACAAAAGGCTCACACTGCCACTAGGAAGCTTTACTGTTATATCTCGAGTGAAAAGCTCAAACTGCCACTAGGAAGCTTTACTGTTATATCTCCGACGATAGGCTCACACTGCCACTAGGAAGCTTTACTATTATATCTCCAATGAAAGGATCTCAAGGAAGAGAGGCAGTCAGCTACAAGTTCTACTTTTTTTTACTATTATAGTCTTTAAAAACCAAATAAATTACTAATAACTGTTCTAATGCTGTTGAAACGAAAACTAAAATTTACGCTACAACAACTTGCATCAACACAGAGTCTGACAAGTTTCTTTTTGCGTTCTAATGCTAAGTGGACTTATACCAACTCAAAGATCTCTAATTACGGATTGCTAAACAGGTCAGTAAGTTTCTAGACTTTAATTTTGAGTGTCCTGTGGGTTGGATTATAAAAAAGTGATGCAAAAAAATAGTGATGGTTTATTTCTTGTTCCTAGTTTTGTTTGACAAGATTGTTCATGTTTATTGTCTGGGGGTTGAGACTTTTATAATTCACTGTTGTACCCTGTTTGCCAGTAAACAAGTTTTGATGTCTATTTCAAGTTTTTGAGTCATGATTTTGGGACTTTTCTAATTCTGATTTACACTTTTGTTAATCGAATATATTTAGACATGGTTTGGAAATCGGGCCCAGGTGACTGTTTCTTCCTGGATGTGAAAGCTTGGTATGTGCTTCAAACTAAGATTAACTAGTTCCTTCGAGTGATGAAACACGGAAAATTCTACTATTGATCTTATAACATCTGGAGATACTTTTGAAAGCTAATAGACAATGTAATGAGGTGGGGTCACAGAAAACATAGTTTACCACCATTCATATTGTAAAATGTTAGCTCTCCTGACTAAAACAAGGTTTTCCACTTCATACGCTGCTGAACCCTGGATGGTGTGAGGTGACAAGGTTTTGATCAGCACAACAGTGTGAAAGCCGAGATTCCCGGGTAAAGAAAAATCTGTAACATTTGTAACTAGCTCTGAATAATTTTGTGAGAACTTGACAGATTTGAATCCTCTGTCCTAAATACTTGTTGAAAGGAACGTTTTTCCAACTAAGATTCTAACTTCCACACATGCAGCTTCAGATTTTCCTGTCTTGATTTGAATTGTAGGGCTCTGATAAGGCCTGTTCCTAAGGGTAAAATTTATGTTGAAATTGTACTAGATGGTTATGTTCTTATAACATGCACTTCTGCAGTATTGTCAGAAATTGGCTGTTTTTGACTAGTCTCATGCTCTTTTCCAATTTCTTCATAAACATAAGACGCATTGCACTGAAATTGCACTTTTATTCTCATGCCTGAGTCTGTGTGTGTGTGTGTGTGTGTGTGTGTGTGTGTGTGTGTGTGTGTGTGTTTTCTTTGGCTGCGACTGTCGCACCACTATCTGTTAAATTCTGATCGTTTCCAAAAGACTTCTTGTCAGATTCAGTCCCTGTACTGGAAGCCTCTCATGGTCTGGGAGTTCCCCTGAAACTGAGGTCTATCTTGGTCAAGGAATTCCCTTAATGTTGATATCTCTTGGTCAAAATGAACCTCTGCTCCTTTATTTTCATTACATTTTTTTTTCTTTGTGGCAATATATGCTTACTAATGCAGCCATGATACGACTGCATACCTACTTCCGGAGAATTGCATCCTGTCAGAACTTCTGAAGGAGTTTCTCATCTGAACAGGCCTAGGTATAAGATGACAGTTAAAAGGGTTTACAATTGTCCTAAAAGGAAAGTTAGCTTAGCAACTTAGCTGTTAGGTGTCAAAGTCAAGTTGTTCATTGGCTGTATGAAGAGGTATTGAGTACTTTTTCTTAACCATTTCAGTTTTCCTACTGACTTCCAAAGAATCAAATTTCAAACAAGTGCATCATTCCTAGATGAACTTGACAGACAATTTCACAGGAAATGTATTCCTCGGTAGTATAGTGGTTAGTATCCCCGCCTGTCACGCGGGAGGCCGGGGTTCGATTCCCCGCCGGGGAGGTAGTCAGTTTTAGTGACCCAGTGACAAGGTTGCTGTAAGGGGTTTAGTGACATCTGCATTGTATTCTGATGATCGCGCTTACTCACATCTGACAACAATAATTGTGATGTATATTACTTGAATGAGAAGTCAGTGAAAAATGTGATTCATAGTAGCAAATATATAAATCAAAGAGAAACTAGTTGCAATGTGGGATCTGGGTTTGTGGAGCACAAATTAAGGCACGGTTGTCAAAATTTATCCTAGGACTAAACGTTACATTTTACAACATTCAGAAGGCAAAGCTGCAACAGGTAATAACATTACATTACTTGACCAAAAAAGAAAGTTTCTGATTTATGTCATCACACATTCTTCCCCCCCATCCACCAACCCCCGTCTCTCTCTCTCTCTCTCTCTCTCTCTCTCTCTCTCTCTCTCTCTCTCTCTCTCTCTCTCTCCCCTGACGTAAATAACTTAGATGTTGTGACGCCAGTTGTATGTTGATGTTGATCATCCACCCTCCAATCACCAAACATACCAAATTGCAGCCCTCTAGCCTCAGTAGTTTTTATTTTTTTAACGTTAAAGTAAACCATAATCGTGTGTCTGACAACGATATACGACAGGCCACCACCGGGCCGTGGTTAAAGTTTCATGGGCCGCGACTCATACAGTATTGTACCAAGACCACCGAAAGACAGATCTATTTTCGGTGGCCCTGATTATACGCTGTACAGAAAACTCGATTGCGCCCAAGAAACTTTGGCGCATTTTTTACTTGTTTTTGTGGTGGTGGTGTTTGTTGAGAGGGAGAGGGGGTGGGAGTTATTTCCTTTGAAGAGGAAAACAAAAGAAAATTATCCATCGATTAGCTCTTAATTATACACATACACGTCCTTTCACCTCTGACAGAAGCTTTTACTTCCTCTATTTGGAGGTGCCAAGTGTATCAAGTGCTTTGTAGGCACCAGCCCTCCCTTCTACAAAAAAAAACCGTTCAAAAGGTATTTGCGTCAAGCAAAGACGACCTTCATCTCAAGAACTGTCAATAACCCAGTCCAAAATGGGTCACGAGAAAGGGGGAAAAGGGTAATGAGACCCTCGTTCCGTCAATTACAAATACTAAGTGCCAAAATATATGCAGTTATGAAGAAGATTCTGAACAACATAAGCATTGAGGGACAATTATTCTGGATGTCTCATTCCAATCTCGATCTCATCAATGTTGGCACACTCCTCGGGAGTCTTATTGCCTCTTCCTTCTCTGAAGTGAGGAAGTTTGTTTATACTATTATTTTCCCCTCGCTGGTGTGGAGGCAGCTGTTAAACTGAATTAAGGTTAAGTGTTCTATATTATACAAGGCCCATTTAATTCCTATTTTGTGCATCAAACTATTCCTCGGTAGTATAGTGGTTAGTATCCCCGCCTGTCACGCGGGAGGCCGGGGTTCGATTCCCCGCCGGGGAGGAACAACTATTTTGATAACCTCATGTCATAAATACATGCAAATCTGTGAGAAAACACGACTCGGTAATTACCAAACATCCTCCTATACAGAGGATGCCCTCAATGGGTGACGAGAGCCAACCACTTGAGCAAATGCCACTTGAGCAAATGGACTGTGGAACGACTTGAGACACAAAGCTTTGAAACTGAAGAAAAAACTATAGACTAAATCTTTTGTTCATAATACGGAGATAATGCGTTAATAAATAAGATCTGGGACATTCATCCGTCCATATGAGAAATTTGTGCAAGCAACCATTAACTCCCTCGGTATGCAAACTATCAGCTCTCTCGAAAATATTGTCTGCAAAACTGAAAAATGGGGCAAGTTGCAGTAATAGCGATTCCTGTCTTAGTGAATTTTGACAGTTGCTCACGAGCTGGAAGACTTAAGACTCTTAATCTCTGCACAAAGGGTTTAACAATGCTAAGAGAGTATCAGACAGGAATAATGTCTATCGAAAATTGTAAGGCCTGCTCGGGTTATAATATGGCTCAAATGTTAAGTCGAGTATTACTGAGAAGCGACCATGTGTAAATGAGATCTATTAAGATACATTGCTAAGGCTTGCCTCTCTGTAAACTATGGTTAGAACGAACGTAGTTCCATGTACTTACAGTAGTTCATAGAACCCTTATGCTAACTGATTTGTGAAATCAAGCCACAAAACTTTGGCACTTTCAGCCATTCAGCGCTTAGACTGTGAAAACAGGAGTCTGGGTGGCTGGACAGCAAGATAAAGAGATTCAGAAAATAAAATGATGTACAAGGATCTAAAGGGGAAACTGAGAGAAAACCCTACAGCTGCACTAAGAAGTAATATTCAGAGAGGCTGGAGAGCACGACTGAATTAAGGAAGCTGAAAAGTGGATGCAGCTAGGGGCCGAAGGGAAGCTGCAAACACCTTTTACTAAAGCCAACAGTCCCTCACATGAGGTGAACTGACGTCACTTACCCCCAACAGTGATAACGATGATGCCAAAAACAGAAATCAGTTTGCAGAGATTGAGATGGATAGACAAGAAGACTGGATGTCAAGGCCATGAGTCATACCTTGTCAAACCATCTGAAACATCACGAAACACTGTCATAAAATATTCTTCAAAAACTACTTAGAGAAGATGGGCACATGCGCAGAAGGTCATCGATGACCAGTAGATTGGGCTTTGCAGGATTCAGTAGGGAGTTTTCAGAAAGCTGATTACCTGACGAAACTTTTGGCTCCGAACAAAGAGGCTCGGTTTTGTTCATGATTCTCATAACCAAGAGACAATAACCTGATAAATTACATTCAATACGTTAGTTCTTTTTATTCAACTACTTAATAATACCTAGAATAAATGTTAAAAATAGTGTAAAAATTATGAAACTAAAGGTCATTCCTTAAACTATTCTTTTTTAAAAAATTAAAAAATACGCTAATAAATGTTAAAAATAGTGTAAAAATGATGAAACTAAAGGCCATTCCTTCTATTATTCTTTTTAAAAAATACGCAGAGTAAAAAAAATAGAAATAAAAAAGTGCCGAGAACAATTACAAGCAAAACAGTGAAGAGAACAATAATACGCAAATAAAAACGTGCAGAGAACAGTAATAAGCAAAAAAAGTGTATTGAACAATAATAAGCACAAAAAAGTGCAGAGAACAATAATGAGCACAAGTGGCAACAAAATGCACAGTGCGCATCTTTTACAAAAGGCCCATTACAGGTGGAAACAATGAGGCAGTTGGTGGCAACGGATTCTTGTGTTCGTGAGTCATAATCTCTCTCTCTCTCTCTCTCTCTCAGTACCAGAGCAACAATGCATTGCAAGAACAAGAATGGAAGGGGCAAGAAAATACAATAAAAAAAAATTAGAGATCATAATAAGTAACAGTATGTTAAAAGCGACTTAAGACACTTTGTCTTAGTCTTCTCCAAGTACCTAATTCTTTAAGCGCCTGAACTGCCATTCTGTTATAATATTAATAAAACTGTAATCTCCTTTACATGCATTCAATCCTCGGTAGTATAGTGGTTAGTATCCCAGCCTGTCACGCGGGAGGCCGGGGTTCGATTCCCCGCCGGGGAGGAACAAATATTTTCTTGATTCATGGAGAAGTGAAATAAATAGATCCAAGAAAGATAACAGTTCATTATATCTCAGCGCAGCATAGGGACCTAGAAAACTGGAAATAATTCTTTAAACTGATTATCTATTTTATGAAGTTATTAAGCTTTAATCAACTACTCAAAACTGCATAGATAAGCTGCCTCATAGCATTCGCTCGGAATATTTCTGTCTTGCAACGTTGTCCCATACGTTTTCTACTTGGCAACAACTATTGACACAATTTTCCCCTCTCTCAGCATTCACGAAAAAGAATCCTTGCACCAAAACATTCACCGATATGCTTTACCTCATAACATGTACTAGCACAATTTCTCTTTTACCAAAATTAATTCCAACATTTTCTTCCTTACTCATAGACTTTACCTAAAACCATTCACTCGCATAATTCCTAGTTTACAACATTCACCCCTAATTCCTATTTTTACGGCTCATTTGCCTACATACATTCTCTCTTTTACATTCACTCACGCTGTTCCTGCCTCACAACATTCACTCATGCAAACATGTACCATATATGCATGGCTAAGTACTGCTTGCATCTTCATTCAAGTGCCAACAAAGTTTCATACATTTACTTTCCTTACAAGATATGTTACGCATCGTCTGAATAATTGATATGATTTCATATCTAAACGATAATGTCTTATCAAGCAGCATCCAGGGTTTGAGTAACAGACAACTACAAAAGTAACTCAATTCACATATCAAATGTCATATCATTTACTTTTATATCCTGGCAGCATGATCATTATTAATCGACGCGATATTTACTTAATGGAACGTTGTAAATAGAATCTTAGTCAAGTGAGCTTTGTATTCCTAATGGTATAAGAGTGTAATACAAATAAAGGCGAGTCACGGAGTCCAGATAAAGTCAATATAATGCAGTCAAATCACATTGTTAAAAATAAGGGGAAGACGTAACAAGCGCTACACATAGGATGGTAAGCACGAACTATACCACAAATCCAGAGGTTTTATTGTTTTACTGCAAATTTGGCAAGTTTCAAATCTACAGGTAAATTCGCTGGCAATCTGCGATCTTCCTTTCAATGCAAGCTGCATTTATCAGTGAAACTGTTACCTGTCTAAAACTACATTTAGTAATCTTTTTACCAACACGAAGTCTGCCCACCACTTTCTCCTTGTGGATAGTTTGACGATTTGTAATCAAATGTAAATTTACGATCTGTTTGGATCATTTATCATGTACTGCAGTTATCATTATCGACGAGTACCGTTGCTACTGGGAGAGACCCCAAAATAACTATAAATTAATAAAAGCAATTTCCGCTACTGATAACCAAATTTCAAAACAAACTTCAACAATAAAATTAATATATATATATATATAAATATATATATATATATATATATATATATATATATATATATATATATATAACTATATATATATATATATATATATATATATATATCTGTATTCAATACAATCTGGGAACTGTTAAAAACTGTAAAATAAAATGATAATATAGACTACTTAATTAACGTTCAAATAGCATAACACTTAACAAAACATACATCCTGTACTGTGCTTTCTTTCCCGATTATATGCTAGTTTTTACAGTGTGCGCTGAAACATATCCATTACCTAACTAAAGTCTGGAGAGTTTAGTTATGCAAACCACGTTTCAGCATATCCATAAAACGGTAAAAACGGATAAAACTAAATGAAAGTTAAAATGTATGTACAGTCTATGCATACATAATTATTTACAGAAAAGCCCCACACACACACACATCAGTATACAGAAGTGCACACCGACTCCTGACATTTCTAGTGAAATGAGATCCGCAAAGCCTACCTAGAATTCTATAACTCCTCTCCGACCTCGCCAGTATTAGCATCATTAAGTACGGGGAACCTACCATCTTCTGTACACCATATTATCAGGGTGTTCATCTCAACCCGCCCACCCTAACCTCACCCATCAGTGAGCCTCCCCACGCCCACTTCAACGGTGAGCCCTCTTCCACTCTTTCTCAGGATTCCTCCCCATACCCCACCCTCTATCCCCCGCTCTAGCCACCTGAGATCCTGTAATGCCTCATTAAGTAACCAATCGAAGTGAAAATTTATGCATATAAAACCTATTCATATAATAATCTCTCATGTCAGTCTTGGCTTAGAAAAATTCCGAGACTCGGTAGGTTATGTTGGTGGGTGAGGGATGGGGTGGCTATATGTTCACCTTATTCACATTATAATAATGTGCCTATTTCTTTATATATATATATATATATATATATATATATATATATATATATATATATATATATATATATATATATATATATATATATATATATATATATATATATATATATATATATATATACATGTATATATACATGAAGATATATGCATATACACACACATGCATATATATATATATATACACAGTATATAAAAATATATATATATATGTAAAGAAAAAAAAATATAAATTGTTTATATTTATATATGTATAAAGGAAAAAATGTATACAAAAAAACTATAATATTCTTCCGTGATTTAGCCATATCCTTCAAATTTCATATCATTTCAAAGTAACCTAACAACACGAAAACCACATCGTCAATACAAACTGTAAGAACTGACTAACGCACATTCCATAACTTAAAGATAATTAATAAAAAAAAAGCATTCGCAAGGAAAGAGGTATACCGTTATCCTACCCCCTAAACTGGACTAGTTTTACGTAATGGTTCAGAATGTCATACCTTCAATGATACCCGAGACAATAAATACCTAGCAAAGCAAGTGAGCTCCACGCCAGAATATAGATTAAGGTGATTAGAACAGTTTCCTAATGACTGGATACGTACTTTAGTAACAGCCCTGAGTACCTTGTATTGTTACGTTTACTGATTTCCGACGGTTCTGAGTCTCCCGACAGGCCTTTTCTTTTAACTGGGGGAGGCTCCTGGGAGAAGCAAAGCTAAAAGTCACTGTTACATGCATCTTTTATGTGTGGCATCAAATATCAACCCCGAGCAGAAAACTGCTACATCAGCCTCTTCATATGCCCACGCACTTAGTATACACTTTTATGAATTACTACAATCTTCCTTGATATTAAGGCCCTTCAGTACAACACCTGTATTACACCACCTAACCAATACCTTCTCGGTATCCTTTCCTTTTCCTCAAAGAACAGTTTTACTCACATATCGTCCTACATTCTCTCCACGTAACCAATCCACTCAGAAGAGGCTCATCCATTTATTACTACATTGTATCCCTCCATCTCTACCCCCTCTAAGCTTTTGTTCTCCACATGTAATATGCAGATTTTCTCACTCATATCCAAAACCCACGCCCAACTTCCATCAAGGAGAGTTGGTTCAACAACTCTTTTATACACAATTCCAGGTTTTGCTCCCATAGAGCCTCCTCTTTCGAAGCCTTTTGGAAAGATCTTGCAAATTCCTTTGCTTCACATATTCCAAGATTCCCTTTCTCTTTTTATATCTCTTTTACATTTAATCCCAAATACCTATACGATTCAATCATATTTTTCTAACATCCACAATGAGATGTTTCACCTTTTCATTGCCTGAATCTCAATGTTATTCACATTCAACGTCTTCCTCTAACAAATACTCTGAATCTTTTACCAGTCACTGGTTATTTCCAGTATCATAAACTAACATATGAAATAACATCGAATCTTCCTAAAAACCAGCAAAATTGATCAGAAAAAAATGGTAACAAATCAAATCGATAGGTTGAAATTCATTCACGAAACCTTCCCGTTCTAGTTTCCCTGACGTGCAAGACAAATGCAAACTGAACTTTTGTTCTAACAATTTGCAAGGAAGAGGTTTAAACGATAATAATTATGGTCAGATACAGCTCTTTTATAGCGTTGTTTCCCTCAAACGGCACATTAAATATTTTAGATGGAACGGCGAGATAACCGGCATATTATAAATTCGTTGCGTGTTAAGTTGATACAGGAAGCGTCTATCATGGACAACATTTTACTGTTAGCGGAGGATATTATGCATCATTAAGCAATAAAAATCTCGCAGGGATGTAATGGTGTTCCGGAGGAGAACGAGACTCGGAGTGACTTAGCGTGAAAATATAAAATGATTTTGTTAAGTAGTTCCATCAGATGTCATAACATAAATACTTGTGACAGGTAAGATATGCTGCCGGAAAGAGCGCTGCTTACCTGTGCTGTACTAAGGCTCTATTTTCTAATAGTGTGAGCGAGTGTGTGAGTTCGGTTATATGATTTACGAAATGTACATTTGAAAGCACTGATTCACACGCATACTGTGCATATACATATAAGAAATATCTTTAGACAAACTATATGCAATTTTCTTTACAACTTGAAGGAAATATTCTGTAACTTTTTGTCATGATCTCTCTCTTGAAATGTTAGTTCAGTAGCGTAGTAAGCAGCTCTCTCTCTCTAAACATACCGAGCTAGAAGTGCTGCAGTATTCCTGACATGAAGTTAAGTGTGATATAGCTACGAATATTCGCAAAGTAATTAACTATACATGTTTTCATAATTAACATGAATGGAATGGATCGGGATATAAGATTTAGGTCAAAGACCAAGCGCTGGGACCTATGAGGTCATTGCGCTGAAAGGGAAACAGAGTGAAAAGATTGGAAGGTGTAACAGGAGAAAAACATCACAGTTGCACTGTGAATCAACTGTTAGGAGATGGTGAAGAATAAGGTGGAAGAGAATATGAATGGAGGTACAATAAAAGGAATGAAAGGAGTTCCAGCCAGGGGCCGAAGGGGAGCTGCAAAGCACTTTAAGTAATGCCTACAATGCATAAATGACAGATATATAAATAACAGGGTCCTCAACGAAAACCAGGGGCACAGCGTAGTAACCTCCAGACGAAGAACCTGTACAAAGCAAGGAAACATTTTGTTTATTGGTACCATTTTCAAGTCCTGTTTACAATGGCATGTTGCTTGCTCTCTTTCAAGTTATGATGACAATACTCTACAAGTGTACTTGTACCGAATATAGGCAAATTTAAGCTTCTATCTGATATTACTTTTAACTGAAAGTGCCAGGTAGTATCCGATTTATGTATCTCACATGATGAAGCATTATGATGTTGAGCAGATGCCCAGAAAAATTCATGCAAATAGAAAAACAGGACAAATCTTTGTCCATATAACAAACGATATAAATACACACATGCATACATACATAGAATATATATGTATGTACAGTATATATATATTTATATATATGTGTATATATGCACGTACATATATAATGTTTCTAATTGAATGCAAGACACCATTTAATTCATTTTAACTTATATTGCATTCTATCTCTATTCACTCTTAAGTACGGCTTGAACCAATGATGCTGAGATTTGGTTTTTAATCGACCTTAAACTCTAACTTGAATCTAACATCAACTAAAACTTAATTGGTTTGAATTTTAACGTAACCTGGATTTCATATACAATGCCTTCCATTCTGAACTACACCCTGGGCTCCATTTTTTACCCATACTTTAATCAAATTCGGAGGTCCACAGATTACACGGAACTGAACACAGTCAGTTATATCGATGACCATAGTTGCTGTGACGCTAATTAATTGAATTAAATCCGCTGTCGATTGACTCTACCTTCCAGCATAAGGTCACAAGGTCACGGGATTTATACTTGCATCATACCGCACTGAACAGGGCAAATAAAACGAAATTTTAAAATTCAGCACTGAGTTCTCGTCACTCGTTAGGCAACCATGCGTTCAGACAATAATAACCATTAACTACTGTCATAACTCTAATAGTAGCCTGTAATATATGACAATTACGTGACTTATACAAGCGGCCGCATACAAGGTACGCTTCATTTTGAATAAATAAATATATAAATATATATATATATATACAGTATACATATATATATTATATATTATATATATATATATTACAAATATATGTACGTATATCTATATATATATATATATATATATATATATATATATATATATATATATATATATATATATATATATATATGGTTTTTCCCTTACTTGAGCATGTCTATGTAATGCTGTCGGAAGAGACCTGAAATTTCCGGACGGTCAGAAAATGAATAAAAACTGCGGTACTTGTAACGCTTGAACTATTTCGTTGAGATGATTAGTAATAACGATACAAAATAATTTCACGAAACGATATACAGTACTCATTTCAAGTTTCACGTCTTGTCTGCTGTAAGTTGTTACTGAGATCCTAAAAAAGGCACCACTTCTTGAAGGTAGTCACATTACGGGATTTGCTCGAACATGAAGCATATACTGTATATAGCCTACTTACTGGGAAGTTTATTATATATTTTCCCTACAGACGAACTAAACTCAAATATGAATAAACGAAACTTTAGTCTCAAACACAAAGACACAGATAGCCGAGTTGAAACTGTTGTGTGCAAAGAAGTGGGGAAGGCGACGGGGTGGGAAGAGGGGGGCTAAATTTTACGGTTACTTCCAGTCTTTTGATGATGTTTATCTCGAAAATGGTACCATATGAGGAGACGACATCAGTAGCTAATACTAGTGACCAATGGATCACAGTTACTTGAATTTTTTTTTCATCTCTCTCTCTCTCTCTCTCTCTCTCTCTCTCTCTCTCTCTCTCTCAGTAGCTAATACCAGTGACCAGTGAATCACAGTTAATTGAATTTTTTCATCCTCTCTCTCTCTCTCTCTCTCTCTCTCTCTCGCTCTCTCTCTCAGTAGCTAATACTGGTGACAAATGAATCACAGTTACTTGAATTTTTGTTATCTCTCTCTCTCTCTCTCTCTCTCTCTCTCTCTCTCTCTCTCTCTCTTTTAATTAGCGTGACTACAAGTCTTCGTTTTCTTATTCGCATTTCGCCACCACCTCTCGAGCGCTGGGCTAAGCATCTTGGACCACACCAACGTTTGTTCAACACCGCTAAAGACCCACAAAACGCTTCGCTCACGATGTCACAACTTAAAGACACCTGATCCTCCTCATGGGCAGAAAAAAAAAAAATAATAAAAAAAGAGCCGGACACGGCGCATTCCAGCATGCATTTAAAAAATTATTTTAACATCCGCCATTCCGTAGCTTTTACGGTCAGGAAGCCGCATACGTGGGACATTAATGTAAATAAAAATACCCTTCTTATCATCGCCGTCGTCGCCTTCCTCATCCGAAAAAATCCGGGAAGAGGCCGAAATTTTTCGGAAAGCGTCTCCCCTCTCGCGGACCACACACGACCAAGCCGATCGCCGTCCAAGGCGGTCGACTTTGTTTCGGGAAACTTTCTTTCTTTCTTTCTCTCTCTCTCTCTCTCTCTCTCTCTCTCTCTCTCTCTCTCTCTCTCTCGTCTTCTTCCTCGTTTCTTCAAAGGGGCCCTCCATGCTTAATGTGTGTGAATGGGCCTGGGAATATGGAAGAAGAACGAGGAGGAGGAGGAGGAGGAGGAGGAGGAGGAGGAGGAGGAGGGAGGAGGAGGAGGAGGAGGAGGAGGAGGAGGAGGACTGTCGCTGGCAGGTAGGAAAAAAACAGTGGGGAGGGAGAGAGAAGAACATGGGAATGAAGGGGAGAGAAAAGGGGTGGGGAGGGGGAAGAGGAACATGGGGAATGAAGGAGAGAGACGAGTCGGGTGGGAGAGAAACATGGGGAATGAAGGAGAGAGAGAAAAGAGGTAAGGAGGGGGGGAGAGCGTAATGCCTCTAATGACTTTATCCTTGGAGGTCATTTGCATAGGATCGTTTACCCCTACGTAATGACGAAGGCTGTTACAAGCATCCCAGACAGGAATTAATGCTTATCATTTGTCTCAAAGATAAATACTTACAGCGACTCACACGGAGGTGATGAAGGAAGGGAGATGGGGGGAATTCCGCCTCACAGAAAATTATTAAAAACAAAGAAATAAAAGACAAAGAAATAAAAGACAAAAAAAAACTTACGGTTAAATTTATTTGCTATTTGATTCATAATTTTCTTCAGTAAAAATCCGTTCTTAATGGTAAATCAGTGCGCAACAAATATACTTCAAAGCCACTTCATGAACTTCACATGACATCTGTTTAACCATTTATGTTCACGGCGGGGTACTTACACATTAATACTCATGCACCATTTTTATTTACAGTATATATATATATATATATATATATATATATATATATATATATATATATATATATATATATATATATGCATACATACGTGCATGAACACTCATACATTAATTTTACTGTGTATAAATATATATATATATATATATATATATATATATATATATATATGTTTTATATATGTTTTTAAAGCTTTATTCTCAGACAAATCTTTTAGACAGTATTATTGTCATTCCGCGATTGATTTCCATACAGCAATCAAGATTCCCTTGCAGCACTCCAATATTTACTCCAAATTCATTTGACTAGACCCCATCAGAATTAACTTTGCATCTACTTCGTTCGTGGATAATTTCAATTAGCTTCACGTATTTAACAAGAAAGCCACAGTGACTCAAGACCTTCCATAATATCATTTGGTCTGTAGACCCTAGCAAATGCTTTTGATGACTGCACTCGGCTGTGAGATGGCCTATCTTCATATATTAATTGTCATCTTGCTAGTTCAATTAAATAGGGATTCCCTAACTCAGTCAAAATTAACACGTCCGAGATCATTTATTTCAATTTCTCTATTTTGTCTACTATCCAACTTTCGGGCTTTTTAGTTTTCTGTAAAAGAAAACTATTGCGATGGCTATTTGTCTGTCCCTCCGCACTTTTTCTGTCCGCCCTCAGATCTTAAAAAATACTAAGGCTAGAGGGCTGCAAATTGGTATGCTGATCATCCACCCCCCAATCATCAAACATAGCAAATTGCACCCCTCTAGCCTCAGTAGTTTTTATTTAAGGTTAAAATTAGCCATGATCGGGCATCTGACACCACTATAGGTGCCAACAACACAGGCCACCTCCGGGATGTTTCTGAGTTTCATGGGCCGCGACTAAGAGTTTCATGGACCGCGGCTGAGAGTTTCATACAGCATTTTAAGCTGTATAGAAAACTCGATTGCGCCGAAGAAACTTCGGCGCATTTCTTACTAGCTCTTTTATGAAAATTAACTAAGCCTTTGACTTGCATCTGTCTTGTGGGTGACCAAGTTACTTCTACCTTATCTTCATATGGTTCCAAGTGTTTAATCTGCCGATAAAATTGGGTGAATTGTTTATTAGCTGTTCGTTTCTTCTTTCTAATTACTAAAACCACATGTCTGACTTCCTCATCATTGTTTAGAGACTAGCTTTCATCAAATGACCTCTTGGCCCTCTTCCTCTGTGCCGGCAAAGCGCTCTCTCTCTCTCTCTCTCTCTCTCTCTCTCTCTCTCTCTCTGCAATTACAGTTATTTCTGTCACTGCTTCTTTGGGATCAAGGGAAGGGTTCTTCCTTCAACCAGGCAAAATCCTGTTACCTGTCAAGCCACCTCTTTTCATATTTACTCTGTGTAAATCGGTATTCCTCAGATACAGTTCAGTAATTGTTTTTTTCCTTTCCTCGCCCAGGTTTGGGATTCTCTTACGGTAACTATATTTTTTCCATGTATATTATAACCTTCCACCTTAGGTAGATTTAGCCTGGGAGTATAAAGGGCATAAGATGTCCCTTCTCATTGGCCTTTGCAAATCGTTAAAATGACTAACGAGGAACTGCCTGTGCGTCTATGTAAATCATTTTCTTAAGGTATTGCAAGACATAATCAACTAAGAGGATATTAATCGCTCCTACGAAACTACGTGATCGGGAGTCTCTCTCACTTGCAATACATGGCTAACTAAGAAGCTATTAGTAGCTCGAGCGTACCTATAAGATCTTTTTTCTCATCCACACGTCTTGAGACATCAGGGAGGAGAGAGGCGCTGTGTCAATCGTGACTTCTTCGATGCATCTCCCAAGGATAGTCAAATTCTGGGTCATTTCCATGGAAGCACAACGGGCGGGGACACCTAATGAAAGCCTAATGGAGTCTTAAAAAGCCTCCAGCTTCTATTCACCTCGCTGATGGGTTTATCTTTCGGAGGCCCCGCTACCTATCAGCCATCATCTTACGTTCGCAAAGGGGAAACCTGGGAACGCACCAACGTTTTAGATTCTTTCATACCGAGGAATTTCCAATCTAAACTTCTCTCTCTCTCTCTCTCTCTCTCTCTCTCTCTCTCTCTCACACACACATACACACTAGCATAAAAATAACTAACAAAACTAAAAAAAAAAGGTTTTAAAAGAATATGTAAAGAAAGTAAATGACGCAAGTGTCATTAAATACATTTTGCGTACCTGTAATTTCAAATGTGGAAATGGATTTGCAGTTTCTGAAACCATATCTGAGGAGAAGCAAAACATCAACGAGGACTCTTGTGAGTACGTGTTTTTTTTTATATAAACCGAGTATGTAAGCACGAGGAAGGTGATACGACTGAGTGCAAAGTCTCTCGGCTTTGCTTTGTTTTACACACACCCACATTTATATATATATATATATATATATATATATATATATATATATATATATATATATATATATATATATATATATATATATTATATATATGTATTTATATATTATATTTTATATGTATATATATATTATATTATATACAATATACATACATATTTACTGGGCGCTGTGGATGAGTAATACAGAATTTGGCTGACGTTATCTGGGACACGGCTTAAGAACCAAAATCTGGAGGGGTCAAGAAAAATTGCGTGGGGATCTCAGCCACACCGTTATAGGGTATAGACTTGCTAAAATATCAGAAAACTGTATCCTTCCGGCGCCAGCCTCATCCCCCCGCCCTCCCCGGCCGGGCGAGTTGACAGCCATGGCTGAGTGGTATAGCTCTCACTTCACGTTTGCGAATGAAGAGGTAGAGGAATTTATTTCTGGTGATAGAAATTCATTTCTCGCTATAATGTGGTTCGGATTCCACAATAAGCTGTAGGTCCCGTTGCTAAGTGACCAGTTGGTTTATAGCCACGTTAAATAAGTCTAATCCTTCGGGCCAGCCCTAGGAGAGCTGTTAATCAGCTCAGTGGTCTGGTAAAACTAAACTATACTTAACTTCACGTTTGCTAGGTCCATGATTCGCTTACATTCTAGAACCACAAAGGGCTTGATGAAAAACTGGATGGTTGTACACTTGTACACTTTTAGCACCACCCGTTCTAAAGAAGAAATATATAGTCTTAATGTAATCATGCACATACCAATCATGATCTTGAATACCGAAAAGAATTTAAAACTTTAAAGCTACTTGGATATCTCAGTGTGGAATAACACTATCGGATTGCAACTAAATACCAAATTTAATGTCGCTCGGTTTGGTCTAACATCACTGAGGAATCTCCAATGAAGGTTTTGGATTCTTTATCCAAGAAAGTCAAAAGATTAGAGGGTTTCGGCCACGGGTGAAGCTTAGTAAGTGATTGTATGTGGTCGCAATACCCAAGTCATAAACCTTCGGCATTGAGTGGATCCGAAAATATTATCAGAAGTAATGCTTGTAATAAAAGTCGATACACGAGAGAGAGAGAGAGAGAGAGAGAGAGAGAGAGAGAGAGAGAGAGAGAGAGAGAGAGAGAGAGAGAGAGAGAGGAACCTCCTTTTCAGTGGATGTCTCAAACAAGGAGAAATACTTATAAAAATTTCAGTCCAGATTAGTGGACAGTATTCTACCTCGAAAACGCCAAGATAATTAGCACGATTTGTTGAACTAACAAACCGTTACAGCTGATGCTACATTCAAGGTAAATCTTCGAAATTTAATTGAATAGTATCTAAGAATTCTTGAGCAGTCATAACAACTACCTATTATGATATATCTTATTTATTGAGGTATAATACTCTACGATGTAAATTTCCGTAATTTTGGACACTGCTAGCCAGTCTGACGAAATTACACCATAGGAAACAAATGACGACTTCCATACTTCAAGTGACAGATCTAGGGCTCCCTTGTACTTACCCCCTACCTTCCTTTTCTTCCCAATTCTATTTCTTGTCTACATCAGGACTGTGCTAGTTATGGTTACTAGGCTGTCTGCCTCATAAACCTACATCTTTGGCCACACAATGAACAGGGATCCACATTAGTAGTTACGTCGTAGAGCTACAGTAGCGTGATAATAAGGGGTAAAGGCTATGACAAAAGGCATGTAGACAAATTAACACAATGATTTCCAGAACAGATTAAAAGGTGTTCCAATTACAGCAGGCCTCATCCATCTACCATTACTGTTTGATGGTAGGTATCAATCTGAACGTCAAGCTTTGAGCGTTCATATGTCTCGTACATGGAACAGCCTGTAACTTTTCGGATCACAAATATACAGTTCTCGAAAAGACAAAAATGCTTTTACAATAGGAATACTCTTCGTGCCACGGATCGTATCTATGAGCGGGCGCAAATAAGAGCACAGCTTTTATAAAAGAACTAATCACATCAGACCTAATGACTTGAGATCTACTCTGGGAAGGAAAGATCCTGTAATCGAATACTGCTGATGCACATAAATTTAAAAATACTTCGAACGGTTTGCAATCAGGCATAGGATTTTGTACATTTCTTTTGGCAAGGTGGGAGGATAAGAAAAAGGGTGGGGGGAGGAGTGAGGAGGAGGGAGGAGGAGGAACCAGAGGGAGAGATAGAGAGGGAGGAGAGGAAAAGGATTTTCATTGTAACTGTTGGTGGCATTTATGAAGGCAGGAATTATTTTTTCCGGAGCGGTGATTGCAAGTTGGAATTTTTCAATTAATGGGCCATATATGTGCATGCCTATGATGACTATGATGCGAGAGAAAGAGAGGTACGTTTAGAGGTATGTCATAATCTCTTCTCTCTCTCTCTCTCTCTCTCTCTCTCTCTCTCTCTCTCTCTCTCTCCGATTGCAGTTGCAATCAATGGGCCATGATGAATTATTAGACATTAGAGCCATTGCCCTCGCTCGCTTCTATATTGGTATGTACAATATTGAAACAATTTTAGAGTTGCGTCGGTGGCACCCCCACTGGGGGTCTTACCACCGCCACTCATGAGAGAGAGAGAGAGAGAGAGAGAGAGAGAGAGAGAGAGAGAGAGAGAGAGAGAATGAATTAAGTGATCTAACACGAACCATATAAATTGAAACAAAAAAAAGCACATTTACTCAAGCTGTTTAATATTAATAAATTATTTTGTGGCCCATTTTTTATAATATCCTTATCTAAGAACTAAACGACGACAATAATGCTATGCCCTCCACAAGGAGGAGTAATTCCATTTAATTGTATAAAACTAGTACAAATATTTAACTTTTGCACTATGGTATATTCAGTGTGTATTACTTTCAAGATTTATTGTGAAGTCAAGTTTGCCTTATGCTAACAGAAGCTCTTGCTCCTTTGATAACACTATATTGCAAGATTTACCATGAGATGAAAATTTATCAGAATATGCAACTGAAAAAGTACAAAGTCTACAAGGCGCAAGTTTAAATAGGCTGAAAGAACAGCATATCGAGTTGTTTGTTTGCAATTATTTTACTTCTGGAGACTGCAAGCAAATTTCTTCTGTACTGGCAATAAGCAACTCGTTGTTGGCAACATGTTCTCTGTCATTGTTGATCCCTGGTGGCACTGATAATGATGGTGGCAGAATACTTACTATTTTGAGCAGACATCTGGCAGTAAATAAAATAATACATTGTGAAGACAGTTTGCTATTCAGATGTCTGAATATCAATTAAGGGCTTCCATGGTGAAACTGAGACAGCCTTCCTGTCACAATACTGTATAGTTTTGGCTTCTCCTTTAGGTTTCTATTTAGTCTCTGAAATTGCTAGAAGATGACATCTTGAATTTTGTGGACATCGCAGACACCTTCGCGAAGTTGCGGTGTACTGTCAATGCAGCAGTTCTTGTGCTCAAGGGATTCATATTTCCCAGACTTTGCACATGTCTGTGCGCATGCGTGTAAGTTTGTGGCTTAAGATTTCTGAGACATTATTTCGTAGGAATCTTTCAGTCATTTATCAAAAGAAGGTTCCTTGAATACTTCTGATAGCGTCACGAGACGGATAGAGCGAGGTCGCAAGGCTCCAGACAGCAAACTGTCATGAAACTTCTGTTATTTTGACAAACAACGCTTGTTACCACCTTTGCGTGTTATGCTTTGCTTGTTTCTCGGTGGCTGACTATCATATCAAACACAGTTTTAACAAAGACTAAAATTATACGTTCAAAGATGCAACTGAGGCTTATGACGACTTAACAATAATGCAATTTACGTTCCACGAAATGTCCAAGACAAAATACAATCTCATGAAGAGAAGACAAGGATTACCTTCTAAACTGATACAAAGTAACTCTCACAGATTTGCGCTAGGAACAAAACATTAACCTCGAATATTGATAAGGAATCAGTTAATGAAGATATAATTATTTTTATCATTATTATTATAATCACTATTATTATAAATTGGTTTCAAGAAAGCAGTAAGTCACATTTCTAAATTCTCAGTGCTAACACGACGATACACAAACGTTTACCATCGATACAACTACAGACCGACCATCTACACAAAACGGAAAGCACAAACGCACTTACATATACAAATATCATCAAGCTCTCCAAACTGTATCTTATTAAGAATGGTGCCTCTAACGCCATGTAGCCCTAATCACAATCTCTGACAGCTCATCACAGTCCATATTTAGTGCCCTGGCCCTGAGAATTCATAAAATCGGTTCTGAGCCATGAAATATAGATGTGAGCTTAGTAAGCTTCAATAATTAATAAGGTTCCAGCCACAACAGCAGAAGTCATTCTATTTGCCAGAGTAAACTAAATTTATGGGATAATAATACAACTGTCAATCAAGGCAGCTCTAAACGCACGGAAATACACTGAGGTTCGTTGACAAATCAGCGGCTAAAGATTAATGAGGCTGTAAGGTCACTTTCTTTTCTAATCTGGCGTCACCAAGTGTTGGGGAAAGTGTTTTAAAGGAAGTATCTGAGTTTTGATGGTTTGGTCATGTGAAAAGAATGGAGGAGGATATGTTGATGAAAAGTTAGTGTAAATCATTAACGTTAAGGAAGTAGGAGGAGAGGAAGACCTAGAGAGAGTTGTGTAGAAGGCGTGAAAGAGGTAATGGAACTTAAGAAGCACAAGATTCCGTGCAAGATGGAAGTGAAAGGAGCAGTGTATGTAAGGGGGAGGGGGAGGGAGCCGAAGTGTTACTGATGGGTAATCTATGTAGGCGAGTGAAACTACTAACGCTGTGAAGTTTTCTACACGTGGTTCATAGAGAATTCTTCCAATGAATGTTTCACTTACTGCAGTTTTGTTTTTCTCTGGCGTCGCCCGTTGTTTTTTGACGTCGCTTTGATGCTGAAATAAATACACACACGCACAATATATATATATATATATATACAATATATTACTGATTATATATATATATATATATATACACAATTGTTACTTTATCCCCCTTTTCAAATGTCTCAAAATTGGTGCTATTGATTTTGTGTCCATGGGTGTGTGTGTGTGTGTGTGTGTGTGTGTGTGAGAGAGAAAGAGAGAGAGAGAGAGAAGAGAGAATAACTAAAGAAAAATAAAATCTATGTTATTGAATTCCAAGCTAAAGAAAACCTATCGATTTAATTTTCCTAAATAGCACAGGTCAGCTTTAATTATAAGCTATTCTATTGATAATTATTGCAATAGGGGTATAATTACAGCGGTCTTTTACAACCTTAATAAATCCTACGGCAAGCTACAATACCTTTAATCGCAAACTCTAATTGCTATGCCTAATTCCTCGATAGTGCAGTAATCTAAATTCTCTCCTGTCACGATAGACAAGGATTTATTTGTACATCACAAAAACATTTGCTACAAGAAATTTTGAGAATGTGAACGAGGTCAAGATATCTCTCTCTCTCTCTCTCTCTCTCTCTCTCTCTCTCTCTCTCTCTCTCTCTCTCTCTACGAATCAAAAGACAAATAAAGATTATCCAGTTTAATTACGTGTATATCATAATATCTACTTTATTCAACACTCTGGCCATTATATATGTGTACATATATTGGTATGCATGCTCGTGACACACTGTCTCTTGCAATGTTTAACAAACCTCGCAAGTGGGGGTATGTGTTTGTTAATTCAGCACCAGCGTATATTCACCTGTGGAGATCACCGAATCGGGTACAGTTACCTTGGTCTAAATACGAGAGAGTCAGCTGGATGGGCGGAAAGTTCTCTTCATCAGTGCTCTAGTTTGAAAAGCTTCTAGATGTTTGGCGGGTTTGAGCCAGATTTCTAGGTGTGCCCAATGATGCGTATGTTTGTGCGTACATTGTGAAAGACACTTGCTGCAAGGTGTTTTTGTGAAAGGCGATTTATTGCATGGGGTGAAACAGTAGCTACAGGACGTGTTGGACACTGGGAATTGGAATCCCACAATCCCATTCGCCAGAAGTGAGAAGAGACTTTGGAAAAGGACTAATTTTTATGAGCCTTCCTTTGCAGACTTAATTATGTTTTTCATTATGATTGAACATTTATCTCATGTGGTTCTGTGTGTTTGTAAATTGGGCGAAAGATGACTTCTAATGGATATGGTTCCTTCTCTTTTGTACAGAAATTTTTCAATGGAGCCATGTCTCAAGCGAGGTGAAACCTTAATCTGGCATATAGCCCTTGTGGGAATGAAACTGGGGCCGAAGTGACTTTTTTTTTTATACAGACCACAGACTACCGTATATAATGGGCTTTGGGTTTTTTTTTTGTAGGAAGCGGGAGTTAATTCCTACTTATTACGATGTCTTGCAACAATTTTATTCTTTGGATATAGTGTAACTGGGATTAGAGTTTTATCACGCATAGTTTTTCATTTACTTGTTTTTTGTTAGGCTTGCAGAATAAATGTTTATTTTTTATGTTTTGGGGTTTGATTTATACACATCAGTTCAGAAATAGATTTTCATAGAATTCATAAGTGCGTCTGAGAGAGAGAGAGAGAGAAAGAGAGAGAGAGACAGAGAGAGAGAGAGAGAGAGAGAGAGAGAGAGAGAGAGAGAGAGACTCAGAGAGGGTGGGGATGCCGGCCAACGGCACCAAGATTTCTTTGCAACTTCTTTAAAGAACGTAAGATAAAATATAACACGCCTAACATATGTATGATCATTTTGACATAAGATTAACATTCGGCGTTATTAGTATCAGAGATGTATCTTCGAAATCTATATATTGCATGCTATACGCAAGAGCCCTCAATTCGATTAAGATTTCTAGAGGTATACAATTTCTTGATCACACATACACGCACGCACAAACACACATCCACAAACACACACACACACACATACACACACACACACACACATATATATATATATATATATACATACATATATATATATAATATTCAATAACTATATATATATATATAATATTCAATAACAGGACCTCATTTAAACCGGATGTATCTAGCGGAGATATTTCTTCAGGAAAAGTTACAAGCTTTCTAGGATTAACAGTCCTCAACGCCTGGTACCCTATACAAAGCTTGTAAATTTTCCCGGATAAATATCTCCGCTAGATACCATCCATTTTAAATGAGGTCCCATTATTAATTGTATTAATGCACAGAACAACTGTGTACATGATATATATATATATATATATATATATATATATATATATATATATATATATATATATATATATATATATATATATATAATAATAAAGATAAAATTCCAAGAAGGAAGAGAAACATTTAGGTGCTGCGAGGCCTTTCGACTCTTTCGTCGCTACTTAGCAGACTGAGGAAATATAAATGTAAGTTTACAAAAGCTCATATAAATGACAGATGGCGATTATATGAGCTTTATTAGTAAATTTACTTTTATATTTCTTCAGTCTGCTAAGTAAAGGACGAAAGAGTCGAAAGGCCTCGCAGCACTCCAGCGTTTCCCTTTCCTTCGTGGATTTTATCTTTATTTATATATATTCATCACGTTCCATATTTTCGTGATTCAGTTATACATACATACATGCATACATACATACATACATACACACACGCTGCATTTATACATATGTATATATATTATACTGTATATATGTATACATACATATGTGTGTGCGCGCGCACGTGCGTGTGTGGCCTATCATTCCTGATCAACCACTCAGACGCCAAGTCGTGTAAGCATTCTACTTCCAGGTGCTCGTCACGAAAGAGGAGGAGGGGGGGAGGGGGAGTAGGAAGGGACTATTTCGTGGCATCAGTGTCATGCATTCGCCTTGGGATCAAAACTGACCCCTTGTGCATGACGGGTGTCACTTCACTCTCTCTCTCTCTCTCTCTCTCTCTCTCTCTCGTAATGAGTGAGACAGGAGGAAGTATAAAAATGGAGTGAGAGAGTGAAGGTTTGCCTGACTTCACTCCTCTCCCATGGGCATATCTATGGATCAATGAAGGCCAAGTGAGACACACACACATACACACACACATATAAAAGATGATCAGGCTTCCCCATCAAACCCATGTTCGACTAAGTGCATGATTCCCAACTCCCCCCGCCCCCTCCCGCCGTAGTCCACCCCACAAAAACCGAACAGAAGGTATCCATTTACTGCCTTCTCTCTTTCTTCCCCCCCACCCCCCTTTTTTTTTCTTTACCTCATTTCCATTTTTTCTATTCCCCGAATGCATGATTCCCGAGTATATGAGAGGTGCTTTTGTGCTTTGCGTGTTGCGCTCATTCTAGCGGGGCCATTGGTCACGTGCCCTCGTAACTGTATTGGGGTTATGAGGCAGCTCGGCGAAAGGTCATCTTGGGTAAGACTTGCTTCTGTCACATCGGGGGAAGCTTTCTGAGAAGCTTTATGGCCTCCGCTAAAAGCATTCTGCGTACGCGGCGTCGCTACCACAAGGGAGGAAAAAAAAATCTCCCAGTGGAAAGAAAACGTAATCTTCATTTCTACTTTTCTTTTCTTTGTTATCCAGGTAAACACAGCTGGTTAAAGAGGACGTGGAAGACCAAAGAAAACCTGGATGAGGATAATGAGCAGGGAAGTTTGGCGATAACTGCTTTGTGCCTCGAAGTACTTGCTCGACGATATGTGTGTGTGTATATATATATATATGTATATATATATGTATATATATATATATATATATATATATATATATATATATATATATATACATACATATATATATATATACACACACACACACATATGTATATACACACACACATATATATATATATATATATATATATATATATATATATATATATATATACGTTGTAAGTTCACTGAGGTCCTCGCCGGACGTAATTATTAAGAAAAGTATTTGTCTTGTTTTTAATGACATCACTACAATAACAAGAGTTTTTTTTATATCCCTCATGGTAAATTTACTCTATGATCATAGTGCGAACCCTAAATGATCATATAGGCTCCCTAAGTAAAGTACGGTTATATATAAATGTATATATATACATATATACATATACATATATATACACAAATATATATATATTCATACATACATCGTAACGGCGATGTTGCTGTTATCGCAATTTTATCTACCGAAAGCTGTGAAATACAGCAGAAAGCATGGTTTTATTTATCGTGTGTTTCTGAGTAGGCCCGTGGCCGAAAGAGTAGAAATTATAAAACGCACTTCCTGAAATTAGTCAGTTTATAAACAGAAGCTATCTATACATTTATGTTATATGGTTCCCTACCTGAAATAACGTGGAAATGAAGTAGTGTCGAAACATATATATATGTATATGTATATGTATATATATATATATATATATATATATATATATATATATATATATATATATATATTGTATTCTGAATGTCCGGGGATATACTTGATTCTGGGCGGCAACGAACGAATGCAGCGAGTTCCTTTTATTTATTACACATCTGACTCAATATTAGGACAATTTGTAGACAAACAAGGGAAATCTATGGCTTAAGGTCTTCTTTGTGTGAGGGAAAATTATGTAAACTCAAGGGTTTTCTTAACTAATTATATTTACATAAACACAGATCAGGAGAATGACAAATTACTGGGCAGGTGATAATAAGGGCCTGCTAAAATAACGAATCCCACACAGAATAAATATTCTACTCTGACGATGTCTTCATAACAGGAACAGTGCAGCAGGGGATAGAAAGGGGACTGCATATGGATGGAGCCGAGAGATTCCACGGTCAAGGCCTATCTGCAAAATATGCACGACGGTTACTTGCAATAATAAGAAGAAGCTCAAAGGGAAACTGGGGAATGCATAGATGGTGCCAGATAACTCAGTTCAACACTAATGCATAATTATGTTACCACTGTATGCTCCAACACAGATTACTGAAGGTGATCGCACAATGGAAAATAAATGGAAACAGGCAGAGAATTAACATGAATCGTGACTAAGAACCTTATTCCGGAACAGTACCTTCATCAAGATGACAGTGTCCTCGTTCAATAGGGCGCTGGCGATGGAGGGGAGAATTATAATGCCACTACAAAGTATACTGGTTCAAGCCCCGGGGTCGAACATGTGGGAGGTTCAGAGGGACAGGCAGGGTAAGGACATCTGTCATCAGGTCATGTTCTGAGTGTCCTCTCTCTTGATTTCTGTTGCATCATCTATAAATAACCTCCAGGTATTACGCATCACGTCTCTTCCAGATGGCTCAAAGGTCAATCTCCATCACGTTTTATATAGTGACCACGTGTCATCAGAAGACCCTCATGGAGGGTTTAGGATGATGTGGAAGGCTTCAACTTTCTCTTTTTGTCTCCTCCCTTGCCTTGCTTGACGCCGAGAAGTACAACAGTCACCTGGAATTAGGCTTAAAAGCAGTCACCTTGAACAGAGAGACGGGTTAGGCTTAACCATTTCGGGGAATGAAAGAGAGTTTATGGAGGGGTGGGTGGAAACCCACAGTTCTAGTAATTAATAATTGGAGTTAATTTTTATTTCTTTCTCGATTATGTTACAGATGTAAAACCGGGTGAGGCTGCGAAAAAAAGAGGTCCCATCCGTTGAAATAAATATATATATATATATATATATATATATATATATATATATATATATATATATGTATATATATGTATATATATATATAAAATATATATATAGTATATATATTTATTTATGTTTGCCTGAGGAGAGAGACAGTTCATCTCTGAAATATAGCTTTATTTTCCACATTTTGGCATTTCTATGGCTCCCTAATATCTGATGGTATATATATATATATATATATATATATATATATATATATATATATATATAT